>NC_086214.1:13561500-13903500 GCF_035770615.1 Melospiza melodia melodia
ACCCCCAGAGATCAATAACTAATGCTGAACTCCAGATTTTATCTGCACTTTGCAAGGGTAACAAAATAACACCACCCTCTTTTTTTCCCCTTTCTTTCCAATTACTGAATCCTTTCAAGATTGACCCAGTAATTTTCAGCTCTATGAAATTTTAAGCAGTGAAGAAAAGTGACAGAAGTGATCTGCCAGAATGCTGGGAGAACTTTTGTGTGTGGTTTTTAGAAGACTGCAGGAATACAGTAGTTCAGAAATGGAGGATCACCAACACTTTCTTTCCAAAAAAAAGGCACCTAAACAAGCTGACCCAGGGATATTTACTTATCAAATGCTGTTTTTTTTGTGTGCCCACAGCCAGAAGAACCCCTGGAAGGAGGCATCCCAGTGATTCTAGGGATTGTCTTGCCTACAATACACCAAAACATAACCACTCCAATTAAACACAGATTTTGCAGCCTGCCTTCAATATGGCTAAACAGATCAGCATGAAATGCAGGAGCTGAGTCTTATTTTCCTTCGAGAACATCCAGGAATAGCTGGACATTAAAATACCCCTGGCAGAGACACAGCAGGACTGGCCTGATGGCATTTCTAAGGTTATAGAATCAGAGAATCATTAAGGCTGGAAAAGACCTCCAAGACCAAGTGCAGACACAAAGTGCTCCATGCCAGGCATGAAGTTTTATCCTGTGTGGGGTTTTCCAGGCAGGGTGAGCAGTTTTGAAAGCCCCTTCTCCTCTGCCTGGTTCAATCCTGCATTTCCACGGAACAATGCTGGGGCAGGTGAGTCCCACACTCCCCAAACCCACACGTGCCAGCATTATGCCAACAAACCCTCTCCGTTTTTTTGCGAGGGAATTTATCTCACCTTCTAGCAGTGGGAGTGAATTTTAATCCTTCTCCCTTCCCGTGCCCACGGTGATTACTGCAGGCAGAGACCAGGGCAGCAAACCACAGCGGATATTTTATCTGCCATTCCTCCTTCCCCTGGCTAATTTGAAGATACAGATTGCAGCCCACAAGTGGTTTTGAGAATTGCCATTAACACTGTTGCTGCACACTAGTGCATTTTAAACACGCTCCCACCACAATCAGAGTGCCACAATTTGTAAAGTCTGTGGTGATTTTATCGGCGGTGGAAGAGGCAGAACTCACTTCATTCATCACCACAGCCCCGGGCCAGTTCATTAGGCTGATTAGCACCAGCTACCTGTGCAGAGCAGGCAGAAATGCCACAAAAGGCTGGAGAGATTCAAGTGTGAAGATGAAGAGGACTCTTACTCTGCCTTTTGTACTTGAGTTTTCCTCCCACCTGCGGCTGGCAGGGTAAGGGCTCAGAGCTCAGCCCTCTCTGTCCCTGGGAGCTGTGCAGCTCCTCTTCCCTGCTCACAGAACTCTGGCTAACCCCACAAACAGGCAGCACTGCCCCTCTCCCAGCAGTGGGTGAGTAAGGCTGCTCCCTGGGATGCACCTCCCGAGCAGAGCTGATTCTCCTGAGTGCCAGAGAATCCTTCCTTCACCAGGAGAGGGACTCCAGCCCAACCTGCCCCAGAGGGACAGACCTGGGTGCTCAGTCTGCCTCTGGGGCACAGGAGCTTGTGGGGTAACATCACCTGCACCCAGGGGCATCTGGAGCCTGCTCTTGGTCCTCGGGGGCTTCTAGTTCCTCCCCACTTAGACCTCATCCAGGAGCTCACACAGGGATGCTAATGCAGAGCAAAATGTCATGGCTTGCATGTAGGAAAAACAAGCTATAAAAAAATTAGTCAATGAAATCAATTCACAGAATTCTCAGGGGAAATAAGAAAGGATGACCTGTTGCCTCTCATCTTCAACACACGTAGTAGGATAAAAGCCCTTTGTGGAAAACCCAAAAGGTTTCACAGCACCTAAGGCGCCCCCCAGACGTGCAGCCCTGATCTTCAGCAGGCCTCTGCTGCTGGAAAGTCAGTGCAAAGATGTTTGTGGACAAGGAATGCATCCTGCGGGGCTCATTACCCAGGCTGCAGCCTGCAGGCTCCCCAAAGAGCCCAGAAATGCTGAAGCAGGGCTGAGGCAGGGCTGCTGGAGCAGAGCTCAGCATCCCAGAGCTCAGACACCAACACTCACCGTGCCCTCCTGCCTGGAAGTGCTTACAGCAGCACAGAGCCAGGGACAGGGCAGGGTCACCTTGGGCACAGCGGCAGGATCCTGCACAGGAGGGCTCACACAGCCCTGCCCTGCTGCCCTGTCCCTGCAGAGCCTCCAGGGTGGGCACAGAGAGCTCACAGAGAGACAGGGGGAGCCCAGCCTGGGATCTGAGCAGAGCTCACAGCCAGGGAGGAACCCAGCCCCGGGTTGGGGACATTTCAGCAAACGGAGACACCTGCGCCTGTGTCAGAGGCCCCCAGCTGTCCCCAGACCATGGGGCCCCTGTCCCGGCACCAAAGCAGCTTCTAAATGCCACAAACATATTGCTGAGACCCTGAATGGAGAGCAGTATTTATGGCCCATTTAAGGGGGATTTCATGGGGAAGGGTGGAAAATTCCCTGGATATAAAAGGAAGTTGCCACGGGTTGAACTTTTCAACCTGAGCAAGAGCTCTGAAGAGGTCCCTGCTACAAATGGAAGGGCACTGGCTGCTCACAGAGCCTCCCTGGCTGGGGGGGCTCATCTTCCTGAGCAAGGCTTTTGCTCAGTGCTGCTGAACTTTCCACTACAATCCCTGACTTTGGCCATTAGACTGAGCAGGAAAGCCACTCCTAACAAGAAAATCCACGTGCCTGGGGCATTCCATGCCAACACCACTCCTGTGCTACCTGCAGGACAGAGGCTTCAGTGCCATGATTTAGCCACTGGCTAAATTCAGATCTCACTGGATCTGGTTTTTGCTCCCCCATGCAGAAGCTGCCACACACTGTGAGCTCAGAGCCCCCAGCCCCTCTTACCTCTATGCCTGTTGGTCGTCTTGTCAAACATTAGCATGGCATCCTCTACCTGCAAGACAAAGAGGGAGAGTTGTGCTTTAACACAGCTGGCACCGACTCAGACACAGCACACACACACCAGGGAGGGCACAGGCAGGAGCACAACTCCTTGGTTCTGGCCAGGGGCAGCTCCTCCTGCTGGAAACCTGCTGCTTTCCCCTCCCTGCCCTGGCTGGCAGCTGATCCTGCAGCAGAGCAGTGACCACTGAAATGCTGATCCTGAAGCACAGCAGTGACCACTGAAATGTTGATCCTGTTGATCCTGAAGCAAAGCAGTGACCACTGAAATGTTGGCCCTGAACAGCCCAATATCTCATCAGCTTTCCCAGTGCACATCAATCCCCGGCTGTGCCTCATCTCCCTTCTGCAGGGAGACCAAGCAGGGAGGAAGTGTGCATGCAAATCGAGCCCATGACTCCTCCAAATTTAGAGTCACTGTCTTGGTTGAGAATTGGGTTAAAAGAGGTATGAGCAGGGTAAAATCTGGTCAGCCAAGAAAGGTATTCAGAGGTTTTCAAAAGGGCTTTTGAAAAGCTGCAGGAGAGAGGGGAGAGGGAGGAGGGAGAAACTTTAATTCGCATCAGGCTCGGCATTTCCACTTCACAGAGAGATGACTGATGAAACGTATTGAAGTGCAACCAAATTGCTTTCAACTTTCATTAGGATTTGCATGATTTATTCCACCTCCATTTAATCTGTGCAGCCACACCTAAAATTCTGCACTTATGGCACAAGGCTGTGGTGCTGGGGTTGATTATCACACCCCGAGCTGCTGCTCTGAGGCTGCAGGGCTGGGGCAGGTGGGCCCATGTACCCCTGGACATGGCCTGGGCAAGCTCTGAGATGAAATTACACTTGCAATCCTCTGCTGCAAACTCAGGGATGATGAAACCTCTAACACTGAATTACACGAGGTGTTGCAGGAAGGAAGAAGAACTTTAAAGACAAGGTTTCATCCTCTAAAGGACTCCACTGCTTGTCTGCGGTATGGCTTTGAGATTTTTTGTTTGTTTGAGGTTTTTGGGGTTTTTTCCCACCAGTAATTTTTCTGTATTTCCTTGGGGCTTGTACTCTGGCTTTCTATAAATCATTTATCTCAGCTAAGTGATTTACAATGCAGTTCCATGCTCTCCTCATCCCACACAGTGCCACTGAAGGGTCCACCTGTCCCTCCAAGTGTCCTCTCAGGCAACAGACAGACATGCAGCCTCTGTCTCTGAAAAATTTCCCAGCCTTGGCTGGGGAGAAAGGGCTTGGGAAGGTGCTGAAAACACAAGGTGAACCTCCCTGAGGTTCTGAAGGGCTGTAATAAGTTCCAGGAGATTGTACAAAAATACAGTGCAGCAAAACCTTACATGGTGCCTCAAATTCATCTGAAAATCTGTCTCTGCTTAAGTTCTTCTTAACTTTTTTAGTCCAAGTGGTTTGCAGAAAGTGCCAGCAGTGGCCTGAGAGGGTGCAGAAATGCAGCTCTCCTGATATCCAAAGATGCTGATGCACTGAAAAACCCAAAGTGCATTAAGCACAGAGCCCTGTGTCCTGCTGTCTGTCTGCCCTCCAAGGGGGAAAACTCACCAGGATGAGCAACACCAGGAGGCAGATAAGGACCAGGCTGCCCTTCACCCTGCTTATCTCTGCCCTAGGGTTATGTTTGCTCAGCAATCTTTATTTTTCATTCTCGCAGGTCTTGGCCTCACTGGAACCAAAAATTACAGATTGCACCTGCTGCTGCTTCCTGGGGCATCACAGCACCCAGTGCCACCCTCTGTCCCCACCCAGCCCCTGCTGCAAAAGGTTCAATGTGGGATTTTCCCTCTCCATCCCCATGCCAGAGATGGCAGGATGCACATCCAGCTCCTTGGATGTGCAGGAGCACAGGGATGTGCCCTGTCCCCCAGCCTGAGTGCAGGCTGTCCTGATAAATGACACCTCCCCTGGGCTCTGCAGCTCCCTCCCCTTCTCCCACCTGCCCAACACACCGCCATCCCCTGGGCAAGCAGGGCTCTGTGCCACGTGTGCCAAGCTGCAATGATGATCTTGGCAGGCGCATTTTCATGCAAATAAATCCCTATTAGCCGTACCAAGCAGGGGCTGCAGGGCTAATCCTGGAGGGAGGTTCCTGGGCCCCCGGGGGCACAGGCACCCTGCAGCGGGCACTGCCCCCTCCAGCAGCACCAACTGCTGGCACCAGGGCTGGGCAGCAGCCCCTGCAAAAGGCTCAGCCCCGACACTGCACACATGAAACCTGCACAGGGGCAGCGCCTCTGCAGCTGAGTTCAGTCGTGGCCCAAGTATGCCTGGAAGAAAAAATGATCAGTGGGATGTTCTTTGAGCCAGCTGGTGCCCTTTCAACAATGTCTAATTGGTTATCTTTTCTCTTTCCTAAGGTCAGAACATTTTATCTCCGTCTCTGCCCTTTCTGTGCTTACCCCACCCTGCGTTATTTTTTAGGGCAGCCATTGTGGCAGAAGAATAGCCTCTCTCCTCCATAGCCCAGTGACACAATGAGACTTCTTGAAACCCCCTGAATAGATAAAGTGCGGTGGCAAAAGGAAAATTCTATTAACGCTTTGCAAAATAAAACATCTGAGAGCTGGTGAGACAAGCGGGAGAGGAAAATCAATGTGGAGAGGGCAGAAAAACTTTTCACCAGTCGCAAAAAGGTGGCGAGGGTATGGGAGGGAGGGAGGAGAGAAACTTATTAATGCAGAAAACCCATCAATGGTATGGAAATCTGGCAGAACAGCAAGAACTCAAACTAGAAGAATTTGAATATACAAAGGGCTGAATAGAATGAGCAAACCACAGCGCCTCACACACACAGCCCGTTTCTCACGGTGCTCTGCGAGGCAAACACAAGCGGCTTGTTCGAGCTCTCAGCAAGGAGAGAGAAGGGACACGGCCAAGGTAACCGCCAGTAAACCCCGCTCTGAGCAAACCCATCCCCGTGTCAGGGGAGGGGAAGGAAACCAGCCCGCGGCCGAAACTCGAGCACAGCCAGGGCTGTGAGCGCCCCATTAACCCCTCCGCCAGCCCCAGAGACGCTCAGCTGCAGCTTCCCCAGGTCGCAGCTCGGAACACGCAGCTCTCGCTCTGCACACAAGAGGCAAGGAAGGCTTTTCCTGGCAGCTCTCGCTCTGCACACAAGAGGCAAGGAAGGCTTCTCCTGGGCTAGCAGCAGCACTGGAAGGTGGATTGCCGCCTGCAAGGCCTGGCCGTCACCCATCACACGGTGCCAGCTGGACCCCAGCCCCAGCGAGGCCCTGGATGCCCCCGCACGGAGGGGAGGCTGAGCCATCCCACCCAGGGCACCCAGACCCCAGCCTCCTCACGTGGAGCCCAAAGGAGCTGATTAATGCAGACTCATTCCCAGCACCGAGCCAGAGGTACAAAATGAACAGCCTCAGGACTCGGGGTAACTAATAAAAAGAAGAAAACAAAGGCTTGCCAGTGAACACTGGTTACAAATGGACACTTCAGGCCCCCAGACTCCTCTGTCCCAGCACAGCCCATCCATACAGCCAATGTAGACCCAGTTTCTTACATAAAGCCTAACTAATGGGCTTCAGTTTATTTAACTTCTTTTTTTTTTTCCAATCCACTTGGGGCTCTGAGAAAAGGAAGGGCTCTACCACTTCATTACTCACTGCCTGGAAGGAGGAATAGGGGAGAATAGGAGGAAAGAAAAAAAACCTGGAGGAGCCAAAGGCTTTAATAATCCTAACAGTTCCCAGGGTTATTTAAAATATGCCCAGCCAGTTCACAAAAGGCTCCACGGAGATAAATGTATTTGATTTTCTTCCACTTTAATGGAGGCATACATTTAAAGCAACAAAACCAGGGTGACCTAAATAAAATGACTATTAATTGTACTCAGAAAGTCTCTGAATTTAATGCAAGTGATCCAGCACAAGAACATTCAGTATTCTCCAGTCATTCCTCCTACTTTCCTCTTTGGGATTTTCAGCTCCTCTTTTCCAGGAGGAGCTGCTCAGATCCAGCACAGCCCCTGGTCACTCACAGTGTCACCAACAGGCTGAGTGCCCTGCAAGAGCCAGCAATGGTTCCAGAAAATCTCCAGGGTGGTGCTGCAGAAACTGGAGCACTGTGCTGCCATGAAAGCACAAGGACCAAACCTAATTTTTTTTTTTCTGGGAAACTTTAAGCCTCATCCTGTATCTGTCCAAGTGCATGATGCCAGCAGGACACAGACCCGAGAGGTGCCCATGGAGCCTCCCTGTGAAGCCAACCTTCCTGTACAGGGTGCCTGTGTGCACAGGAGCATCTCCCACCACCCCTCCACACCTCCGTGTTCTGCTTCTTCCATTTGGGTCGAGTTTACTCACTGAGTAAAACTCCCACAATGAAACCACCACAGCTACACTGGAGGGCACACAGCAGCCTCTGTGCCTCCCCACCCAGCCCAGGAAGGCTTTTCCTGATCTTTTCCTGATGCAAACCCCGAGTTCCCAGCACATCCAGAGCAGGCTGAGCTGTTCCTGTGCTCCCCTGGGTGCAGGGGGTGTTTGCCACATTGCCCAGCAGAGCTGGCACTGTGCTCTCCATCCCTTCAAGGTAAACAAGAATTAGGGCAGACCAATGGATTTACACCTGGAATGGATCATGGTGGCAATTCCAGCTGGGGAGGGAAGGAATCACTGAAGGAAAACTTTCACACAATTCAGCTGTGCCTCTCCTCCCTCCATCCCCGACTCCTGAACTTTACAGCTCTTTTACCTCCTCTGCTCCTCCAAGAAAAGTGTGCTGGATATTCTGGCCTAATTCCTCAAATTATTTACCCACACCGCACAACTCCTCCAATATTTTGTTTTCTGAAGCAGAAAAAGCTCTGAGCTGCCAGCGAACTGTCAGGTGCTGTTATTTGAAATGCGCATGTGGAATCTGAGCTCCTGCAGATTTACAACCTCCCCTCACATAAATTAAGACAAATGCCTATTGCACGGCAGACAATTTGAAATGGCTCCCCCACACCAGGCCTCTGGGCTTGATTACAACAGAATTAAACAAAGAAACAAATTATCCCCCTTCTTTCTGTCACACGCGTCCTTTCCTCCCAGCACAGCTCTGTCTCCTGCCCAGGGGCTCCCCAGGCCCCCTGACCATCACACCCATCACCCCCAGGTTCCTTCAGCACTGTCCCAGCATGGGTGACCCCACCAGACCCAGCCCTGAGCGTGGCTGGTCCCTCTGCCACCACCCCTCCATGCTGACCCCATCCTGCCCAGTGCTCCGGGCACCTCCAGGCTGGGATTTCTGCTCCATCTTCCCAAGGCAGCGCTGGTTCCCAGCTCCCTGGGGAGGGATTCGCCTCCCCTGTGCTCCCTGGGCTGCTGGGGCACAGGGTGGGCTCCCCAGAGTGCCCTGGTGATGGATTGTGCACCACGCTAACAATCAGTGCCATACTGTGCAAGCACAAAATCCAGCGCTGGCAATTTTTCCCCCCAGCAGTCAAGGCTTTAAAAAGTCTTCTTCAGCAATTATAGCTAATAAAACTACAATTTTATTCAACACACACATATCATTGTAACTAATTTTGCTCCATCAGGGCTGAAATTAAAACAGTCATTCAATCACGTTAATCTCAGGGCTTGCTCACCAGCCGTGCCATGGCAAAGAGCATCCCCAGTGCTTGCCAAAATGCACTGGGGCTACTGGTGGGCTTCAAAATGCTCCTGCAAAACACGAACGCGTTACTCAACGCTCACTCTACCAAGGGGGATGTAAGAATGACTAATGCTCTCCAGAAAAAACAGCTTTCCACAGCAGGACAAATTAAACATGACTTCATGGACTATTTCTCATTAATTCCTTCTCTGGCATTAATAACGGGGAGTATTGATGAAAGCAAAGCTCCCATCAAGTCATAAACTATTGAGGACTCTTGGAGTGCTCCTTTACCTGCTGTCTTGACTGAGAAGCTTCCCTTGTGCCCCCAGATCTCTCTCCAGATCTCTCTGTTAGCTAACAACACCCACAGGGTACACAGGCTCTGGCAGAAAACCCCAGAATGAACAAAACAGCCCTTTCCTCAGCCTCTGGGGCTGCAGCAGAAAAGGAGGGTGGTGACAAGAGCAAGGGAGAGAAGGCAGTGGCATCAGGCAATCGCCTCCCCAGCAGCAGGATGGTTGAAACTGGGGTTAAACCATGGAGCTGCTGCTGCCGCCCGTCCCCAGAGAGGCAGGAACAGAATCCTGTTCCAAACATCTGCTGGAGAGCATCCAGCCTCCCTCACAAACACTGAATTCACCCTGCCTCAAAACATCCTTGTGTTTTACCCACCGAACAGACAAGGAAGAGGGTGGGACTGGAAGGGAAATTGAGCTACAGACGCTTTGTGACCTGCACGTGGCCCCAGGGCCAAGCACCATGCTGGAGCTCTGCCTTCATTCCCTGCTGGCACTGGGGATCCCCTCCCACACTCACCCTTCTGCAGCTCTGTGCTGAGCCCCCTCTCCCTGCACACGTGCACAGACCCTGCATTGTTTCCTGCAAACTTCCCCAACAACAGAACAACTTCTGGCAAGTGTTTTCTGTGGGATTCAGAACTGAATGAAAAACCCAAGCTCATCATCCTGCTCCCTGTGCCCTCCCCACCTGCCTGAGGGAGCCATCTCCAAACAAAAACCCGAGGCAAACCCACACAAGGGCGACTTTCTAAACGCACACACAATAATTTTAACTATTCTTTTGGGGCTCACGCTGGAGCTGTTAGGTTTACAGGTTTAACTTCTGATGCTGAAAGGCTGAGAGCTCCATGCAAACCCATCCCTCAGCTGAAGCTTGAACAGACCAAACACCACAAGAGTCGCCAGCACCAAGGCTCCAAGGAGCTCCTTCCCTCGCTCAGGTGCCCTCAGGCCAGGCGGGCACGTCCAGGGCAGTGCCAGGGTGCCGTGGGGCAGGGCAGGACCCTCTCCTCCCCCCTGGGCTGGCAGCCCAGCAATGCCATGCTGGAACATTGCTCCCTCAGCATTCCAGCCAGCCAGGTGCGAGGCGTTGGTGATTTTACTTTCACGGAACATTAGGCACCGTCAGCAGGAATAATTCTTCCTCCCTTCACAGGGCTCCTCTGCATATCAGCGCTGGGAAGTTGCAATCTGTTTGCTTTTCCAAACGCTGCTCAGAGGTGCTGCCCACCAGGCCTGGCTGGAGCTGGTCATGGAGGTGCCAGAGCAGGGGCAGCCTCCTCTCCTGATGGGCTTTGCCAGCACCACTGCCTGCAAAGCCAGACTTAAACACGGGCCCTCCCTCCTGGTGCAGCAACAGGGACATTGCCATTTCACTAACACAGCACCAGCTCAGCACCAGCCACTGTCCTGGGTGGGCTGCAGCCACAGCACTCGAGCCACCAGGGTGACCAGAGCAGGTTTAGAAGGGACGTCAGGCAGAAGTTCCTCCCTGAGGGTGGGCAGGCCCTGGCACAGGTGCCCAGAGATGCTGTGGTGCCCCTGATCCCTGGCAGTGCCCAGGCCAGGCTGGGCAGGGCTGGGAGCACGCAGGACAGTGGGAGCTGTCCCTGCCATGGCAGGGGTGGCACTGGGTGGGCTGCAATGTCCCTCCCCACTCACACCATCCTGGATTCCACGAATAACCTGTGGCTTTCCCTGAGCACCCTGAAGCCACACAGAACCCAGCGCGGAGCCTTCCCTGCTGCTGAGAACACCGAGAAAATCTCCATTCCCAGCAAAGCCAGGGTGTTTTCACAGATGCCTTTGCAGCAGTCCCAGGGCAGGCCGGGCTCAGGGACACAGATCTGATTAAGAGACATCCTGAGCAAAGTAACAGGATCGGGTTTAAAGAGCTTCCTGCTGCCCTTCCGTAAATACCTGCTGAATAAGTGTGAAGATAAGACAAGGATTGCATTACGAGGCTTCCTGATGCATGAAGGGCTTTTTTATTGCCCAGATTTGAAAAAAAAGAGGATGAACAATTGCCACAGCCGGCTCCAGCTAAAGGCTCAGCTGCAGAATCAAACTTCAGTTTATTAGCAAAGGAAAACTCATCTAAGTTCTCTTTGACTGTAATGAAAAAAAGTTTCATTTTATTTCCTGCTGGATCCTTTTCCCTTTTATTGTTCTTTTCATATACTGACTTGCATATTAAGGAATATTTTTCCAGGGCTGTTTGTTCTAAACAGAACTGTCCTCCCTTGTTTTTCCACCCCAAATCAAACACAGCTTATCTCTCTACATTTAGGGATTTTTTTAATTTATGGAAAAACCATTTGCAAACCAGACCTTTGCTGTGATAAATGTTGAGGCACTCAAGAAGGTGCCATTTTTTGGCCTGGGGTCCAAGCCCACCCTCCAAGCCTGGCTTTGCAGCAGGTGCAGGGAGGATGGTGGGGCTGCAGCAGCTCTGCCTGTGCAGAACTCTCCAAATCCTCCCCCTGTGCAGCTGCAGACAGGGCGAGGGGTCAGAGAACTGTACTCTGACCAAACTCATCACCCTGATGACACAACACCTTTTAGAAATGACTTTGAGGCTGCAGGAGCAGTCCCCCCACGCAGACAGGCTGCTCGGGCAGCGCCCACGCACAGGAAGCACAAGTGATTCTCCACTGCCACAAATTAATGACAAGAACAGGAGAAGACAAGTCCCTGGCTTTGCCTTCAGAACCTGCTCGGACAGACCAGAGCCTGGGAGGTGGATTTTCCTGAGCTCAGAGCCCCAGCACATCCCTGCACCACCCACACCTCAAGTTGGAGAGCAGAAATAACCAACACGAAGCACTTGCTCTGATTTCTGCTGCTCAGGGCTTTGGACCCTGCCGTACCTCTTAAAATACCCCAGTTAGTCTTGATGAGAGGGCAAGGGCCCAAAGCACTTGAGGGAACGATTCTCTTAAGCCTGCTCAGGGCAGAAATCACCATTATGTTAAATCAGCACTGTGTGGCTGCACAGAACGGGGAGCGGGGGACATGAAATGGCATTGCCACCACTCAGCACCTGGGGACACACTGCAGCCTGGCCCTTCCAGCCCAGCTCAATCAGGGCACTCAGAAACACCAGTCTGGGCTGGGATTTTCAGGTGCCACCTTGATTCCCTTCCCTGCAGCTCCTCCCCTTCCCACTCCAGAGCAAGCCACAGCAAATGCTGGGAAATGCCATCCTCCAGGAGAGCAGGCTATTAAGGCTGAATATAATATTGAAAGGAAAGCAATTAGTGGCGCTGCAGTGCTGGGCACAGCTCCTGTCCCCCTGCCCTCGGAGCTGTGTGCATCCTGCTCTGCCCAGGTCAGCCTGCTTGGAGAGGGGCTCAGTGCCCAGGAACCACGGCTAACACTGGCTAAATTGAGTTTTCACACGTGTCAGCAACGCCAAATCTCATCAGCCTGACAGCCTCACCCAGGCATCTGAAAGCAAGGTTCAGCTGCAATGTTTAATTACCCCTGCACGGCATGGGGATTACAGGGTAATCACCAGAGCTGGGATCCTGGAACCACAGCACTCCTCTCTTAAAGCCTGCTGAAGGAAAAACAAGGGCTGCTGCTCTGAGAGGGCTTTTTTGTTGTTGAAGTCAATTCAGCCTCCTGCTCCCAGCATCACCAAAGTGCTTTCTGTGAGAAAAAAGCAATTTTCTTTAGTTTATAAATGAAAATTCAAAAAAGAATCCTCCTCTCCCACTCTTATTATCTGTGTAACGAGGACTCACGGCACTGTCCACACAAACACAAGAAGGTTGAATAACGCTTTGCACGTGAAAATGGCCCAGAGTTTTCCAAAGGTGCCATTTCCATGCGTGCTGAACCTCTGGTGCCACATGCAGGGGACATGTGTCTTTTCTCCTGTCTGCTGCAGACTCCCCAAACTGCTCCCACCTTTCCACTCCTTTTTCTGCCTGCCCTCCCTCTCCGCAGGGCCCAACAGCTGCCTTTGAAGGGTTTGTTTGAAACCTCTTGGCTTCAAACACTTTTTATTTCTTGCCCAAAAGCTATTTGAATGGATTATGTCCCAGTGATGAATCTCTCCTAGAAACGTGACAAGAGCCTCTTGAATCACGGCAAACAGGCTCGGTAAATCAAACAAACGGCAGAAACGGGCAAAGAGAGGATTTGGGTGTTAAGAACGAGGTGACAGGTCCACACATCAATCCCTCCTGACTGACAAGATGTCCTTCCAAGATCGAGGGATATTTTTTAACTCTGCTTCCCTGACTCCACATTATTTCACAGAAATAACGCCAGATACAATAATTAAGCTGCGATCTTGGTGGATTGTTCACAATGATAATTCCACCTTTGTAATTCAGCTTCAAATAAACCCCCTTTGTTCTGTCTTATTACACAGATTCTGGTATCATTCAAGTATATTAACTGTAGCCTATTACTGTCACACAAAAATGCTCCCTGAGCCATAGCAAAAGGCTCCCTAGACAAAACTTTATGTCATGTTAATCCAAGCTTTAATAACGACGAGGATATATAACTGTTATTCTAATTGTGCTTTGTGTTTCTGCATACAAAAATCAGAAAATATCACAAGTGGCAGAGGCAGCCTTCCTCCAGTCCAGCAGCAGCTCTGCCTCCCTCCCTTCCCACTCAAACAGGGGCTCAAAGCAGCGGGGAGCAATTCCAGCCAAATCCCAGCTCACGCCAAGCTCAGCCTAAGGCACTGAGGGAAAGCTGGGCTGGTGGTGCTAAGTGCTGCTGCTACTGCAACAGAAATTAATACCCTCTAAAATAGCACTTAAACAGGGATAATCAGTATTATGGAAATTGTACATGTTTAATTCTTGAGTGTCTGCTGAAAACATTGCGTGATGAAGGACTGTGGGAAGCGGAGCGTTCGTTCTGGAGCCAAGGCTTAAAATAGGCAAAGGGAAAAGAAAGGGGGGAAAGAAAAGGAAAGAAAGAAAAATAACCTGGAAACAAGCAATGAAAAGACTCACAAATTTATAATTGGGCATTTCCAAGTGGTGGCTGCAAGGTGGGAAATGGATTTAAGGAAAAGTGGAAGGCTCTGGCGCACCCGACAAGGCTGAGGCAAATGTTCTCCACAGTATTTTGCTTGTGCTTTTGCTAACCCAGTTTTAAGTGCACTAGAAATTAGATTTATCCCCTCCCATAAGTAAAGGCACAGCGCTGATCTCACACCCAGATCCACGGCAGGCTGGAGCAGCCAGATCTCAACCTTGCTGTTCGGCTGGAGGACACAGCCCTGTGGACTCCTCCTCATCCTCTGCTCTTTCCTACTGCAATCCTCCCACCTTATTCCTGTAAAATTTACTTCAGTGCAGTGTTCACCCAGTGAACAGAAGCAGCATGTGACAGCAGTGAAGCTCCAGGGGAATGGGAGAACAAGTCTGATGGATTTACCTCGAAAAATACCATACACCAAACACCCTAATATGTCACCTTCTCCCAGCTCCTCTTCCACTCAAACCCTGAAGCTCCACAGCTCACCACTGCCACATCACAAGAGGCACTAAAACCCCACCAAATCTTCAATATAATACAGCAAAGTATTCATTAACCTGCTGACCCTGCAGCTTCCAGGCTCCGTGTTTTGAAGGTGTTTCCTACAACATGTTTAAAAAATGAAAATGAACAGTCTTGTGTAAATCACAAGACTCCACAAACTGGAGTATTCAGAAGAAAAAAAAAATACCCACAGAACAGCCTGAAACTCTTGATAAATCATGAAATTTGGCAGGACCCATCTGACAATGTTTATTTTTTTTCCCCCCAAAGTTGTACTATGCTCAACATTAGATCAAAACAGTTTTCTTTGGCAGACACAGGTTCTGCTCTGTACTCCCCTTCTCCCTAACACACCATATGGACTGTTCTTAATGAAATATATTTAGAGGGATAGTGAACCAGCTCAGCACTGGTGTAAGTGCTGCCTCTCTGCAAGTCAGGGACTAAAAAACATCATGTGTTTTTGGAACTATCACTTTTGATTTATAAGTCCTTAAAAGTGCAGTCAGTAAGCCCAGATTAAAATACCAAATAAAGCTTTAGTGATAGCAAACACACACACGCATACATATATAAAGTAAAATTGCTGCTATTTTTACAAATTGCCTTTAAGTAGCACAATATAAAGAGCCCAATGAAATGAGAAAAGCTGGCTTGGACAGCTTCAATACAGAAAAGATAACGAGACAAGAATTTATTAAAAAGTGAGAGGTGTTTTATCCTGCAGGGAGACAGGAAAGGCATTTCCAAGATTTCTAATATGCTCCTAGGATGGGTACAATGCAAATATCTGCTGAGCTGGAAAGGAGAGCTGTACCATCACAGGGAGGAAACCTGCAGAGTGAATCGGGGGGGCATTTATTGGAAATGGGAACTGGGGCCAGGCCCAGGGCAGCCCAGCCTCCCTCCAAGGCTCTGGGCACCCAAACACACGAGGCCAAAGCAGGTTCTTATTTTAGAATGACCAACTCCCCTGCCCAGAGCCCAGCAACCACCTCGGGATTTCTATGGACTTAGAGGAAATCTGCCAGTAATCCCATCAGCAGCAACAAGGCTGCAGTCTCCACAGCACAACAAATCTTTTAAGGAGCAAGGCGCTTTTATTCTGGGGAAAAAGATCTGTGTCAAGACACTTGGAGTTGTGCATTTCCTCTCCCCCTCTTCTCCCCTCCTCCTGGAGCAAGAGGCAGGACAGACAGGCATTATCTAACAAAAATCTTGCAGCGTAATGTCAAGATCGATATGTTGACCTAACAAGTAATGCCAGCCTTAGTAGTGTCTTAATGATGTGATCATTATCTGCTTACCTGAGTGCAGCAGCACTTGGCACGTGGGAAGGCTGAGGACTGCCCAGTGCAAAGGAGCACAAACACTGCCCCATATGCACATTCTGTGCAGCTGGTGTCCCCAGGAAAAAAAAAATTAAAATTATCTACCCACGCTCCTGAGCATCCACAGTGGGCTCAATTAAGCAGGCACAGCAGAACAGGCACTGCTGCTGAGGAAGAGCTGCTGCTCCCTCTGGGAAATGCAGCCTCACAGGGCATTTGTACCAAGTGTGCCAGATAAGTTTGTGCCAAGTGTGCCAGATGAGTTTGTACCGAAGTGTGCCAGGTGAGTTTGTACCAAGTGTGCCAGATGAGTTTGCACCAAGTGTGCCAGATGAGTTTGTACCAAGTGTGCCAGGTGAGTTTGCACCAAGTGTGCCAGATGAGTTTGTACCGAAGTGTGCCAGGTGAGTTTGTACCAAAGTGTGCCAGGTGAGTTTGTGCCAAGTGTGCCAGATGAGTTTGTGCCAAGTGTGCCAGGTGAGTTTGTGCCAAGTGTGCCAGGTGAGTTTGTACCAAGTGTGCCAGGTGAGTTTGTGCCAAGTGTGCCAGGTGAGTTTGTACCAAGCGTGCCAGGTGAGTTTGTGCCAAGTGTGCCAGGTGAGTTTCAGTGGGGCAGGGACGCCTGGAGCTCATCTGGAGCAGGCAGGGGACAGTGGCAGCCTGGAGCCCTCACTCCCTGCCTGGACACACTGGGTTGGATGGCTCTGGGGGCTCTGCTCTCCTTCCTCCCATCTCTCTGGGAAACACTCAGTTAAGACACACTTTACAAATCCTGTCTTCAACTGCTGTACCTGAGATAGCTCACGAGACTCACATTTCCCAAAAATATTGGGTCTGGAATCAAAGAGTCTTGGCCACACTTTAAAGTATTTCACTTTGTCCTTCACAGACTGGTCAGTACCTGCCTGGCCAGCCATCACTGCAGGTGCCAAGAGAAAGCAATGTCCCCTCCTTGAAAGCAGGAGGTGGATAAAAACCCATTTTCCACAGGCAGCCTCTGCAATGGCAGAGGCAGGAGCACCAAAGCAGGGATCATGGGATCATGGAACCACAGAGTGGTTTGGGGTGGAAGATCACCTTACTTCCACCTTCCCCTGCAGCTGGGCTGGGATGCTGGGATGTGTCTGTCTCCAGGGAGAGGCCGAGCAGAGATGTCACAAAGACAAAGCACACTTAAACTAATTCCAAGACTGAAATGTGTGATTTTTGGTCTAATTCCAAAACCCGCTACCTGGTGTGAAACACCTCTTTCAGTGGCTTGTTCTGGCTCTCCCTGGACAGCAGCAGATAAAGAGGCAATTCATCATCCAGCTGAAGGCTGTGTGCCACACTGTCCCCCCAAAGCAGGCTGACCTCCCTGCTGCACCCCGAGCTGCCATAGCAACACGAAATTAGCACACACACAACTGCTAAATGAATAATTTACTGATTTCATAAGAACCTGACTTGCAATTTATACTTCTATTATCTTTCATATCCATGTCTTAACTCCTTTTGTAAAAAGGCTGCAATCAAGCTAAATAACATTTGAAAATCTAATAAGCACATCCAGATTCCGTGCTCTGGGGCGAGGGTGTGCAGCCTCGTGTGCCCTGGTGTGCCAGCCCCTGTGTTCCCTGTGGGCTGTGCCCTGGTCCCTGCACTGGGCAGTGCCAGCATCCCTTTCCTCTCCTCCTTCCCAGGGATCCAGGCCCATTGAGGGAGCTCCAAGGAGATGCAGAAGTATCCCCATCCTCAATCCTCAATCCCCAATCCCCACCCTCAATCCCCATCCCCAATCTCAATTCTCAATCCGCATCCTCAATCTCCATCCTCACTCTCCCAGCTGGGATTTTCAAGACCAGCAGCCAGTGAAGGGCAGCTCAGTTCCTCTGGCTGCAATGACAACCAGGTGCAAAGCAGATCTGAAAGGCTCCCCCACCTCTCAGAGATGCCCTTCCAGTGACTCCAGTGTGTCTTGCCTCTCATTTAAAAGGTATTTATAAAGGCAGCATGACAAGAGATGTACTCCCAGAGTTATTTACTAGGGTGGGACAGGCTGGGCTGCTGCTGTGACGTGCAGCAGGATGGGTCTCTCCTCTGGGGACACCTCACACAGCCCAGGAGCTGGAGATGCTGTGGGTGCAGCTCCCCACCCTCCACACTGCTGAGAGAGCTCCACTGAGCGTCCCCTGAGACCCTGCTAAGCAAACATGCCCAGAGAGCAGCACAGCTTTCCTTTGATTGCTTTGTTTTCCAGCCTCTATTCCTACTGGAGAGCTACTCCTGAGGTTTAGAAATTAAGAGCAGTGCAGCTATTAAACCAGCCTTTGGAAGGAGGTGGAGATTTTCAAAGATAACTTCCCATGGGGCGGGTGGGTATGAAACCCAGAGAGGAGAGGAGAGGAGGGGGAGGCAAACCCTGCCTGGGAGCCTGGCCTCACCTGCACCTCCCAAACTCCTCCCTGGCCTCACCTGCACCTCCCAACCTCCTCCCAGGTGCCTGGCAGCACTGCAGGGCACGCGGTGCGGTACCAGCACAAACAACGTCCCAGGCATCCAACAGGCAAATCACTCGGAGATTGGATTTAAAAATAAAAAGATGAAAGAAGGGGATGGCACAGTATTAGTTATTTGGTACTTGGTACTTATGATCTGAACAAAGCCAGGGAGGAAATTCTCTTTCATTGCACAGGATTTATAAGGTGAGCCAGGGGGGCAGGACCCAATCCCGGGCCAGTCACACTGTGATCCCCAGGGATGCTCCAGAGCACCAAAACAGGAGAATGCAATATGTCAAAGACTAAAGGCTGTTTAGCATAACAAAACTGGCCCAACAACTGCTCTCTGCCAGACTCCCTCATTTTTGATCGGCTGTGGAAATCAGTGACCTGCTGTAAGGAAAGAACAGGAGCAGGGACTGAGAAACCAGCCCCCCAAAAACACAGATGGCCAAATGGAAACAGCCAAGTAGGAAAAACTCCCAATGGTGACCTGAGACAGCAAAGCCCTCTGCAAACATCCCTACAAATAACATGAAACCATTAAGCCAAGCTGCACACCTCTCACACCGTGGTGAACACAGATGTAACCAGGGGCAAGGAGAAAAAAGGGGAGACTTTGGCATTTGCATAAAAATGTTATGAGTTAAATGCATAAAAAAGCAAAAAACCAGAACTGTGCTGAGCTGCACTGAACATACCTCGCTTGTGTGTTATTTTTACTAATACAGTTGGGACTAAAAACCAAAATGTGTCAGATTCCAGGAACACCGGAACAGGAGGAAAAAGAACAGTTCTGTTTAAAATCTCTCCTTCCTCTCCCTGTTTATTGTTCCCATCTCTGTTGCTGTCTCAAGCCCAGCTGGACAATAGCAAACAAAGGCTGGTTAAACCCTGTTCTTAGTGTTTTATTCCCCAAATGCCCATCACCTACCAGAGAGCAGAGATAAAAGTGAGGAGTTTGACCTGACCGTGCTCACAATGCAGCTCCTTCCCCGTCTTCTGAACAACATAAAAAGGATGTCAGGAGAGCAGATGGATTGGAAGGGAATTTGGAAAACAACAATAACAACAACACAATGAAACCTGAGACCTAAAAGCTGTCTCCATCACACTAAAGCTGCAATCCCCCGGGATCACAGGGCGGGCACCAGGCAATCCTGGCATGGGAGGCAGGGCTCAGGTGGTGAGACACCCCAGTGCCAGCCCAGAGCCAGCCTCAGCACTGCCTGGCATGATGGCAGCAGGGCAAACACCACAGACACCTGTGAGCACAGCACAACCAGCAGGGCAGGGCAGAGCCAGCACGGAGCAGGAATCCCTCCCTGGCAGGGTGGGCAGGCTGGCACAGGGTGCCCAGAGGGGCTGGGGCTGCCCCTGCATCCCTGGCAGAGCCCAAGGCCGGGCTGGGCAGGGCTGGGGGCTGCAGCAGGGGCTGCCCAAGCTCTCTGGTGCCAATTACCCAGGGCCCATGCTGGCAGGGCTGCTCTAATGAGCTCCCTCAGCACGGGGAAAAGGAATCCCCAGGAACATGGAGCAGCCTCTGCAATTACTGCAGAGAGGCCTCGTGGGCACAGCAGTGTGAAAGAGAGTGGCTGCCATGAATGCAGGAGAGCTGGCTGCCATGAGGGAAGAAGGAGAGCTGGATGCCACCCAGTGTCACTTGACCGTGGCCCTGCCAGGCTCTGCCCTCACCCTTCACATCCCACGGCACACCTGGCCCTCCTGAGCATCACTGACCACACCTGCAGCACATCTGTGTGCATCCTTCACCATCCCACAGCACACCTGGCCCTCCTGAGCATCACTGACCACACCTGCAGCACATCTGTGTGCATCCTTCACCATCCCACGGCACACCTGGCCCTCCTGAGCATCACTGACACTGACCACACCTGCAGCACAACTGTGTGCATCCTTCACCATCCCACGGCACACCTGGCCCTCCTGAGCATCACTGACACTGACCACACCTGCAGCACAACTGTGTGCATCCTTCACCATCCCACGGCACACCTGGCCCTCCTGAGCATCACTGACCCACACCAGGCTCTGCAGCACAGCACAGGCTCCCGGCCTGGAACCCCAGAAAACACTCAGGAAGTAAAAAACATTGTTAACGAAATATGCTCCAGTAATGGCCCAAACCACTATGTTATACAAGAGACACACAGCAGAATTTAAAGGAATTACTACATGGATTTAAAAAAAAAAATAAATTACATAATGGAATTCTTTCATTTAAGAAGCTTCTTTGCAAAAACCAATTTCTTGCTGCTTTGATTCAATTCAAGATGCTCCAGAACATCCGCAGGCTGATCAAAACAAGATCTGGGGTTTGTAATCTCCAGAGATGCAGGGCACGGGGAAAGGAGGGACATGCCACAGCCTGGGCTGCCTTAGCACAGAGCACATTTCCAGTCTGGCCCTGCTCCAGGAACTCCTTCAGCGGCCCCTCACACTGCCACAGCACACAGGGGGTTAAACCTGCCCTCTCCAGCCAGAAATTCCATTTCTGACAAGAAATCTATTGCTTGCAGGGGCAGCATCATCGCTGGGGAAGTGTCTTCATTAGAAGCTCATTTCATGCCAATGAAGTCACTTCCAGCACTATGTGATGTTTGAGAAGAAGATGCAAATCACGGCCTATTGCTCAGCATGTTTCTGAGTGCCAAACAATTCCAGCTTGTTTGACAACTCTTCCTTAAGATGAAGCTAAACTGCCCTTTTGTGCCAATTAAAGACTCACCAGAACACAGTCTGAACCCGCATTACTGTTTAATAAAAAGGGGGAGAAACAATTTTCTTCCCTTTAAAAAAAAATACAAACATCTTGCTAAGGACTCTTGTGACAGGAGGACTTTTTGTTCATTAGGACTCCCCAGCAATAACCATGATAAAAGACAGTTGTTTCTCTAGGCAGATGAGAAAAGGATCCTCCTTCCAAAGCCCCCACACCCACACTGCAAGCAAACAAGGTCTGGAGGTGCCACTGCTCTGAAACCAAAGCAAGACAGAGCCACCCACAGAGCCCGGTTCTTCAAACTGTTCAGTGGAGGGACTCAACAGTGAGGTGCAGCTTGGTGTGGGCTTTGAGTTTTAATTGTTGCTCCTTTACACGCTGCACTGTTTAAGAGGATGGATCAGAAAGTCCGACAGATCTGAAACAACAATAAAATTCTGGCCAGAGCAATGCTGTGAGAAACCAAAGCAAAGCAAAGGCAGGAGCCACCAGAGCCCCTCCGCACCCCACCAGCAGCAGAGGCACTGCCTCCACAAAGGCTTCTCACATGGAGCAGATTTAAGTGTCTTTGACACGCTGAGATGGTCTGTGCCTCACCGTGAGCACAGCTGATGATGCCAGGAATGGTTTTCCTCTGCCATTTTATACAGGGTTATTTCCATTCCTTTTATTTTTCTAAATTGTTTCATTATGTTTGTCTAAAACACGTTCAGTGCCTTGGAAAAACAAAAGGCAGGAACAAGAAGAAATCAAGCCCCTCAATATGTTGCTCTGGAATTTATAAAAGGTGGGAGAGAGGAGAGCAGAGGCAGCAAGCAGCTGTCCAGCACTGAGCTGTGCCAGATGTGGAGCCCACAAAGCACAGGAGATTCTCCTCAGCCTTCCCTCAGCTCCTGGCACCCCTGGGCAGCCACAGGGGCAGAGCTGCAGGGCCAGGTGGGGCAGAGCCCACAGCACTGCAGGGGACAGAGCTGGGCTGGGCTCTGCCTCCAGAGCACCTTGGCCAAGGTCAGTGAGAGCACAGAACAACATCTGGCAGGTGAAACAGAGATCTCTCTGGGACAGGATGCTGTGAGCAGAGGGTGCAGGCTCAGCGTGGAAGGGAAGCTGGAACAGCTCCTGCCCAAAGGGAAGGGGAAAGAGAGAAACAAACACAGGCTTGCATGAGAGGGACACAACTGCCCAGGAGACTCAAACTGTGCTCCCTTGAGCGGAGGCAGCTGAGGAACAGACACACAAACAACAAACAAACAAATAAACAAACCAACCCCACATCCCCAAAAAGCCCCAAAGCTCTTCCCAGCCCCTCTGAGCCCCTGAGCAAACCAGCCCCATCCAGCCCTGCCCCTGCTGAACTGCAAATCCCCCTGACCCAACACACCTGTGCCCATCTCCCTGCAGCCAGCTGGGCTTTATGCAACCTCCCCACATCCCCCAGGGAATGTCTCTGTGTGCCACGCTGTTATACACAGCCCCAAAGATATAAAAATTCCTTCCCTTTCAAGAAGTGCCCCATCTTGGTGAGTGTTTGTTTTGTTTTTTTTTTTTCCTGTCAATGAATTTTGCTCGTGGCAACGGTTTAAAGCTGGACAGATTCCACACAGAAGCTAACCAAAAGCATTTGTTTCTCAATAAAAGCCTCAATTGGGAACAGGCTATATAAAAAATAGTTTAAAAAGAAAGGAAGGGGGAAAGGAGAAAGAAAAAAAGTCTTTACTTAGTCATGCAAGTCAAACACTGCGGAAGAAGAATGAAATATGAGTGTGAAAATCCTGGGAACACGGCACACGAAGGGACATTCTCTGTCTCACAGACCTTCAATGTCTTAAGCAACAGTCTCTGCTATTCCTTTCACTTACTGATAGTCTTAAACTTAATTTCAACCTCCAGGCTAAATCTATTAATCTTACTTCCTCTGGTTCCCTTGTTGATTCTGCTCCTCAGTCAAATAATCCTCTGCAGGTGCTGAACCCCAAGACACTTGGGGAGGCATCACCCCTCTCCTGCCAGCCTAAATTAACTCTTCCAGCTTCCTCCCTTCTCCCTCAACCACATTAGAAGCTGTAACTTCCCCATTAGGATCAATTTCTGCTAATGATCAGATGGTGTAGAGGCACCAGCCCTTCCCTTCTCTCCCAGAAACACGGGGGCCCTTGGCAGAGCCTGCTCCCCTTCACACTCCAATCCTCCTCGCAGCTTCTCCTAAAGCTATTTCCTTTAACGAGTCCCTCACGGTGTTTTAGTCCATTAATTTATCACACTTTCCTGTTTCAGCCTTCGCTGTCATTTCCAGCTGCTCCTGGGAGACAGCTGGATCCTCCTCTGCTCAGCATCCCCAGAGCCGCTGGCACAGGAGCCACTGCCCAGCCCTGCAGAGCTGCCCCGGCACTGCTGCCACTGCAACGCCCCCAAACACAGCAAAAGGCACTAAATAAACCCCAGGGTTTGTGCTCACACCGTGCCCTCCCCCTGGGAAAGCTCCAAGGCAGGATCTGCTCCCTGGCTCTGAGCTGGGAAGCAAAACCCAACAGCGAAATGTGAATGAAATGCAAAATGTAAACAAACACGCTCAATGACATAAAATAAAATTATCGAGTTTTTGGATGGGATCCAAACTTAATAGCACAGAAGGAAGTTTACATTGAACTTGGGGATTTTTAACCTCAAGTGTCTGTTTAATTAAAAAAAAAAAAACAGCTGCTGGCTACATATTTGTGCAGCACACTTTCACACAACACACACCCGCCTCTGCGAGTCCCCTGCATTTAAATAAGAGTCAGACAAGCAGCAGGAGATGGAGGGATCACCCTCCTGGTCCCTGGTGCTCCCAAGGGACCCTGCTGCCTCCAGGGAAGGTTCTGAGCCTGGCAGTGCCAGGGCAGGGCTGGGTTTGGGTTTCAGCAAAAGCTTCTCACCAAGAGGGCTCTCCGGCATTGGCACAACGTGTGCATGCGGCACTGGGGACATGGCTTAGTGCTGGCCTTGCCCTGCCTGTGCTCCCAGGGATGCCTTAACCCTTCCCTGCCCTCCTCCAGGGACACAGGCACCTCACCGAGAGAGATCTGCTCCAAAATGGGTCACTTATTCCATACCCTTGTTATTTGCAGCAAAGTATAATGGAAAAAATTGACTGTTTGCTTGGTGCAATAGGGCATGACTCTTTACACAGAAATAATAGCTAAACAGTGATGGATTCTAAATCTCCATTACAGTGAAAGATTTGAAGGAGTAAAGCAGTTAGAAAAATAATTGGTTTTCTTGTTTAGCTTTAAAAAGCCTTTACACACCGCCAAATGGAGAAGACTTCTCACTTTATTGTGTTTTTTCTTTGAGGGGGGAGTGTTCCATTAACAAAGGGAATAAAAACAACCCCAACCTACTTAGGGAAAAAGGGAGGCCTCTGACCTTCTCTGGGAACCCTGGAGGGCAGGGAAACCCGGGAGATGCAGGAGCACAGCACGGGAAGGTGAATGAACACGGCCCAGCACTCAGCCTTGGCTCCTGCTGCAGACGAATCACTGCCACAGCAAACCAGGAGTGCCTGGAGTTTCCGTGGAAAAGATTTAACCACCCCCAGCCAGGCACCTAACCTGGACAGGGCAGCAAGCGTCCCTCTGTGCTGGTGCAAGAGGCAGAGCCTGACACCTCAGGAGACAGAAGGGGAAGAGATGACTTATACCGAAAAATTAACCCTTCCAATACCTCTCTTTCTAAATCCAGGCTGGAAAACAAGCCCCAGCTAACTGGAAATTGCATAACAATGATGAAACACGCAGAGGGCTTTTCAATAATGACAAAAAAGCAGGTGCTTATGGGTTCAGAACCCTCCAGGATCCTTCTGAATATTTCAAAGACCAAAATGAGAGACTTTTTCATGTTTTCTAAAGGCAGAGACCTTTCCCCTGTGCCCAGCTCCTGTGAGGCAGCTCTCTCAATTATTCAGCAGCTGGCTGATGGGGTTTGGAGGCGGATGGTGGCACCCAGGGTGGGGACACAGCTGCCCTGACATTTGCAGCATCCCCGTGCAGCGGCTCCGAGCGCACAGCGCGGTCGGGGTGACCCGGGCACCCCTCACTGCTCCGGGGCAGCTCTGCACACAGAAGATTTTTTATTTCCTGCAGATTGTTCAGCAGGGACCAGCAGTGGGTGCCAGAGGGGGGAGCAGCACCTATTGAGGCCCCATTAATTTTTCAGGGATTCTCGGGCTTTGGCCTTTACAAAACGCGGCAGGAGGAGGAAAGAGGAGAAAGAGACTCCAGGCAGGAGGAGAGGCTCTGCCCAGCAGCCCTCTCCTCATCAAACAACTCTGTCACAGCAGAGAAACGAACAGAAGCTGATCTGAACTCCTCACATCCCCTAATTAGAGGGGAAAATTCCCGGGCAGAGCTGGGAGGGAGCGGCGGCCCCTCGCTGCTGCAGGGGCTCCCCACACACGCACAGGCACAAGTCTCTCTCCCCGGTCCAATTTCTGGAAATTTATTCCAGTTGTAAACCATTAGGTGCCAATTTTTCAAATCAGCCTTAAGATTCCATAGCAGTGGCTGCCTAATAGACTCTGAAAAAATCTTTTGCCATCTCGCAGCTGAGCAAACGTTACCTAAAAACATCTTAATAAGGCTCCTGCTATTCTTTCACAAAGGGGAGGCAGTGAAAGGCAGCTCTGAGGGGAGCAGCACTGCTGTGGGTGACCCATGCAGCTCCAGGGGATGCAATCACCTCTCCATCACCCCAAGGACAGCAGCCAGAGCATGGAGAAATCCACAGCCTTCCCTGCACAGCCCTGCCCAAGGAGGGGAAAAACCTCACCACTGCTTCTTGGGGCACAGGGGCTGCCTGTGGGCTCCCAGCAGACTCACATGGCCACTGCCCAGCTGCGAGTTACAGCCATCAATTACAGCCCAGTGAATTACAGTGAAAACCAAAACCAGCATCAGTTTAATCTTAATATTCCTGGCTGTGGATTTCGGCAGCTCAAGGTCACGCTGGGAGGGAGCAGAGTGGGGCTGGGAAGTCAGCTCCAGCCTGAGGATGCCCCTCTCTCCAGAGCTCTCCTCCTCCAAGGGGCAGCTTGGCCAAAAGGTCCCCAAAGTTTTCTCTGTTTTTCAGGAAAGTTTTAGACCTGCTATATAAAAAATGTCCCATTATGCAGGCTGGAAAGCTGGCCAGCAATAACCTTGGCTAACTCAAAGGCCTGTGCTCAGGATGGAGGAAAAAGACCTAATATCCTATTCTACAACTATCTGAAAATTCAGATTATATGTCTAATGCCCCTCATGATTTTCTCCAGCTATCCCTGGGGCACCAGATAGCCTGCATCTTCTTTATTTATGTTTAAATAAACTAAATATTCCTCCTGGATTCCATAACAAATTCCTGCACACAACTTAAGGAAATAAACGTCTCATTCCAAAGCCCACCCCCAGGCTCAGCCTATCCTCCCTGCTTGGCATGCCCTTTATATTGGACTGCCTCGGAAAACAATGCCAGGTGGGCCAGGGAAGGGTTTCAGCTTTCTTTTGTGGCAATTTCTGATGGCTGTGCACCCACACGGAGCTGCAGAGCCCGAGCAGGAGCTCCTGAATGCACTCATAGCAGCGCCATGGCCAAGTGCTCTTTGGAGAATGCACTCACCCTGCTCTCAGCTCTCATCCAAGTTCTATAACCACGACTCAAAGCCCCAAAAGCGGGGGGAAAATTAGGCTTATGATGTTAATGCAGGCAGCTTTAGGCTGCGTGCTACCAGAACATGTCTGTGCTCAGGAGGAGCCGCAGCCGCGATAATCAACACCCGCAGCACAGGATCCACTGGGCTGTGTGAATATCCCAGCCCTGAGCAGCTTACAGGCATTACAAAGGCTGAGCTAGCGAGGAGAGAAAGGATTACTCAGGGCCACAGTTCATTCTGCTTCTGCAGAAACAAAATATGACCTTGATTAAATTAATAATCAAACTCAGCATTCCCGCTAAAGCGCTGCCGCAGAGATAACCGCCCGCAGCGCTCCGGCCCCCGTGGACAAATGGACACCCTCAAGGCTTCCCATCCCCAAAAAGCCTAAACAACCGCTTAGCAGGATTAATTTTTAATAACTCAGCACTTTGTTTTTATGTACTTATTAAAATTTAAGACACTGAGCCAGTGACCCCTGTAATTTTTCAATTGTTCCGAGCATGGAGCCCGGGCTGGGTAATTACGCTGGAACAGCTGTTGGAGACGACCTTGCCATCAGTGGGGAAAAGTGATGCAATCCTATCGGCCTGCTAAGCTCCAAACGCTTCCTCTCCTCCTGCCTACCCCCTTATCATTTCAAATAAGTTCATGAGTTAATTACACAGAATAATTCAGAGGGTTATTTGGGAAAACAAACCCTCTTGATAGACAAATAAATGACAGCCGCAGCTACACGCACACGGGGTACTTGCAAACTTCACCTTCACAATATCCATTATTCCTGTGCCAGCCCTCCTCTCCAGCAGTGCTGAGCAGGAGCAAGGAGTCAGTGGAACTCAGATCCAAACCCTTCCACACAGAAAGGCAGCAGAGCTGTGGCTGCTGGCACCGGCTCCCAGCACTTGGGAAGGGTCCCGCAGAATTGTGTCAGGGCAAAAACAAAAGCTGGGCCTGCACAGCCCCACAGAAACCAAAGAGCTCCCTGCAGCCACTGCCACAGGGGCTGAAGCATCTGGAAACAGCCACACATTCTCTAGAGGTATCAGCCTCCAGCAGCTCCTGCTCTGTCATCAGGAACAGGGAGAAAACAATTCCTAGAAAAACAGCTAAGAGGAATTTTCATTTCCAGGCAAAGAGAACAAATCCCTGAAACACAGCAAGAGCTGGAACATGGGAATGCAAAGGAACAGGCAATTACTGAATGCATAAATAACATGTTGTGTGTCTATTTACCCTGGTCACCTGGGGACAAGAACAGCAATGTGGGAGCCCTCCATGGAGCCTGCTCCCACCCACCCCTGGCCAGCTGAATCCACAAAGACCACTGAGAAAAATGCTACAAACACAACCGGGCAATGGGAACCTTAAAAAGGCAGCTCTGGGCACCTGGGAGCAAACAGGAGCACAAGGCACTGCCCAGCACCTGGCACCACCACACTCAAATTACATCAAAGTTTCTTGCTCTCCACAAAAAAGCCTCATAAAAATCAAAAGTCTCCCACCAAGAGCTTGAAAGTGATGATTTCTAAAGCAATTAGCAGGCAGGCATTGAACAGCCATGTGCAAGGTGTTGGGGGGAGGCAGAGGAGGAAGGTCTTGCTCTGGCCCAGGACATGGAAGCACCCAGCCTGCCACATTCCCAGCTTCCTGCATTCCCAGCACAGGCAGCCACTGACAAGAAAATAAACTGCATCTGCTGGAAATATGCACAAAACAATTAAAGGTAAACCGAGCTTCCTTTGCAAAACCAAACAAAACGCTGTGCTTACAATCCCCAGTGCATTCCTGGACACATTCTGAGACCAGCATTTCACAGTGAAACCTTCGCTGGAGCAAGCACCCAAAAGCAGAGGGGTCTCTGTTTAAATCATTCCCACTCCACCCATCTGTGCATTGGGAGCTAAATGCACTTAAAGAGATGAGGAGCCCAAAAGGAAGTTAATAGCCAAGTACTGCAATCACTGGTCCAAACCCCTTTGAGATTTTCCTTTACATCAGAGAGAAGAATCCCTTTCCCCATGGAAAGCTGCAAACCCCATTTGCCCTGTGCAGACAGCAGTGGCTAAACACACAGCAAAGGCCTCAGGGTCTGCTTCCACCAAAAATAGCAATTGTCAACAGAGCACCACGAGCTGTTGCAGACTTCTATTAAAAATTAATCTGCATATGCTATTACTGCACAGAAACCATCCCCAGGTATAACCCCCAACAAACACTGCCCGAGCACACTGTGGTGAGTGAGTCGTGCCTGCCCTGAACTCCTCACCCAGTTCAGCAGCCAAGCCAGGGGCCCTTCCTCTGCAGCTTTGCTTCTGAGCTATGCATTAGCAGATGTTCCTTTCTCTATTTTTTTCCTGTTGCTGTTTTTTGGGGTATGGGCAGTAATAAAGCAGAATTAAGTACTTCCAGCATGCACACAGCAGCCCAGCACAGCTCCTGTGTTTGTACTGGAACAAATGCACACAAACATTTGGGTGGGTTTTTTTTTTTGCTAACATGCCTTGATCAAAAGGTGAAACCCTTCCAGGAGGGTGGGTTCTTCACTTCTTCACTGTCCTGCATATGAATACACAGATCAGAAACCCCTTGTGCCCATTTGGTTTGCCCAGGTTTGTACGGTGCTGAGCACTCAACATCCATCAGGGCTCCCTCAAGAACTCACAGATATAGGATGTGCATTTGAATTTTAGGGTGCTGAATGTAAAATTTGCAACACTGTGTGAGGGATGAGGGGCAGAGGGGAGATGAGATGAAGCTACAGTCAGTTATTTTCAAGTACTTCCAAGTAACTCTCCTGCAATTTGCAGTGGGAAACACTTTACCACTAAACATGTGCCCAGTGTCCCCCACAGCTCAAGTGGCTGTTAGAGAGGACATGAGAGAGGAAAAAAGGCCTTGGTCTGCTTTTGAAAAGGCAGCTGTAGAATTAAAGGAGGAAGGCAGAGCGCAGAGCAAAAGAGGCTGATCCCAGAGCAAGGGGAGCCCGTCCCTCGTGGGCAGCACCCAGCCCCGGCTCCATCCCATGGCCAGGAGAGGTCTGGGCAGGCCAAAGCTGCTCTCAGACCCTCAGTACATCCCTGCAGTGATGCCAGAAGGAGCATCACTGCTGCCAGTGATGGGAGGGTGACTCCAGGGTGGCTGCCCTGGTCACCTCTGCTGTCCCCACAGCTCAGGCTGCCAGGGTGTGACTGCTGACAAGGAGGCAAACATGAACCAGGGACAAGCAAAAATCACCTAAAGGCACCAAAATCCACTCCCCAGCAAGGGGCTGAGTGCCAGGCAGGGACTGAGCCACAGCCAGGCTCTCCTGGATGCAAGGACAGCATCAGGAATTCATTTAAATGCACTGAACAGACAATTATCAACTCAAATACAGCTGCAATGAGGAGGAAGGCCCATTTTTAGGCCATCTTGCTGTGTCCCAGCCCACATCAAGGTTTTCCCACTGACAGCTGACTGAGGGCAGGAGATGTTGGGTGTATTTTGGGTTTCTCTCCCAAGCATCCCACCTTCCTGGCACAGGAGGTGTGAGCCTTTGGCCAGCCCGAGGACAGCCAGGCCAGCGTGCTGGGAGCCAAGCAGGGCACAGACCTGGGCACAGGGCTTGGCACAGACCCGGGCACAGGGCTGGGCTCGGCAGCACTGACAGAGCAGGAAAGCTTTCTGTTTGCTTTAGGAAGGCCAGACAGATGTGACTCAGAGCAAAGAGTGGCCAAATCTGGCTGGTGGCTCACAGAGCCAGCAGACCTGCAGCCAGGAGTGCTGAACACAGCCCAGGCACTGGCTGCCCTCCAGGGAAATTCATGGAAAGGCAGGCACAGACAGGGGACATGGGGACACTGCAGCATGAGCCCTTGGAACATGAAAAACAACCCTTTCCTGCACCTGAGCTACCCAGGCAAGGTGATTTATCTGGGGAGCTTTTTAGACCCCTCTAAACATGTTGGCACCCTTTACCTGGATGCAGCTCCCTGGAAAAGGAGGCATCAGTACCTGCCTCTGGAAATCAGGACCTCCCCAGTCACACTCAACAGCTCTGTGTCTCAAAACACACACCAAGACCCTCTGTGCACTCACAGCTAATATTCAGTCCTGCTCACACTCAAATACTCCATGATTTCCAATGCTTTCCTCCAGTGGAGGCAGTGACACTCCAGTCAGATTCCACAGGTGGGAAACCGAGACAAAGACAAGTGACTTGCTCCAAGTCCCAAAGTAAAACCTGTGACAGTGTTGAGACTTGAATCCAAATATTTTTTCTAGCTGCCAGGCACTTCCAAGCTTTCAGCTGGCCCCTGGGACCATTCCTCTTACCATCTGCACAAGTGAGGACAAACAAGCAAGTACCTTTTTTGCTTTGAGGCCGTGTAACAATGATGCATCGCTCCCCAAAGAATGCTTCCCAACCTTGAAATGACCAAAAAGCTCCTCACCAGCTGCCTCACACACTTGTTCTTGCCTCCATTTATTCTGCAAAAAAAGCTGTATTCAAAAGACTTTTTTTTTCCAAATGCACTTGGAGACGACAGCTTAACTGTCAAAGGGATCAAGAGCAAAAGCTCCTGTACCTCCATTAAACTGTAACTGCTCAACAATTCTGGCAATCTGCTCTGAGGGCTCCTGACAAGGGGCACACATAAAACACTCAATCCCATATGCTTTTAAATCACCCAGAAGCAGCAGGTTTCTGTGACACTGCTCCTCCTCCTCGACTAACCAGATTTAAGTGGTAATTCCATAGGAAGGGTGATTATCACTAAAGTTTTAATGAGTTGCCATCTGCACCCTGCACTTCATAAAGGGACAGCGTTCCACTACCGTGCTGTCCAGGAACATAAAATGTGGCAACAAAGCATCACAAGGTGATCTAAAAGCAATACTTCCCTTCCCTCAAAATGAATGGCCTGGACTTGGCAAAGCAAAGCAAACGAGACCGCATGTGGAGTCCTGGGAAAGCGGGAGAGGCTTTATTTAGCATCCCTGAGACTCATGGCTCTTGTTTGGCTGACACTGAACTTCAAAATACAATTATTAAGCATTAAAAACCACGATAAATCTCGTGTGCCATCAGAGATGGAAACTGTGTACTGAGTTTGCAGAATATGCTCAGCAAACTGCCTACAGAAAATGCAATAATCCCTGGATAAGAGCCCCGCTCGGGTTTATGGCCAACCAAAGCAGACCCTTTTGTCCCTTTAAAGTTCACCAAGTCATACATCACCCAGCCTGGCATGTTTGCTCCTCAAGTATCTGAACTGTGCAGCTGTCTCGAAGGATTTAGAGAATGAGGAGCCAACAAGGAATTTTTCATTAGCAACGTGGAGAGCAGAAATCAATGGTCCCCTGTGGCCGTGTCATTTCAATGGGGAAGGGGAGGAGATGAAGGGAAAAGAAATTCTGACAGTCCAGGGACTGCAGGCAGGCTGCCAAGCCATGGCACACCAGCCTCTCCTGCTTGTTCCAGCTCCCAAATGATGTGCAGAGGAATTCTTCCCAATCAATCCCTACCTGGAATGGAGCACCAAACAGCCCTGTGTGTTTATCCGTGGTTCCACGCACACACACTGCACCAGCAGGCAGGAAGAAGAGGAGCAGTGGTGATGTGCTCTTTCCAGGAGAGCTGGCCAGAACTCAGTGTGGAGGAGCCCCAGGATGCTCTAAACCACCCTGAGGGCATCCCACAGCTGGATCCCACAGCTGGAGATCCCCTGGACTGTCCCAGGGGCACGTCCATCCCAACGGTGCCAGGGCCCCAGCAGGCACAAGTGAGGGGCAGGAGAGGCAGGGCAGTGCAGCACCAAAGGCAAACCTCTTTACAGCCCAACCAACACAAAACTGACAATTATTATCAGTAATTCCTGCTCTCAAGGAAAAAGGAAAAGCAGATTACAGGGCTGTTTCCACTTCTGCACCAGGAGAAAGAGGAGGAAGAGAGGGGAACACTAAGCTTGGAGAAGAGCTTAAAACTCATCCAAGTGAGCAAGAGTCAATCCTCTCTTAGGATTACATAAAACCTGTTGAGTGTTAATATATGCTACCTCCATTCTCCAAACAGTTTATGAACACTGTAATTTTCTTCACTAAAACACTGTCTAACAGCACCAATCCCCCCTTCTAATTATAGACGTCTCTCTATGCATGATAATCTTTATACAATTAAACCCACTTAAAAGAATAAATCATTAAATAAAAAACTGTTTAAAGAACACATAAGGTTGTGATAAAAAAAAAAAATTACAAAAGCACAAGAGATTGAAAACTAAAGGAGAAATTCCACCCTTAAGTGTGTACTACTGAGGGGAAGAGCAGCTTTGGCTTTCAAGTCTGAACTGGAAGCCCAAAGTTGAAACATTAAAATAGAATCAGTCTTCCACTAAAGTAAAAGCAAGCCTGAAAAGAACCCACAACTGCCCTTACAGGCATTGTATGTGAGACATTAATCTCCCCTCAGTGTGCTCCCTGGAATAAAACCAGCTGGTTTCATTTCAAGTACAAGAAACTCCCTCACAAAGTCTTGCTGAACTTCATGTCTAATTCAGGCAAAGGGGCCCTAAGGTACAAATGCATTGAGGAGGAGTCAGGATCTGCTGGAAGGCTGGAGCTGTGCCTCTCTGACATCCCAGCCCCACAACAGCCACAGGAGCCTTCTAAAGCCACTGCTGTTCCCAGGGGTGCTGGCTCTGCTGGCCGGCAGTGCCATCCATCAAACCTTATCTATTCTGCTGATTATTTCCACTGCAGAAGCACCAGCTATAGGTCAGGCTTGAACATGCAAGGGACTGTACAAGAAAAAACCAGAAATATCAACCCTGCCTGATAGGTCATGGAATTAAACTGAATATAGGCATGCAGATAACAACCAGAACAGTCCTCAGTGCTGGACAGACAAGCTCACAGGAAACAGTCCCTAGACACACTTCCTTCCCTTTTGTTTTTAAATATATATGAAAAGATCGTAACTTTGTCCTGGGGCCCCATATAATTAAGATTTAATTTGATTAAGTTTCAGCTAGGAAGGGAAGTGGTGGCACAAGGCCACCCACCCACGAGCTGGGCATTTCCCAGCAGAGGCAGGAAGGGAGAAGGCAGCAAACTGGTGCCAGGCTCCTTGACAGCCTGAGGGTCCACAGTGCCAGCCCCAGGGCAGGGTCTCTGCCCACCGTGTGTGTGTGAGTGTGTATAAATACATCTGCATCTGTCTGAGATGAGATGAGATGCAGACAGGCTGGAGCACTCGGGGGGGCACTGGGCTGCCAGCACTATAAATAGATGGGTCTATTTTTAAGTTGACCATCGCTCAGCACAGCTGAACTTCCTCCCCTTGTGCTCCCTCTGCCATTGCTGTGGTTCACGTCCTTGCCCAGCTGCACAGCAGTGCCAGGCTCCAGACAGAGCAGAGCAGAGCAGAGCAGGCAGCAAACACCTCCTGCAGCTGCCCGGGTACCAGGGCTGCTCTCCCCCTCGGGAGCCTCCTGCTGCTGCCACCAGCCCCACTCATCACCAGCACAGCCCAGCACAGCTCGGGGCAGGGCTGGGGCTCTTGCTGAGGTCCCACAGCCTCACACAGCTGTGATCAACTCCAGAATTCCCTCCTCTGGAACAACGCTGCTGCACAACCCCTGACACAAGAGAAGGTCAGGTTTGCATTTTGGTAAAACTGCTCCTAAGAGGGACTCCCCCCTCCGCTCCATATTGTAGCGAATATTATATAAAACTTGAAAGGAATTCAACTCCAGCTTTTATTTACCACTGTGCATATGGGCCAATGGCTGTGGCAGGCAACCAAGTTTGCTGTCAGGCTGGCCAAGTCTGCTCTCACGCCTGCAGACCTGCTGTGTCTGCTCAGCATGGCTGAGGGCTGTGCTGCTCTGCTGTCCAGCTGGAGGGCACCTCGGGAGGCCCTGGCACTGAGGTGGAGCCTAAAAAGGATGGCACGAGGTCCCCCAGGAGTGACAGTGTCACCCACGTCCTGCAGCGCCCAGCAGGGCAAGAGCTGCCAGAGAAAAGGGCCTGATGGGCCTGGGATTGACTCCTCTTGGGATGCTGGATGCTCGCTAAAGATCGATGTGACATCGACAGCTTACCCAGGCCAGTGCTGGAGACCTCTTCACCTTTATCTATCTCCTGGGACCACTGAAATTGCAACAGAGCCCCAAAGCACCAGGGAGGGGCAATACAGAACCTGCACAGCCTGTGCTCTGCCCCTTGGAAAAGGCACTACAAGAGCACTGCCAACCCCTCGGGCTTCACATGGAAAGGCTACAGCCCTAAGTGCAACAGACCCGAGGAGCAGCAGGGCCCTGCAGTGCAAGGAGACTCGTTTCCAATTAAATCCTCCTGCTCTGGAGCAGGACTGTGCCTCAGCAGGTAACTGGAGCCTCCCAAGGAGCTCTGGCAGCACCCAGGCACCCTGCAGCTCAGCACTGAGATGCTCTGAAGCAAACAAATGCTCAGACACCACGTGCCATTCCAGACATTCACAGCCCAACTACGAGATGCCTTTTCCAGCAGCTCCCTCAAGAAAAAAAGAGGGGGGAGCATCAAATTCCTCCCTGATGGAGCTGGTCCCACAGCTCTGTGGCAGCCCCAGCACTCCAGACCCCACACACCAATAAAAATGACCTCTCCCACCTTGCACAGCCCATCCCAAGCTGCCATGTGTCTTGGCCTGGGCAGGTTTAGGAAAAACCCAAAACCACCCCAACCCAAAGAAAACCAACACTGACGACCTATTGGTTATGTTTTAAAGCCAAGTTGTTTGCTAAATTGTTATGACCTTCCTCCTCCTCTCTCTCCCCTCCCAGTCATGAGCAATAGGAATTAAATTGATTCAGTCTATCAGTGTTCTGCATCTAAGTGATTAAATTCAGCCACTAGAAAAATCTGTTTTGTGCTGCACCCGAGGAGGAGCAGCACTGCCACTGGAGCCAGCCTGGCCACGGGAGGGAGGCAGCAGCGCTGAGGGAAGCACACAGGTAAAACAGACTTGGTCATCGTGCTGCTATCACTGGGATAATCTTTTTCTCCTTCTCTTTTTAAGCTGGATCAGTTATTGGATGTGGCACTGTGAGTGGCCTGGCAGGGCAGCCCTGGGCAGGAGCAGCAGCACAGTGACCCGTGACATCCATGAGCACTGGGTTATCCTTGCCTGGCATGTGCCACAGGACAGCAGCACTATGCTGTGGTGCCCATGAGCACTGGGTTATCCTTGCCTGGCATGTGCCACAGGACAGCAGCACTATGCTGTGGTGTCTGTGTTATCCTTGCCTGGCATGTGCCACAGGACAGCAGCACTATGCTGTGGTGTCTGTGTTATCCTTGCCTGGCACACACCACAGGACAGCAGCACTGCTGACACCCCAGGCTGCTCCCCATGCCCACTGCAGCCTGTCTCACACAGAAACACTCCCAGTCCTGATTTACCCAGCCTGATGAGCAGGCAGCATTCCTGGGAGACAGATGCCATGCTCCCCGGGCTAGTTCCGGCCTCACAACCAGCTGACCATCGTCTATTTTAAGCTGCTCAGCTGGGATTGCACTTTGGGACAGCCGAGCTGAGTGAGAGGAGCGGCCTTCCTCCTTCCCTTTCTCGCACAGGGCAATTAGAGGAATTAGAGAGGCTGGAGGAGCTCACCCATCTGTGCAGCCCCGTGTCGGGAGGCTGCCGGGATGCTGGGAAGGAGGAGCAGGGGAGGCAGGGCTGCCATCTGCATCTGCTGAGAGATCCCTGAGCAGGGCAGGGGGAATCCAGCCCAGCCCAGGGGCGTTCCAGCCTCTCGCTGCTCTGCATCCTGTCCCTCCCTGTGCCAGGGATGCCGAGGGAGAACAAACGCGCAGGCAGGGAGGGGAGGCGCTGAAACAACTGCCTGCTCAGCCCTCATCCTCCACAGCCCCTGGCTCCCTGCAGCCCTGGCACTGCTGGCACGGCCACAGCCCCGACCTCGCCCGACCTCCCCAAACCGCATCAAAGGGCCTCCTCTAAATAGGTCACTCCTGGCACAGGGAGTAAAGTTCAGAGGGACTAAGAGACTTACCGGCTGCCTTAATCATCACACCCCCCTCCACCACCTCTGCTGGGAGAAAAGAGAAAAAAGAGAAAAAAAGAAAGAAGAAAAAAAAAGAAAAAAAAAATTACATCCACGGTGGCAGAGACAAAATGCTATGGAAAAGAAAATTGGCATCTACGTACTGTGGTAGCTGAATTTTAAGCAGCACCAAGTCTGAGAACACATCTGGAAACACACATGCAAATTCTTCACAGCTAAAAATAAACGTCTCTGCTGTGTATTACTCTCCAGAGTGAAAGTGCTAATATTAATTGAAGGGTTTTGTTTCATTTGGTTTGTTTTATTTTTATTCAAGATCAAAGCTGATAAATCACTTTTTAAAAATCACATAGATTAAATTACCCAGATAATTTAAAGTATTATACACTTAAATTATTATTACTTATCGCAAACTACCAATTTGCCCCAGGCAAACTACATTACCGACAGTTTCCCTTTGTTTTTGCAGTCAATATCCTTCACTTTGGAATCAAATGTCCTTCATGTCACCTCTGCAGAACGCCACAGCCTCTTTTCCCTGTGTGTTTCCAGGTTTAGGAGCAGCAAATATCAAATGAGCCGCACTCCCTTCGGCGGCAGGCTCGGTGCTGATTTACATCACCAGAAGCTGCTGCCCTGTTTTCCCCAGCAGTTCCTGGGAGGAAAGCTTACAAACTTAATTCCCTCTTTACATTTGCTTATTCAAGTTCCAGCTGCATCTCCCCCTAACGTCCCATTAGGGCTTTCCTTTTAATTACTTTTTCATGTCATCTGCGCCTTCCTTGCAAGGTCCTCTTTCGAGGAACTTGGCTCTCTCCCTGGCCCCTTTCACTGAGCCTGTTTTGCTTCCTGCAGTCTCCCAGAGCCCTCGCCAGCCCCTGAGCCTCACACCCCACACCCTGCCCTGGGCTCTGCTGCTTCCCGTGCCCAGGTGACACCAGGAGGGGACACAGGGCTGGGTGTGCAGCACTCACTGTCCCTGGCACTGCCATAAACCACCAGGGGCAATGAAAACAAACTCCTTAATTGCAGGCGGGTGTGCAAAGCTGTTCCCTCTGCCCGTAACTAACACTCCCTGAAACACCTTTAAAGAACAGCAAAGCCTCGCAGGGCAGAGAGGCAATGGCCATTCCCGTGCCACGTGGCAGCCAGGTCACTCCCAGGGAAACCACTTTTCACTCATTTATACATTATACAGGCTGAAACATTTCTCCAAAGCTGTGCTCATCCTTTTTGCAGTGCAATAGCCACAAAGACATCTTTCTTCTCCGCTCTGCTTAAAGATCATCTCCACTACCAAGATGAAAGACTGGAATTAATGTCAAGATCCACAGGAGAAATGAGTTTACTCACATGGTACAAGCCATCAGAAAAGTAAATTCGCCCACAGATAGATGGCTGATAAACGACTACAAATTCAGGCCAATATCCTTCAAGTTTTACTACACATTTCTGCAGAAGACAAGACAGATCAGCTTTTTGGACAGCACTTGGAATATGTAAAGTGCTATATAAGTATTATTATTACCACCAGGCTGCTGAGGAAGTCTCCTGAATTTACCATCTGGGAAAAATAACTGATTTAAGCAGTCAGTGTGGGAAAATCCCAGGAGCAGTTAAGTTTTTCCAAGCACCCTCCCCATCAGGCAGAGATGATGCAAAACAGCAACGCTCCTTTTCTCATTTCATCTCAGTTCCCAGGAGCTGGGGAGGATTTGGGACCCCAAATTCCAGCAGTTAACAGGACCAGGTCAGCACAGATCCTGCTCGTGCCCAGTGCCAGGGGATCCAGCAGCAGAGCAGGCACATTTCCCTGCACAAACCTCAGCATCATACCCCACTGCTCCCTCCTCCGCCTGCTGCTGGGTTCAAACGGGATGATTTGTTCTGCATGAATATTTCAGCAGCACTCTGAGCAAGGGAAGGGATCCTGCCCGGGCTGTGGCTCACAGCAGCTGCACACACTGGTGAAACGGGGGCTGCCAGCACCAACAGCCCAGGAGCACACACAGCCCCTTCACCCAGCTCTGGCAGAACCAGGGAATGCTTCGGGCTGGAAGGACCCTGAAGATCCTGTTCCACTCCCTGCCATGGCAGGGACACCTTCCACTGTCCCAGGCTGCTCCAAGCTCTGTCCAACCCAGCCCTGGGCACTGCCAGGGATCCAGGGGCAGCCACAGCTGCTCTGGGCACCAGTGCCAGGGCCTGCCCACTCTGCCAGGGAAGAATTTCTTCCTAAAAATGCTTCTCCCAGCCCACACTGTTCAAAACCAGGAGTCCAACTCACAGCTTGTGTAGATAAGCCCAGCCCCAGTGCTGCTGACACCTGCACCACATTCACTCACAAGCTCTGTGTGCAAACCAACTCCAGTTACCTCCAATTCTTTATTTCTAGAGCCCTTCCCTGACCCCCAAAAGGCTCCACAACTGCCCTGGGCAGCAGCATTTTCAGCCAGCATTAGCACCCTGACAGGGCTGAACAGCCCCTGATGCACGAGCTGCCCTGGCCTGTTTGCACAGCTCTAGCCCAGTTTGATTTACACCATGTACACACAGGTCAGAGCAAGCTCCAGCCCCAAAGGATGCATTATCTCAGCCTGCACCTTCTGTACCTTTTACACAGCAAGTTTTTAGGTCAAGGAATAGTAAGTATATAAACCTCTGCACTTAAACTGCAAGGAAATGGAAAACACGACCTGCGAGTCAACCAAAACTTACATCCCACCAGGAACCTGCATCCTAATTATTGATGAACACAGTGCAGCTCTGCCATTACAGAGGTTCCCAGTTATCCCTCTCAGCCCTTCTGAGGGTGCCAATCACCAACATTTAGTGCTCATTTACCTCAGAAACATGACTGCAAACTGCTAAAGATGCATCTGCTGATGCCAGCAAGGAGTTCAAGCCTGGCTGGCACAAAGACCCCACAGAGCACAAAGGTGGGATGTGGTTTTGTCCCTTCATTTGCTTTTACCATCCTGGGTATTGAAGCTCTGCAGCTCTTCTTTCTGACAGGATGGGCAGTTCTCTCTTTTGATTGTTTTCTGAAAGTACGGGAGGGAGAGGCAGAGAGTTCCAAACCATCCAAAAATGGTAGAATTTGTGTTACACTTAAACAAACCTGGCTCCAGCTGCCTGGAACTCAGGATCAGGATCTGCTCTGTATAATCGGACAATGTCTGATTTTTGTTCCCTCTCTTTTGTTTTCCTTCTCAGAGGTTTATTTTTGAAAGAGGACTGTGTAGCAGGGCCTCTTCCATTTCAGGGAAAGTAAACAGAGCCCTTTGCAGGGAGGATCAGGGATGGAGGAACAAAGCCAGCTAGACTAAACTGTGTGAAGGTGAATTTATTTGTCATCATTTGCTCTCACAGCAGCACTGTGACTTTGATCAAGGTCGCAGCAAGGTGCTGCACGCAGCCTGCAGTCACAGCAGCAAGGGGAAAGCCACACTGCCAGTCCCAGATTTTGGACAGAGACCTGAATAAGACCAAAATAACACAGCAAATCAGTGCCACGTCTGCAGAGCTGAGCTCCTCAGCCCAGCACAGGCACAACTCCATCCTTCCCTCTATCCCTGAGCTCATCACAGCCACGCCAGCTAAAACATCACCTTCCCCCAGGAGCAGCCCACCTGAACCCAAAACATCACCCAAAACATCACCTTCCCCTAGGACCAGCCCACCTGAACCCAAAACATCACCCAAAACATCACCTTCCCCTAGGAGCAGCCCACCTGAACCCAAAACATCACCCAAAACATCACCTTCCCCTAGGAGCAGCCCACCTGAACCCAAAACATCACCTTCCCCTAGGAGCAGCCCACCTGAACCCAAAACATCACCTTCCCCTAGGAGCAGCCCACCTGAACCCAAATATCCCCTTCCCCCAGGACCCACCTGCCTGAACCTGCAGCAGGGCCCAGCCCTGAAGGAGCCACACAGCCCATCAGGGCAGCCCTAGCACCAACATCCAGGTGCAAAGAAACCACAGGTACAGAGCGTTTGGTGGGATCTCCCTAGGACTTATCTGGCTTTCTCATTTGGGCTGTGCACTGCTTCCAAGACCAAGGTCTCTGTGAGAGTTTATGTGCTATACCAGGACTAATCCTGGGTGCAGGCATGCTCTTAAGCAGAAGAAATAGCAGAGGGAACTCTTAAAACTAGAGTTGGGAAATGAGGGAAATCTTCTCAGTGAGAGGAGCAGGCCCTGCCAGAGCTGGGTTTGCCCAGGGCATTCAGGAATAGGAAATTAGAGGGGCAGGAGAGAGGCCAACCACTCCCTCAGCCCAGTGGGGATAAAAGGCAAGCATGATAAATATTGAAGTTCCTGCTTATTAGGAAATACTTGGCAAAACCTGTGAAGCCTGAAGGGGGTGTTCAAGAGAAGTGTATTTGGTGTTATGGGAAAGTTAATGAGATGCTGTAACCATATCATAGATGGAAAACTAGGTGAGGCCCCTGTGGGCCATTATATACTGCAGGAAACTTTATGGACACTATAATGCATTATTTTTAATGATTCCCCTGCCTGCTTCAGGCCCTGGACACCAAGAAGAGCTTGCCTGGCCTCCTGGTGTTGTGTTAGCAATGACACCTTGCTTGTTGCTGCATTTCTGGGTTACTTTAATGAGAAATAATTGGGTTACTTTCCCAGATTCCACAAGGCCCAGCACACACAGAGGGTGCGCTGCTGTGTGGCAGCCTCTTCACACCCTCTGCCTTCCCAAGGGTTACCTCTCCTGATTAACCATGTATCCACAAATGTGCCCACAGAAACACTGGCACTCGTGCAAGTTCAAGTTTGCACTGTCATCATCCATCTCCAGGGAGAGCCAGGCCACAGAAATAACCAGCTGCAACATCACCAACGATTGCCCCTGCAGGAGATGTATATAATGAAAATTGAAAGCTGCAGGATGAACTTCTTACATACTTGTCCTTTTGGTTTATTCATCAGAAATAATTATCTGCGCTCGCATTCACAGGAGCACATACTTTATGATGTACATCAAAATTTAATGGATTTTTAATAATACTGTAACTACAGCAGAAGCACAAAAAAGGACAGCCATTAAACCATATGTGCTGTGTTGGTGGGTAAGTGGTGTTGAGCAAACAACAACATGGAGCCACAGTTTAGCATCAACAACGGGGAAAAGGGATTGCTCCTTGCAGGAGCTGAAAACGGGAGCGAGCTCTGATCCTGTGTGTTCAGCTCAAAGCTCCTCAGCAACAGGAACAAATAAGCAGACCCAGTTTCTGAGTCTCAGGACCCTGCAGGCAGCACCCCTGGCTTCTGACAAGCACACCAACACCCCAAAACTCAAGTTTCTCCACCCCTGCAACGAGAGAAGAAACACGAGTACACCCCATGGCAGCAGCACGGGAACCTGCCTGTGCCAATTAAAGTGCTCCCAGGATTCCACCAATCTATTGATGTTATTCCATAAGCATCAGCAGAAATTGTTGCTCCAGCAGGAGAGACTGACACTCCAAACACTCTCCTCAGCAGCCAGGCTGAGCTAACGAGTCGGTGTGAAGCATCACCATGTCACCAGCACTTGGACTGGCATCTATTTATAGCCCAAGAAATTATATACGTGGTGTCCCCACCAACAGTGACACATCTTCATTCAGGCATGAGTCACCTATTCACAAGCACGTTTCCAAAAATAAATCCTATTTACCAGAATTAAATTCCACACGTTCGGGGAGAAATTGTCTCCTTAAGAAAAAGCCAGGCATGTTAGAAAAGCAAACAAGAGCAAACAGGCACTGGAGCCCTCAGCCTGCAGGTCCCCACGCTCCCTGGGATCAGGCTGAGGCTGGAAATGTTCAGGATCCACCAATGAAGATGGCCATGGCTGTCATCACAGAGCCCTGCCAAGGTCACCAGAATATCCAGAATATTCCTGGCCCCTCACGCCTTGCAGAACCAGGGAGTACATTGCAGTTATTAGAGAGAACAGACAGAGCCAGCGCCAAGTAATCCCAGAAAATGTAGTGTTAAATAGAGGGTTCAAACCACAAAGCTGCTGATGGGGAATGTTAAAAACGTCAGCGTGGCTGAAAGACATTTGCCAGCGGTGGGAGTCAAGTAGCGAGCTACTGTTCAGCACATGCAATAAAAATCTGAGGGTGCTCGGGTAATGGGACCAATAGTACAGTTGTTGATACAAATTATACCCAGAAAGCAGAGAAATAAATGGCTAAATAAATAAATAATGCAAAAATGGAACAAGTTCAAACTTCTTTTATAGTAATAGTCTCCAGTTGAGCATAATCACCAAAGCTATAGTGATAAGATTGCCAAAACTAGACAAACATCTGTGAGATGAATTCATCTCAGAGGGGAAGCCAACAGCTTGTTATCATTAAAGAGGCAATGCTCTCTCTGCGTTTGAACTGCAGGCGCCTTGTTACTGCGTTTGCCGAGGCAATTGCACCAGATGTTGGCAGCTTTCTTCAGATGGATGACAAGCACCTGCTGCTGGGGAAATTAAATGCTCGTCGGCCTCCTCTCCTCCAGGGGAGGGTGGGCCGGCAGGGGAAGGGGGGAGCGGTGCCGGCTGACCCTCTGAAATAAACCTATTTATGCAAAGTGACAGTAAGTGCCGGTTTGCCAAGCGGTGAAACAGAGTGGAAATTCATTGGATCCCTTCCATCGCCCCCGGTGAAATCTGCTCCCACCCTCCCAGTCCTGACAATTAACACGGCACGGATCTGAACTCGCTAAAGCACTCAGCAGAGTGAGAGATCCAGCACAGGCACCTTCACCTGCAGAGCCAGCACGGAGCTCACACTGACTGCCCACAAAAGGGGCACAGCCGGGGGGGTCTGGGCACCCCCTGTACCCACCACGGGGTCTGGGCACCCCCTGTACCCAGCCAGTGGGGTCTGGGCACCCCCTGTACCCACCACAGGGTCTGGGCATCTCCTGTACCCACCACACGGTCTGCGCACCCCCTGTACCCAGCCAGGGGGGTCTGGGCACCCCCTGTACCCAGCACGGGGTCTGGGCACCCCCTGTACCCACCACAGGGTCTGGGCACCGCCTGTACCCAGCCAGTGGGGTCTGGGCACCGCCAGAACGGGGTCTGGGCACCCCCTGTACCCAGCACGGGGTCTGGGCACCCCCTGTACCCAGCCAGTGGGGTCTGGGCACCCCCAACATCCAGCACAGGGTCTGGGCACCCCCAGTTCCCATCATGGGGTCTGGGCACCCCCTGTACCCACCATAGGGTCTGGGCACCCCCTGGTCCCCACACTGGTCCCCATAAGCTGCTGCCAGCCCCCCCAGTTCAGGTGCACACAGCCACCACACCCTGTCAGGCCAGGAGTAGAGTAAGCAGCCTAAAATGGTTAAATAAAATGGGTTTTAAAGTGTTTTTTAAAAAGAAAACACAGAGCAGCTTCTTCCCTGACATAGTTCTGAGTGCTTTCCTCTTTCTGGGAAAGAAAAACTACAAGATGTTATCTCCCCTTATACTGCAATCACTTCTTTATGACATCTCCAATACTCTCCAGGCTGGCACCGAGGTGACACCACAGCCAGAGGCTCATTCTGTGCCATCCAGAACCATTCCAACACCACTGTGCTCATTCCTGCTCACCCCAAACCCCTGGTGCATGCCCCAAACACAGACAGCACTTGTTTGATCTCAACTGGCCACATGCATTTTGGGTGCCCTTCAGATTAAGAGGCAGTTAATCCTCATTCTGCTTAGATTATCTTAATTGGCTCTTCATTTGAGCTACTTTGCCCTTGTCCTGGTTTCTGCAGTTATATTTATAAATGCATATACTGTACCACTGTCTCCCTCTCTGGGCTGGCAGGTATCACCAGGACTGGAAATTATTGATAGGACTGATGTGATTCATGCTTGGCCACCACCCCATTTCTACCCAAACATGAGCAGGCACTTCTTTTCCCCCTAACAAAATAATTATAAGGTGTTCCTAACAGAAAGAGACATGTGTATGATGGACATCAAATGAATTTCATATTCTACACCTGCAGAATTAACTTAAGTTTTAAATAAAGTGGTTTCATCTTGATGTTCCACATGTCAGCAAAACTCAGGTATTTAATCTCTAGGACTGATAAATATGACCATTCATTTCCACGTGGAAAAAGCATTATTACACCTGCTCCCAGTGCTGTTTTCCACATTTGGAACAGTGTCTGTGAAGTTCCTCCTGGGCACTTTAAAAGCCCTTTTCTTTGTGGCCCAGACTCAGCTGCATTTGGAACACGCTCAGGTTTCCCTCCCATCACTCAGGTGTCCACAGTGGGGGATGATGGCACTGACCAAATGCTGACTCCCCAGTTATGATCAATTATGATTTATTTAACCAGCTCACCTGGGCTGTGAGCTCCCCAAACCTGTGAGCAGGAAGGAGGGTGCAGGTTTCAATTACAGCACACCAGGTTTAAATAACTGCTGCTGTTTTCTCATCAGAGAACAGTGCTAAAACAGGGTTTTCTTTTCCCACAGCCCAGCTCTGGGCCCCTCAGAGCAGCTCCTCAAAGCGCAGCAGTGCCCTGCAGGGATGGCAGGAGCAGCACCTGCACCAGAATAACCCTGGGAGGCTTCCAGACAAGTGCCAAAGTGGAATCTGATGCAATTTCACAGCAGATATTGAAAATGTCCATCAGATATTTCACCTGGTGCCTGTGCTGGGGATGAACACCACCATCTCCTGCCTGCAGCCCAGAGCTCCAGCCAGACCCATGGGCCCAAAGGGGCTCAGAGATGCCACCCAGCAAACCCAAACCATCCCTCTTCCAGGGAACTCCTACATCTACAACCCCCCTGACCAGGCTGAACCCAGGAATGCTCCAGGGATAAAAACCAAATAGGATTAACTCAATTTGGCAGGGATTTTATACAGCCTATTGCATTTGTACAAAATACAAGCAGGGGTGAAAACAAAATTGACTTCCTTGGGGTCTCAGAAAGGATATAGATAATTTCCATGGGTTTGGCTCAGTTGTAAAACTGACAAAGACACACACACAAAAAATTCACACAGATGTTGGAGGAGGAAACCTGAGTATTTTCACGTAACTTTTCTCTCCCCTGAATAATGATTGATTTCACTCATCTCCCACAGGCTGTGGTGCTACAGCACAAAGCCTCCTCAGCACTTCATCAACCAGAGGAGGAAAGGAAATAAAACTGAACTTCAAACTTCTGCTGGGCTCTGATACTGCCCTCGTGCCCACAAATCCTGCCTTAACATTTCCTCTTTTCACAAAACCCAGGGAGAAACCAACATCTAATTTATAACAAAACCACTTCCACAAAGCATGTGGCTTACTGCAGACCACCTCCAAACCGACTTCCTGCGTGCAGCTCCTCACTGGCAGCATGCAAACAAAACAGGGGCTGCTTTTTCAGCAACGAGCAAGTTTCTCAGTTTGTTTAAAAAAAGAAAAAAAGAAAAGCATGCGTGGGAGGGAGAAGAAATAATAAGAAGTGCTTTAGGCCATGAGGGACCCCTATATCCCAGATCCCTCGTCACATGCCAAAGGTAAAATTTAAAGGAACATTCATTACACTGTGGCACATCACGGACACAACACGGAAACAGGGATATATGGAATGTTAAAGCACGAGCACAGGGCAGAGGCGTGGAGGAGGCAGTGCTGCTCCTGCCACAGAACAGCCCTCAAACTCTGCTTTTCCTTGCTCCAAAGCTATCAAAGCTGCAAACAACGACGTGCTTGTTTATTGCTGGCTCTGCTTTAAGGAGATGAGGGATCCAAATCAAGCAGCTTCTGCCAAGGTGCCTGCAGATAACTCAGAAACAAGAACAGGATGAGCTCTGGGCTGTCCCACAACAGGCCCAGAGCTTGGAGAGGCTCTGGAAGGGAACACTGAGGGCAGCAGTTGGTAAAAGCCCCACCACATTCTCTGTTTTACTAAACATTACAAATGTTTAGGGAACTCCGGCTATTACAGACCACAATGTAAATAAGAGTCCAAATTTATCCCTTCATTTCATAAAACATAACCGATCCCCAAGTACTGGGAAATACAGTGCTGAGAAATGTGAAAGGCTAGCAATGTGTCACACAGAAAGATGACTTTTCTGCAAAGCAAATGCTTTAAGGACAGCCCATCCATGTCTCCTATTGACCGTTAAATCTACATATCAATGTCCAGCCGAGGTGACAATACAATCCCAGCTCTCTGCCAAGGCCAAATTAACTAAGCTTTCACTTTCACACAAGCACAATTCCTTGCACCTCCTGACTCTGGCCTCAGCCCCAGCTCCACACAGGCTTCCAAATCCCCCCAAAATGAACCCACGGCGAGAAAACCACCTTTTCTCATGCTAACAACTTCATTGTAAAAACATCTTCAGAGGCCGTACTCGAGGTCCCAGGGAAAAGTAAACCACTGGAGTGCTTAATGCCACGGCAGTGCATTAACCCATTCACACCCAGACAGCCTGGCCAAACGAGGAGGAGTTTCCTCCCCTCTTTTCCCGATTTATATTTTCACAGCTGTCAGGGAGGAGAGCACGGAGTGATTTATGTAAACCACGAGATTAGGCTGAAATCCTCAGTGTGGATCCCACCTCCTTCCCTCCTGACACACTGACACTGAAAGCAGAGGCACTTCGCTGCCAAGGTTGTTGTTCCAAAGGTTAAACCGGTTGTTATTTGCACCAGGGTCCGTGTTGTAATGCAGGGCAGGGTACAACCAAAGGAGGAAATTCTCATTGTCTCAGCTCCTGGTGAGGCAGCACCTGGGGCAGGACAGGTGAGAGTGGCACCTCCTCTCCCTCAGCTGACAATAGACACTAAGGCTACAGAAGGAAGAGATGAGAAAACTACACATTTTCAAAAGCTCAACAGAAAAAAAAACCCATCTCAGAATTCAGATATTATTATTATTATTATTCCACTGGTCCGTTCTGCGTCTCACAGGAAATAACAAGTGAGTGTACAAAACATTTCAAATCCACAGAGGTAATTCAGAAATCCTGTCTTGTCTCAAAATTTCCAAGCCTTAAAAGCCATTCCTGAGGAAACAACATATTCCAAGTGAAGCTGAAACATGACTATGATAGGTCTGAGGGACCTCGTAGCAAGCCAGGGCAGAACACAAAATTCATGCTGGTCTGGTCCAATTTCATCTGGAAATTTAAAATAAAAAACAAGTGCCAGAGCCCCTTCCCTGAAAGTCACTTCAGGATTACTGTGAAAGGGAAATTGAAGAGCCAATGCTCTCAGATGGAAAGTAAAACATCTGGGGCCACCACCACCAGCACTGGCTGCTCCTCCAGCAGCCTGAAACAGCAATATGGAAAATATTGTTTGTCCACAAAACTACTTCACACATCTCCTTCAAACACCACCAATCTGGTTCCAAAAAGGATAAATTTAAATTTGTCCTCTCTCCTACCCAAGAAAATGTAATTTTTCTGCAAGAACAGTCCAAGATGGGCAATCTAACAGCTCAGGACAAGTGGAACATACCTTCAGCAGCACTGTTCCCACCCTGCTGGAAGGACACAGTGGCCTTTTCATTGCCAGCACTGTTCCCACCATGACCCATCACAGCAACAAGGTTTTCACTCAGAGCTCTGTTCCCATGACTGGCCTGAACAGTTACCTGGAGCCCATTACCCCATCAATTAACGCCTGCACGCAATCTCTGGGATCCCTGAGCCTGGCTCAGCCCCACCAAGGGCAACCAAAGGGTTAAAATCCCATGTCAAACACAAGTCCTGGCTCTGGACCAGAAGGGACATGGGAACCAGGGCAGCTGAGTTATAAAGGCCTTATTGTAGCAGCCCACTGGATTGGAAATGACTTGTAGGCCTAATGAAACAAAACTTTGGCAGTAAAACAGAATGAAAGGAATGAGACAATAAAAGAGAGGAACAAAGGGAGCAGAGTTGTTTCAGCTTAGGAAAATAAGCTCACTTTGTTGTTGGGAAAAGCCAAAGCCGATTAGGATAAACCAATGACTAGGCATAAGTCTTCCAAACTAATTACACAGTTGGCCATGTGAAGTGGAATTGCACAAGCCAGGCTGGGCTGCTCTGCAGGAGCTCTGTGCAGGGAGCAGCACCTGGGCACACCTGGGCACTGCTGCAGCCCCCAGGGCCAGGACAATCACTATCAGAAATCTTATGAACTAAATTTCAGGAATTATCACTGCCACACACTTTGGTGCTGTATCGTCAGGCACTTTCACTGGTGGGTTTACTAATTAAATATTATATTATTACTATTAACAGGTGGGTTTACTACAGCTTTTCCTTTTCTTTGAGACAAAGGTTTGGCACTGACTTTTCAAAAAGCTGCAGTTTAAAATTCAACACTTTACCCCTTCCTGCCAACTCCAGTTCCACGAGCGAGCCCATCTGGCCCCAGAGCTGGTGGTGGCTGCTGTCCCCACATCCTGTGTGCTGAGAGCCACCTCCAGCCCCCAGAACACCTCCCCTGGCCCCAGAGCTGCTCTATAGTGAATACAGACAGGATTGATCCTGATTGCAGGAACTGCAGCCACCTCCAGCCCCCAGAACACCTCCCCTGGCTGCAAAGCTGCTCTCTATAGTGAATACAGACAGGACTGCAGGAACTGCAGCCACCTCCAGTCCCCAGAACACCTCCCCTGGCCCCAGAGCTGCTCTGCACAGCAAGCACAGACAGGATTGCAGGAACTGCAATTTTTTCCAGGCTGATAAATAAGCTCAGCATTTCAAAGAGCAAATCACCTGAGATGCTCTTATCAAACAGGGGCGGCTCCTCACACTTTAATTGTCTAATGCAATTTGCCTTATTTTAAGGAAGCCCTGAGCAAAGGCAAAGCTGGCCAGTGGATGTGGGTCACTGATGGAGAGCCAGGCTGTGTGCTGAGCACAGCCCTGCCCCACAGGGCTGGATCCCAGAGAGGAAGGGGAATGGACAAGGATTGACTCCTGCAGGGTCCTGCAGCACCAGCCCTGGGTGCTGTGTCTGAATGCACCATCCCATTGCCCACAGCAGGTTAACAAGTCTTCTAACTCAGCTGAAGCAAACTCCCCATTTCTAAGGGTCACTGACCACATGCTGGCAACCAGGGCCTGAGGAGGATCACCCCAAAACACCCCAAAAACAAACAGTCCCAGCTGATAAGGAGCAGCACCGTGGGGAGAAGCCCACACCTGCAGCAAGGTCAGGTCACAGTCACACAGCCAAGCAGCCTCTGCTCCCAGCAGCCCCAGTTTCACTCACCCTGAACAAGCAGGGACTGTGACCCAGGTCAGCTGCAGTGACAGGGACCAAGCCCTGCCAGCCTGGCTCCTGCAGGGGCTCAGCCTCACAGGGACAGCCCTGACCTGGCAATGGGCTCCTACCTTCACCCCAACTTGGGCAATTTCCAGCTCCTTAAATTTTTCATCCTGCAAAATTAAGACACTCGAAGGAAAAACCCACTTGATTTTCCCAAAGTGCTGCCTTTGGGAAGGCAAACCTCTGCTAAGCTGTCTCAAGAATGGCAGAGCATGAAGGCAGAACCAAAGTGTCCCGAGTCCCCAGTCACTCCCCAGCCACAGCCTGGCTGCTGCATTCCCAGGGACTGTAAAACTGCAAGCATGAAACCACCAGATGGTGAAATTAAAAAGACTATATTAAGACAACATCCAGACAATATGCAAAGCACTTATATTGAAACTATTATTAACTTGAAAAATACAGGTTAGTGGAGTTCTGCAATTAGAAGTAACTACAGAAGAAACATCCAAAAGCTCATGTAATCCTTTAATAAAAGGCTCAGCAGGCTGTAAACATCCTGCCGGAATCGAAGATTATTATTGAAAATAAAATGACTGGTTTGCAAAACAACTATCAATCCAGCACAGGAACCATTTATAAACTCGCCTCCTCAGCCCTCCACGAAATCCTGCCCGGCTCAGGCTTTCCAGGGCAGATAAAGGAAACACAAACTAACTGCAAGGAATGGGAGCTGCTCTGCTCTGGGGTACCCTGCTGTGTCCTCAGGCAATGCTGCATCTAAAGCACCAGGAACGGAGCTGCTGGGCTGGAATCCCTGGAGCTGGAACCCACGGAGCCCTGAGGCACGAGGTGGTGCCACAAAGTGCTCTCAGAGCAGGCAGCTCCTCACCCACGGCCCTCCTGAACAATTGTCCAGAGGCCGTGGGCACCCAGGCAGCCCCATGGAAATCAGGGCCACCAAGCAGCAGCCACAGCCTGCACAGTGGGGCTGGAGCTGCTACATCACAGCAAAGGCTACTCTGGCAAGGTTCAGATCTCCTTCTTTGCACAAACTTGTTTGGTTTGGGGTTTTGGTAAGGGGTTCTTTTGTTGTGTTTTTTTTTGTTTTTTTTTTTTAATTTTTTTTTTTTTAAATTTTTCAATGATGCCAGCATTCTACACATCCTTGCAGAAGGATTCTCTAGTAAGAAATTAAGTGGATATTCTAGTGACTTCCACATTGCTCTTGCTTTTCACGTGGTTCCTCCAGGCATTTTCACAAATTAATGAGCTCTCCAATACGTCTCCCTGCCCTTTTTGCCACTGGAATCGGGGCTAACAGAAGGCTGATTTTATGGAGAAGACAACTGTGTAATCATTCAGCTAAGGGTCAGATTCTTCCTGAACAGACACAGATTCACCTCCCAGTGATGCTTTTTTCTTCAGTGGAAGTAAACAGTGCTGGCAATGTTGTACACACACAGGCAACAAACAGAACAGGAATCCCAGAGGCTTCAAGAAATGACACGGAAAGGCAAAAACTTGGCCCTCCTTTGAGCTCAGTCCTCAATGCACTTTTGTTTTTCAAAATACTTCAAACAGAATGGGAAGAAAGAACAACTATGTAGTGCTCACTTGGGCAGAACTTACCTTGCCAAACTGTTCAAAGTATTGCTTCACGTCCTCCACTACTGTATTAGCCGATAATCCACCTACAAATATTTTCTTTGTTCTTGTGACCATCTGTAAGAAATTACAAGACAAGCATATGGTTTAACCAGATTATTTCAAACAATATGTGGAAAAAAGAAATATTTTTCAGATCCCATCCCTAACCCAGATAATGAGAATACTTCTTTACAAAAGCAATTTCAATTCGATTTGATTAGATACTTCTCTGTCTTGTTTTGTTTTTATTTGAGAGATGGCTGAGTAAAGGCTCTCAATAACAACTCTAGCCCCCGGATATTTTTTTTTAATAAATGATTTTTATTGTGCTTCTCAATGCAAATAAAAGTGAAAAAGGAGCCCAAGCACTGTATCTTCGTACTGTCTCAGAGCAGAGGTGCCTCTGCCCCTCCTTTTCCTACACACAGAACGAACGCTCCTTGGCAGGGAGAGGCAATTACATCAAACCCAAGTGATGTGTTATTAAGTTTCCACGGGTCAGTTTAAAAGGAACTTGCACAGTTACTTTTAAAGTAATCAAATGATGAAAGACAGCCAGAGCTGCATCCTCCAGCCATCACAGCCTGTGCCCACGGAATCACCAGCCCCTACAGGAACCTGCGTGTGCCCCCAGCCTGTGCCCATGGAATCACCATCCCTGTGCCCATGGAATCACCATCCCTGGGGCACACCAGCCCCCCCAGGAACTGGGTGAATCAGCTGGGTGATAGCTGGTGGCCCATGAAATGAATCTAAGTTCACTCTTAATTCTTCTTCAAGGAAAACCTACAAACCCTAATGAAGCGAATTAGGGGATATTTAAAGGGGGTACAGCTCCTTTAAAGAATATTATAATCTCTACAAGCAGATAAATACTGATTTCTCAATTACATTGTGGGCCCTCAAGCAGCCACCAACAAAGAGTGCGTTAAAGCTCTGCACTACAAAAATATAAGAACTTTATGACTCCCTCCCCATTAACAGGCTAACCTAGATTCAAATAGGAGAATTAATGCTAGAATGAGTAACCAGGGTCCTCCCTCTACGACACAAGCTTACATCCACACATTGTTAAGAAATCACCAATATACGAACAAATCAAACAAGCACAGTATTAAATATCTTGTTAACCCCACAGAGGAGTGTCCATTAGGAAAGATTAAAACCTGTGCAGTCACCATGCCCAGGGCAGACCAGCCCCCCAGGAACCTGTGTGTGCCCCCAGCCCCACTGAGGGGCTCCTGAGCTCAGCCCAGACCTGCTCCCCACCTGTCACACACACAGGTAAAGCCTCCATGGGGCTGGGGCATGGACACAAAGCTCAGAGCAGCCCCAACCCTTCCCAGAACAAATTAACCATCACTCCTCTCCCACAGCCTGCACATCAACCAGGGCAGACACTCCCCTCAATCAGCTCCAATCACACCTTGCACAGCCTCACTTTTTCTGTTTGGGTTTTTTTTTTAAAGTTAGGAAGAAAAAGAGAGGAGGGGGAAAAAAAAGTGTAAAAATTCAATTATTTTTTTCCTGGCTGCAATCTAGGGCTCCAAAATTGAAGCCCAAGCATATATTTTTCTGTAGAAAATTGTCATTTACAAATAAAGAATTGGCTAAAGCCAACTTGTAACTAAAGGATTTTGCAGGGCTGTCAAGAGCCCTCTGCCTGCCAGCATCTGATTTAAGATCAGGCCAAGCTTCTGTTGTCATACAAAAGAGGGAGGAAAGCAATTATTCTAAAGCAGTATTTGAAATTATCATCATTTTTATATTTGACCAAGAAAGAAAGAAAAAGAGAGCTATTGCTTTTAGAAGCAAGATTGAAGGTTATAGGAAAAAAAAAAAAAAGACCACTTTGTTTCAATAGCTTCAGTCAAAGAAAATATTGGTAATGACAAGCAAATTCACAACATTTTAATGCCTAGAGATGCGTTGCGAGCTGGGAAATGGTTTCAGAAATCAGCTCTGTGGTACCAAAGCGAGGCACAAAATTAAGTCTGCTTTTACAATCCACATTTCCCTGAAGAGACTCCTCAATTGCTTTGTTCCCACCTTCCCCCCGGCACCAGAGCAGAGAATGCACACCCTGACGGGCCCCTACAGCAGGGTCTGCTGCCTGCCCTCCACGTGTGGCACGAGGCAGCACGGCCTCACCTGGGCAAGGTGAGGAGCACGGGCGGGGGGACGTGGGCAGGTGGGATATGGGCAGGTGGGACACGGAGGGACATGGGCAGGTGGGATATGGGCAGGTGGGACATGGGCACAGGGACACGGGCAGCAGGGACATAGAGCAGGAGGGACATGGGCAGCAGGTAGCACACGGGCACACCTGGGCACACCCTGCCACTCTGAATTCCTCCAGTGACAGTCACTGAGGATCTCTGCCTCCTCCTGTGAGTAAATTCACAGTCTCTTTCTGGAGGTTGCTCGCAACAGGGACACCCCACAGCAACGGTGGCACAGAGCCCTGGTGGGTTTGGACCCTGTGCCAGCAGCCCCACCTGCCCTCTCCTGGCTGCAGCAGTGGGCTGGGGGCAATGGAAGCGATTTCTGTGAATCGATCACAAGCCCATGTTTTATTAAGGGCTCCAAGAGGTCTGGGTCACTCTGAAACCACAACACTTGCAGCTCTGTGTCTCTGGATCCCACGTGCAGTGTAACATATCCACCTGGCTGCTGCAGGCTCCGTGCACCCGAGGCTCGGGAGGGTGTGTGCACTGAAGGTGTCTCTCTCCCGCTGCAGAAGGACCCAGGAGAGGCAGATCCGAGCTGGGCTGAGCCCTTTAACTGTGAGCATCACAGAACTGCTCTGTTTGTGTATGGTGCTGGTGCTGAGTTAATCAAAACACATGTGACTCCTCCTGCCAGGAGGCATTCAAGGTTACATTCTCTTTACTGCCTTGGCTTTTGAAAAATATAATCGCCTTTGTGCTCTGAAACTGAGCAAACACTTCAGGAGGTGCAGGAGCAGGGAGGAAACCTTCCCTGCTTCAGCCAGGCCAGTCTGCTCAGTTTGTGCCTTTTGGTGCAAGGCTGTGGCTGTAATTAGATCAGTTTGGGGCGTATCAGGTAAATCTCCTCTGAACAACAGGCTGAAGGTGCAGCCTCTGGGAAGGAAAGTCTGGTCCCACTCAAACACGTCAATACAAACGTGAGCTAAACCCAGCCTAGCCAATGAAATGAAGAAATGAGGTTTGCAGAGCTGGGGGCTCCAGCTCCAAACCCCTGAACATCCCTCACACTCACACAGTAACACTGCTCATCATCCTCTGTGGCTCTTCCTTCCCCACCAAAATTCTCTTATTATCCTGACTAGTAAAAATGAACAAAGATTTTAAGCTCATTAAATATTTCGCAGGATTCCCAGAATTTCAAAAACTCAAGCAGTAAGCACCCACCATTCCTTCTACATGAGTCAAGGCCCTGTCTACACTCAACAAAGAGGTTAAATATGTAACTTCAGGGCAATGGCTTTCAGCATCATTCCCCAACCATTCCTTACGGAGCCTCTCAGCTGTGCCCTGCCTCCAGCTTCAGTGCAGAGCTCCTGGCTCAGGATGGTGAGGGTGGGAAGGAGGAAAGGTGTGCTGACACCCAGCTGGCACAGACAGGAGCCCCAGTGTGCCACTGGCAGGCCACGCTGGCAGTAAAATCCAGGTAAAATCCCAAAGCAGGACACAGAGACACACACACAGCACATGGGGCTCAGGAACACCCTGGGAACCTGTGCTGAACCCAGCTCTGGCACCTTTAGTGTGGAGTTCATCATTTTGAGGCTTTGCATCCTCAACTTCTCAGTGTAGTGGAAGTGGACTATGGCACTAATAGTGAATCTGCATCACAAATAGCTGAAATTAGCATTAATTTCAGATTAAGCTAATTATGCATATGTAACTGTTTTCCAGAGCACTCTCCTCTCTCCTACAACAGCGTGGGCAGGGGTGCACGTGTATCCCAGCCTGCTCACCTCATCTGCAGTTTGGCATTCCATCATTTCTAGTGTATCCACCTTCTAAATAGGTTTATAATTGGAAAAAACAGCTTTGGTATCTGTGCTGAACTGCATTTTATACCCCATTGTGCTGTACATTCAAACTACAGCATTACTTCTAATTAAAACCAACAATAATTCATGTAACAGGGGAAGTGATCTTGTTAACAGAACTGCCAGGCTTCTTTGGCAGAGCACACACCATAAGAATACTCCAGTTTTGTTTTTTAGTTTTTTGCCTCTGGGATCCCCCTAGGAAGTTCCAAAAAGCTATTAAAAACCCAACTGAAATGTGATGCAAAGACAGGAGGAGAAAGGCGGCGTTCAGTGAGAGCTGCCAGGCTGTGCGTGCTCCCAGGGAACAGCCAGAACCATCCTGCTCCAGGTGCTCTGCACAGAGTGGAGGAGCTGAGCTGGGCTGGGCTCCATCCCTGCACTGAGCAGGGACAGCAATCCCCCAGGGCAGCTGGAACAGCCAGAACCATCCTGCTCCAGGTGCTCTGCACAGAGCGGAGGAGCTGAGCTGGGCTGGGCTCCATCCCTGCACCGAGCAGGGACAGCAATCCCCCAGGGCAGCTGGAACAGCCAGAACCATCCTGCTCCAGGTGCTCTGCACAGAGCGGAGGAGCTGAGCTGGGCTGGGCTCCATCCCTGCATCGAGCAGGGAGAGCAATCCCCTAGGGCAGCTGGCTTTGGGTGCCACGTACAGCACGCTCAAGGACTCAAAATAGGATTTCTGCAAGACTTAAACGGAGCAAATACCTTGTGCCTGACCCTGTGTAAGCCCTGTCGTCCTGTGAGAACTGCTCAGGCCATGGAAGGGACCAGGGAATGAAAGAGCCCTTTAATCCAAACACATTCCCAGGGGTAAATCAGCTCCCCTGATTTCTGGGAAAATACACATGGGCTTGATTCTCCCAACCCATTCAGAAACCAGACCTGGTCCCTGCTCTGTTCCTGGATTTTGGCTGCCTCGGGTTCTGCTGTTCCTGCTGGGAGGGTTTTGGTGCTGTGGCATCAGCAGGAGGCAGAACACACAAACCGATTTTTCCAAGACAGATTGGACTGGCAGCAATTGCCAAAACCATCCTTGGAGTTCCACGAGCAAACCTGGCCAGGGGCCAAGCAAAGCCCCTCCTGGTCCATCTCCCCAGCTGCTGCAGGGTTAAACTGCCAGGGTTAGCTCCCAGCCCCTCACTCACACACCCACAGGTGATGGCAGCCTGCCCTGGGCACAGCTCCCAAAAGAAGGGTTTGCTGTGCAGCTTTGGTGTCCCATACACACAGAACACCTTTACCTGCACCACCACACAGAGCTCTCTGCATGGGAGATCCAAGCCTGAAAATTGGCCCCAGCTGTGAGAGCTCAGCAGGTCTTTGGAGCAAAATCTGCCTGCAAGCTCCATATCAAAAGATGCAGTAAAATTCACCAGAGCCCAGGAATAGCTCCTGGCCCCACAGCCTTACTATAACCAGTTATATCACATCCCTGAGGGCTGCTCGCACCTCCTGTGCTCCAGTTAACTCTTTTACAGGTTACAGAAGCACACCAAGAGCAGGGAGCAGAGCAAACCTATTTAAATCCCCCTGGCTGCTTCAGCTCCTCCTGCATGGCATGGTAGGAAGGTAACTCTAAATATTCACTGAGTGCAGACAACTCATCCAACCTGCCTGCCTGATTACTGTTCAGCAGTGCTTAAAAACTGCATTAATAACCTTAAATGAAGATAATTATTTTTAAATTAATACATCTCGGGGCCACAAATGGAGAGCGCTGCCCAACGTGACTGGGAGGGGGATTTCTGCAATGCCCACGTAATGAGGGACAAAGGCCCCAGTGGGAAGCAATTAAGGCTCTGGTCCTCAATCTACAGGCTACTGGCAAAGCTTCACCTTGTGCAGGCAGAGGGAGGGAGGGGATAGAGGGGCAGATGGCATTGTGCCCAGGGACCTCCTTTGGAAGCTGGGCCAGCAGCACAGATTAACTGACCATTCCCAGTTCCTCACCCATGTTACACCACCTTCCCAAAGGAAATGTCCTGTGCCATGGCCAAAACACAACCACAACACCTCTGGCTGCCACAGTTTCGTGTCCTGTTGGAGGACAATGCTCCCAAGGGCACGCCCAAGGTCCATCTGCAGCACAGCTCTAAGGGTGGAGCAGGATGGACTGGGTAGGGAACCAACTGCTCACCTTCCCAAAGCACAGCCCCAGCCCTGCTCTTTTCCCCTGGATCAATGGAAGGAGCAGGGCCCTGGCTGTCCCTGCTCTCACAAACCCAGGAGGGTGTGAGGGGCAGGAACCTGGGCCAGCACAGACGTGCTGACATCCCCAGCGTCAAGGACAAAGGGCTCCTGGGAGGCTCAGGCCAAGCCCTGTAACCCAGTGCTCACCAAAACCCAACTAGAACCCAGCCTGAACTGCAGAGGAAAAGGATTCTGCCAGAGTTGGTAAATTCTTCCAGCTCCAAACACTGAGGCCAGTCCAAAGAAATTTATTGCCTCTACAGTGCAGAGAGCATGACAATTTAAATGCTTCTAAGTTAGTATCAACTAATTTTTCATGATAACCCTCTAAAATCAGTGATGGGAGCTCTCTGTCAAGATTCTAGATAATCTGCTAAAACAAGAAAAACTCGCAGGAAGGAATAAGAAATGTGCGAAGCAATTTACCTCCTTCCCAACACACTCCAGATGATTTCTCTGAAAAGAACAAATGGAAACTTTAACCCTTAGCCTTGATTAATTTCATCTACATGCTCTAGCTGCACATGGCAATCAGTTACTGATGAGCAGGTTTGGCTTCATCTGCTGAGCCAAGCCCAGGGAGCTGCAAGGCTCTGCACAAGGCTGAGCCTTCCCTCTGAGGTGAGGCCACTAAAGGTTGCACAATGCCCAGATTTGCCCGTTACTGCTGCTGAAATACTTTCACAGCTTTATGAAATGCTGTGTTTGCTTTTATCCTTCCCCACACACACACACAAATGGTGAATTACAGGAACTGCAGCACTCCACATCCAGCTCCCCAAGGGGAGATGCTACCCTCGCCAGGGAGGGAGCCCACCAGCCTCTACTGAACCAACATCCTTGTCACTCCAAAGCAGATCAAACAACCCTTGACTGGGAATAAAAGGGCCCTTGAGGAGCTGCTCCACAAGCCAAGAGGGGAAGCAAGGCAAGAGAAAACATCCATAGTTTTTCCAAAGGAAGGCAGCATCTCTCAGCTCCGAGAGCTTGTCTCCCTGTGTGATGTTTACTCACTCAGTGACCACAGGGCGAGTCATTTCAGCCTGCACAGCACTGACTATCAAAGAGTCTGGGGAGAAGCTCAGCTGGAGACTGCAGGGCTCAGCATCTGAGCACACATTTGAACTCACAGCATTTGGGGAAGCCTCATTAGGTCGAGTGCGTTGCACAATCGAGTGCTATGTGCCTTGATTTCCACAAAAAGAACAGAAATATATCCCCACAGCTCAATGGAGCCTGTGAGGTTTCACTCATTAAATGCCTAACCCGCTGAAAGTCTGATTTGAAGACGCTGGAATGGCGCAAGACATTGTTACTGACATTATTGTTATTAAAGGAAGAATAAAAAAATATTGTTCCTAGCTAGGAAGGCCATATCAAACTACCAAGCAAGAGATAAATCAGCCAAGGTCTCCAAAAAAAGACATTATTTCTCCTTTACTCCAACATCTTAATGTGCATGACTTTTTTTGTACTAGAAATATATTTCTATAAATCCTCCTCTACAGAAAGCTTTGCTTTCAGAAGGGGAAAAGTAGCAGATAAAATACTGCCCATCAAAATGAACTCAAGTCTCTAGTAACATAACTAAATGTGTAATGTTACAGATGTTTTATGGCCACAATGTCGGATCCATTTAGATCATTTCTACAAACCCAGCAAGAAATCTCTCCCCAGCGCTGGAAACCACGCCACAGGTCTGGGAGCAATTGTTTATTCAAACAGAGATGCCACCAGGGAGCAACAGCATCTTCCCCACCAGGGCTTGGAGGGCTCATTCCTCATGTGCCACCAGCACGGGGAGCCAGGCAGGGATGGGAAGAGGAGCTGGTCCCCACACAGGGGCCCTTCTGCTGCTGCCTAAAGCTGGCACATCCCTGCTCCTGCCCCTGCATGCCCTGCTGGGGATGAGGGCAGGCACACTGGGAAACCAGCAGCAAAGGTGCTGCCCATGGTGCCACCACAGCAGGACACTGGCACAGCAGGGACAGCAAGGACAGCAAGGACACTGGCACAGCAGGGACAGCAGGGACAGCAAGGACACTGGCACAGAGGGACACTGGCACAGCAGGGACAGCAGGGACAGCAAGGACACTGGCACAGAGGGACACTGGCACAGCAGGGACAGCAGGGCCACTGGCACAGCAGGGCCACTGGCACAGGTGCCTCCTGCCCAACACCACCCACGGTCCCCCTCCAGCACACACCCGGGTACACAAACAATCACTCCTGTGTCACGTCAGCCCCTGCCACCAGCCCGTGCTGAAGTCACACTCCGTCTGCAGTTCTGCTCCCCAAGCCCATCACAGCCAGTCATACCCAACATCAAAAGATTTATTGCCCACAGTGATAACTGCCCCACGCTGCTTTGTTTGCTAATTGTGACTGGCTTTGCCCCCAGAAGGGTAGGAGCCTAATAAATCAGTTATCTCCAGGAAGAATTCATTTAAAGCTGTTAACAGTGTAACCCCGAGCACTTGGCAGGAGGTTCAGCAGAAGGGATGTGGTTGTGCCTGGTTTTTGGGGCAGGACACGCTCAGCAGCCAGGGGAAGGAAACCAGCTCCGAGCAGCACCTGGATGGGTGCAGGTTTGCCTGCCCACCTCAGCAGGCACCTCTCTGCTCCTTTCCCATAGGAAACTGTGCCAGGACAGCCAGCATTGTCACCACAGGCTTGGACTTCCCCAGACAGGGGGGAATAAGCCCATGCCAGCCTGAGGCACACGTTGGGAGCCCAGCCCCAGCACAGAGTGCCAAGCTCTGTGCTACCAACCAAGCTGTGAACACCAGCAGCTGATCCTCAGCACGCCCCAGCACAGCTCCCTGTCCAAGGGAGCAGCTCAGAACTGCCCTGCAGGCGCTGGGCTGGCTCACAGAGCAACACCAGCTACAGTGGAGGGACTCTCTTACCTGATCTACAATACCAACAGGTCTCCAATAATAATGATGTTAGTGAGAATAAACACTTGGCTGGATGTTCACTCCTTCCCCATCTTCCCCAACACAAGAACCCTGCCAGTATCAAAGCCTATCACAGCTCAATACACTCCCACACTTTCAAGTACCTAGATCATTACAACACTGCCAAAAATGTCACACAAAAAGGCCAAGGCACTGAGATGACTGGATTTCCAGGTCTGGCAGGACATGAAAAGCTGGGACAACTTCCCATGAACAGGCACTTGTGCAGAGTGACTCCAGCCAAGAGCGAGCACTGTTAACATCTGCCTGCTGCAGGGCTGAGCTCGGAGCGGTGCTGCAGGCAGCGGCACCTCTGCCAACAGGGCTGTGCCAGGGCCAGGGGCACTAAGGGAACCCACCCAGCCCAGCCTGACCCTCAGTGTAACCAATGCAGGGCTCCTGCCAGGGCCAGGGGTGCTGGGCACTGCAGGAACCCACCCAGCCCAGCCTGAATCCCAACTGCACCCACACTGCACTCCACTGCTGCCCACCTGGAGATTTTGTTCCTTTTTGTTCCTCCTGAGAGCTGCAGGACCTGTACCTACATTGGGAGTTTTAATTTAAGTGCAGCAGCCCTGTGCCTTGAGTTGGACAGACAGACACAGGACTCAAACATCTGTAAGGACCTGTGAACCACCTATAAACCACACACACAGTGCTGCTGTACATCAGAGCAGCTCACAGAGGTTAACAACCCAACCTTTCATCCCACCTCCAATGTGCTGTACAGTGTGTAAGTGAGCTGTGCAGGCTGAGTTACACACAGGAGACGTTTGCCTTTTCCATGGAGGCTGACTCACCAACACAAGGGCTCCACAGGCTGTACCTGCAGCCACGCCATGACAGCTGCAAGCCAGGCCCATGTCCCCAGGAGCTGCAGGGCCACCAGAGACCTTCCCTGGCTCCTCCTGACAGGGATCTGCACCCACCCAACAGAGCCTGCAGCCCCAGAGCTCTGCCCCAAAGCTGCTGCCAGCTCTGGGGAGGCTCTGGTGGGCCCTGTGCAGATTGGGGAATTTGAGGTTCTCCACACAGCTGCAGCTCAGCAATCCTTCATCCACTGTTAAATCACAGACCACGTGCTGGGAGTTAAAGACTTCTACAGGACCCCAGGGACTAATCGAGGGATGATTTCAGCCTCTAACTGTGCTCTAACCAGGCACTTAGGATGCAGAGCACAAGTTTGTGATACTATTGTGCACTGCATCAAAATGACTTTTTGATACATTTTTGCAAATAACTAATAAGGAAAAGAGAAAAAACCGCATCACCCTGGTATTTAACATAATTCTTCCCCTCTGTCCCCTATCCTTATTTTCACATTCGTGACAAACAGCCTCCATCTTCAATTAGGTCTGTTTTATGCATGCATGAAGCCCCCAAAATATGAAAGAGCTTTTATGCAACACCAGATTATCTAATGTGCACATATTTTGCAAAAGAGCACTTTTTAAATACCTAGTCACAGAGAAGGGGAAAAAAACCCCATTCCATTCAGGAGGAGAGAAAGGGAGAGGAGGGGAAAAAAAACCACATAAAAGCTGCAAAAAAAGAAAGTGAATGCATTTGTATATTAAGCAATCAAGTGCTGTCACACACTGAAAACACAAAGCACTGAAGTTTAAGTGGGCACACACCAAGGGCCTTACCATGGGACACACTTTTCAGCAGCACAGAAAGCACTCCCTTATCAACCCAGCACAGTATGAAGCAGGATCTCTGCCTATTAAAAAAAAAAAAACCCAGAGAAATAACTTCTCTTGACAGCCTGACAGCTGACATTCTTAACTGAAAAAACCAAGTGCCAAGAATTATCAGGCCTGGCTTTTCTCTCCCTGATAGATGACAGAGCAAAAAACAACAACGGCCACACACATCTCATAAATCACAACTTTTATTGAATGCCTCGCCACATAATAGCAACAGTCAAACTGAATAAAGAGGCTTTCAGTGCGTGTCTGTAAAATCCTGGGGAGCGCCGAGATCACTCCCAGCACCAAGAGCCTCCCCCAGGCCGGGCAGGTATTCATGCCAGTGTCACTGTATTCCTTACAGAGCCACCTGGAGAGTTCAGAGGGATTCTCTCTTTCACTGCTGCGTTAAGGAGCGCAGAAGAACGCAGAGAAGGGAACCAGAAACTCTGTGCAGGGACAGAGGTAGAAGGAAAGAGCTCTGCACAGGTGAGCAAGGGAGTGAGTCTGGCCTTTGGGAAAAGTCACCTGCAGCCACACAACAGCTGTGCCTGGGGGCTTCCCTCTGAAGCAGCAGGAATCTGCCTGCAGGCTCTTGGGAGATGAAGAGACAGGTGAGAGCTGAGCACACAGGTGGGACCTGAGCACATGGGCAGCAGGTCAGGAGAAAGCAAAGGTGGGAGCCCCACCAAAGGAAATTCCTGTGATGTCCCACCACCACAGTCTGATCAGTCTGGATATACAGCACTAATGCTCCTTTGTTCACTTTTCAGCACTCACTCACTGGCTCCATTAAGATACTAATAGTAAAAATAACAGAAATTATAATAATGATGATATAATCTACTTTTATCTGAAATAGTGAAATATCAATAGTACCTTTCATCTCAATAGTTTAGAGGCACTTCACTTTTTGATTTCAAGGCAGTCCTAAAAGTGCATTTAAATCTCCCCTGTTATAGGAAAATTTCTAATACAATCATTCCAGCACATAAACTAAAGAAAGCAGAGGGGTATTTATGTATTAAATCAATTACCAGAACTTCCCTTCTCTTCACCCAAGCTAATTAAAATTTCATGTGCTTCATACCAGTAACTGTGTACAGGATCACAGCTGGTGTTTTCAAATTCAAATAAAATAAAAATACAAGGGGATCTTGGTCTGCAACCCTACTGCTGCAAGACAAAAATAGACACTTTGCTCTTAGTGAAATCCAAGTCAGTGCAAATTTGATACCTAACTCCTTTGAAACTTTAAACTTGAGCATAATTTCACAGTGCCTCAGCCCACTAGACCGGAGCCTGCAATTTTCAGCAGAATAAAGAGTCTCTGAGGAGACCTGGGCAAGTCACCTGAGCTCCAGGGCTCTCAAGTTTTGTTTCTTTTCTCAGATCAGCACCAAAGTGGCCGTAACACACAGGAGTCCCAAGTGTTTGATCAGTAGGGTCTGGCAGCAGGCTCTGCTCAGGGCTCTGCAGGGAGCACAGGAGGCAGCTCAGGGCACACCCTGGGCACCCCTGGCACAACCCAGGCACCTCAGCTGCAGCACCAGGACAGCAACCAGGCCCACAGAGCAGGGACAGGCTTACTGTGGCTGTGACAGTGATCTGGGGGCTCTCCTGCTCCCCCTGTGCGACTCTGCGGCCTCCCCATCCCTCAGCTGGGATGCTGAGCAAGATCCTGTGCTTCAAACCAGAGCCCCTGAGCTCACATTTTACTGAGCGCAACCCCCTTCCTGCATCTGCTTCCAATATTGTCTCTTTTGGGCAAACAGACCGAGCATATGTTCCCGAGGCTGCTGCCCACACGGTGGGTGGGTGTTACAATCAACTGCTGTGCACCAGGCTCCCAGCGTGGCTGACTACCCACGGCAGGGCTGGCCTGCCCCTCCTGCTCGGCTCAGGAGCAAAGGAATGAATCCACCACCAAAGTTAATGAAACAACACCCAAACTAAGGCTGAGCACAAGGTCTGAGTGAGCTCATTCTCTCTCCATGAGTCCCAAAGTTAGGGATGAGCACAGTGACACTGCCAGGACAGAGCTGCCGCCAGCACCCTGCAAAGTTAATGAAAGATCCCAGCTTAGGCTGAGCCCAAGGTCTGAGTGAGCTTTTCCTCTCTCCATGAGTCCCAAAGTCACAAAGGGGCACAGTGACACTGCCAGGGCAGAGCTGCCGCCAGCACCCTGCAAAGTTAATGAAAGATCCAAGCTTAGGCTGAGCCCAAGGTCTGAGTGAGCTCTTCCTCTCTCCATGAGTCCCAAAGTCACGAAGGGGCACAGTGACACTGCCAGGGCAGAGCTGCCCCAGCACTCCCTGCTCCCACTGAAGGCACAAAGAGCCCTGCTGGGAAGGGCTGCCACTGCTTTGGGAGGGGGTGGGGACTTGGTTTCCAATATCCATCTGCTCCTGCTGCTGCTCTGAATGTAAAATCACACTTGTGAATCTGTGACATCCTGCCTGGTTGCTGTGGCAATGGCTATGCCGTCACCAAAGGCCAGTCCCTTCCTTTGGGAAGGAGCAGCAGCAAAGATAATCTGCTCACTTAAGTGCTGCTCTCCAGCAACCAACCACCCAACGAGCCCAGATAAGGGGAGAAGAATTAAGAGGGAAAATGCCAACCAGAGCAGATTTGCCTCTAAACCAAATGTTGTCTAAGTTTCTCAGGAAGGCATTAGCATTTCTTTGATTTCCAGTGTTTCTTCTTTGTTCCATTAAAAACTACAAATCCACCATTAATGAAAATTCAGAAATGTCTGTGCTCACTGAGCGTGCAGCCATAAACACCAGTGTGGATTGTATTATTTCTAATCTGCTCCATGAGAAGACGACATAGATTTGTCTGAAGTGCTGCATCATTCTTTCCATACAAGGGCCCCATTACCAGACTACACTTATTTGCAAGTCAAATGACAATGCCACTATTTGAATACATTTCCAAGCCCAAAAACCCAAGCCAGTGCTCTGGCTCTCCAGAGCTAACTCGATCTGACAGCCATAGCACTGATGCCTGCCAGTGCTGATTGACTGGTGGGATATATTTAGGCACAGGAGGGGAAAGGGGGGAGGGAGCAGGCGAGTTCCTGAATCCAAGTATACTGTTAGTAACCAAAAATAACAAGCACTGATTCAGCTCCATCACAGGGAATCCAGCTAATGGAGAATTTACTACCGCACGGGCAATGCCAAAAAACACACACAAAAAACTCACAAGAGCAATTAGGGCATCTGTGCCCTGGGTTTACAACAAACACAATGAAACTATCATTTCCCTTTGCATCCATCTTCTAAAATTGCTTAAATAAAGAAGAAAAGACTGAATTGCAAGGCAAACAATTTTCTTCCTTTTCCAGCAAGGGACAAACACTCATTGTGCACACAGGTGTGCGTGTGTATCTCCATACTCCACACAGCTATTATGTGCTCTCGTGCCCTTTCAACTCCCATCCTTGTTCAAAACACTACTCTGGGAGGGAAAGTGCCACTAGCTATGGGGAAAAGACCCTCTCCAGCGTTAGAGGACAACATGCCAAGTGTGTTTGAAGAGCTGGATTCAATCTTTCCTGCCCCTTCTCTGAAGTGCTGTGCTGAAGCCTGGGAAGTGAGCAGTATTTACACATGGAAATCAAAAACACACACAGACAAAATATCCCTGATATATCTGGAGTTCAGAAGGAGGGAAAATAAAGCCTGCCTGTTTGTTTTACTGAACCCCACAAGCATACAGGATGTCACCTGGAGCTGTTCTTTATATGCAAATACACTCTGGGTCCCCTCACACCAACACCCAGGTGACAGGGAACAGAAAAGCAGTAGAACTCCTTCCAAAAGGATGTGACCCTAGCTGTGAGATGTGAGCCACTTCCATCCAGGGCCACCAGCCCAGTGTTGGAAAGGATCTGTCACGCAGGGCACAGAGCTCTGAAGGGTTTGCATTTGCTGGTAATGATGCCCAAAAATCCACAGCCAGCTTCAGGGGGCAGACAGGCAAGGGGAAAGGCTTGTAAAAGCTGGGAGAGATTATGTGACGACCTGCCCCAGCAGCTACAGGAGGTCTGAATACCTGAGATTCCAGGTAAGCACCTTCCCAGCAACACCCCACATCCTCCCTGGAATGAAAGTCAGACACGGAAAATAGAAAATGCCTTCTCCTTTAACACAAAGCGTGCATTTCTCAAGTCAAAAAACCCAGCCCAGCTTGTTATGTTTTCAGAACAGTGATGCAGCCTTAAAATTTTAAGGTTTTGTTTAAGAAAAGAGAACCTTTAAGTGTAAGCGGAATCAGGCACCAGAACCTTAATTTATCAATTAGACGCCATCTGTGGATTGTGTTCCTTGGAATAATTGTTAGATTTGACAATGCACTGCTGCTTTACAAAGTTTCTGCCAGCCTTGCTACCATTTAATTAAATTTCTGCACTTAACTTTGATTGCACTGAAGCACTGCTGGTTTCTGCCAATCGAGTCCCTTAGCCACCTGCTGTGTTAGAACTAACCATGTTTCCACAGTTGTATCAAAAATTATGGGTTTTATTTTTAGTCTTTGTCTTTTCTCAGTCTTCACCACAAGGAAAAATAATAGTAATAAAAACCCCAATGATTCTGGCGTGCTGAAGCCGTAATACCCAACGTGGAAAGCAGCAGCAGCAACTTTCACGTCTCCCAACAAAAGCCAGACGCTTCCCTTTTTGTCTTCCAGCACAGAACAAGTGTCAGGCCATGATGGCTTAATGCTCCACGTTTTGCTTAAACAAAACGAGCTTCCTGTACCTCCTCATTATATTTGTATACATCTCTTGTATTTATATGGAGGGATAAAGGCAAACACACCACTCATTTACATACATAAATATTGCACACGCAAATAACAAGCAAGCTGTCATTCTCGCTTTAGCCCACAGCACAGTTGGGGAAATAGAACTTCAATAATGTCAAATTAGCAGAGTGAAGAGCCCTAAAAGCCTACAAATATCATCAAGCATCCAAGCTGCTGCTGTGAGTAACCTCGGTGTGAAGAGGAGCCAGGCTGCCAGATCCCCCCGAGTACCCGACCCACGTTGGGCCAGAGCTCCCAGGAGACCCTGGCGTGCCCATCCCAAATGTTCAAATGCTCTCCTCCTTCCCAGCCTCTGCTCCAGCCCGGGGACACACACCACACTCCTGCCATTCCAGGCAGCCCTGCCCTGCCACAGCAGGGTCAGGCACTCCTCAGTACTAAAATGGCATTTGCACGGATTTGCTTGGTGAAGGTTCACCAAAATGAATTCAAAATTGCAGCAAACCTGTGCTGTGTATGCCACTATCTCAGCTACAGTGCTGTGCCAGCCTCTCTCTCTCTTCCCCTTCTTTTCTGTTGTATGGGACAGATAAAAGCTGCAAGGATTGAGGCAGGTGGGAACGGGTTCTCCTCCCACCCCTGTGACTGTGAAATAGCAGAAAGAGGTTCCTCAACCCAGATTAAGTAGTTTGTGCTAAATCAATGTGTGTGAGGTATTTTTAAATCCTTCACTCTAAGTGGTGTCAAAGTATAAAAATAATGTATTTTACCCACTAGAGGTAAAAAAAAAAATAAACCAGATTTCGTGGCAAAAGAAACTCAAAGGCAGTAAGAACAGAAGAGTGTTTATGTAGGGGCTGCAATTTTGGGCAATCTGATGGCATGCCAAGAGGGGTCAGAGAAATGAACAAGAGCCTGCTTCTGGGCTCTACCTAGGCCAAGGAGACCCAGTCATTTAGATATTCAAATTATTTTCATAATTCTTCATAGAAGGTTATGAAATATTTATTAGCAACCTGTGGGGCTGACCAGCACTGCTCCAAGGAAAATACAGATTCAGACAATTTCCTAAAGTGGGCATTCTACTGTGGGGCTGGAGCAACTCTGCCATGCTGATATAAGGCATGAACAGGTTTTATGATGCATTTTACAGAAAATTACAGCTGCACAATTAAGGCTCAGCAGCAAGCCTCCAGTGCTGCCCCTGCAGCCCCAGGCCCACAGGGATGGAGGGTGCTGTGCCTGCCCCAGCCTGGACAGAGCTCCTGCTCCACACAAAGCTGGGCCCCACCTGGACCTTCACACAAACCTGCTCTCTCAGGAGGAGAATGCATCAAAGCTTTTATCAATCACAGCCATGACAGGAGCTGACCTGGGGAAAGGAAAACCTTGTTTCCAGGACCACAATCTGAATTAACTCGTCACTTTTAATAACCTGGCGCGCCCAGAGTCAGCATGGGACTGAGGCATTCCTGCACACACATCAGCTCAGGGCTCACTCTGGGCTCTGAGCTCTGCCCTTGGTCCAGACCTGGAATCTCCCCTGGGCTGGAGCCGAGCTCTCCCCTCTGGAGCTGACACCTTCCTGCTCTGCCCTCCCCACATCACCTCACGCTGCCCAGACCTGCCACCAGAGCCCTGCTTTAGACAGAAACACGCTCTAACAGGCTTTAAAACCCTCAAATATCGCAAGTCTGATTCCAGCCAGGCAAATTCCTCCTGCTGTGCTCACACCGTGCCCCTGGGCAGCTGGCTCCCTCTGTCTGAGTGCCAGATCCTGCAGAGGTATTAGGGGTCAATTACATTACAAGGAGGTACAGCAGAAGAAAAGACACTTCTTGGTCTGCAGTTCTGCCCTAAATTAACTTTTAATATGGAACAGAATGTCACATTTGCTTCTCCCCATAATCTAAAAATTTCTCCTTATGCAGCAGCAATAAGGAGGGCTTTTAAAAATTAAAAAGACCTGAAAACCACACAAGGGTGTATTTCATGGCTATAAAAAAGCATTTAAAATGTAGAGTTAAAAAGGTGTTTCAAGTGTCTTCATCAAAGGAGGTTGAAAATGGAAGGAAAATAGGATTTTAAAAATGCCCATTTTCTTTAAAATCAGCTTCGTGAGTCAGAGCGCACAAAACCTTTTTGCTGCTCTGAGGATCCTGAACGTAAATCCAGCCAGCACTGCAGCCAGTTTGTTTGTTGAGTAACAGTGCAATTATCAGTGACATGCACAGCCTTTTCTGCCATTTTTGGTGTGTATTTCTGCTATGTTCTGAGGCAACTGCCAGCTCTCCCTGACACCCCATGAGCTCTGGAAAGGAACCCCCAAATGCAAAGCTAATCAGGGAACACTATTTCAGGGGAGGCTTTATTCGTCTCCCCTCCCAAAATCCTTTTCCCTCCCATCTTGATTTTGTTAAAAACCACAGAAGATGACAGAGCATGATCTGGTACCTGGGAACTTGCACCTCTTCACCAAACCAAACCAGTGCTGCAGATGCAGTGTTTGCTGAAGCATCAATGACATATGCTGCTACCCAGCAGAGCCCTGCAGTGCTTCTCCCCTTCCTTTATCACTCCCTGTTAGTCCACCACCAAGTTTGTTTCCCAACTTTTTGCAACAACTCAAGTCCCACCCTTCAGCTCCCTGATTTTTGATCACGCCCTCCAAGCATCTCAGGCCTTTACCACCAAACCTCAAATCAAGATTCGAGCTGTAAATCAAGCAGAACAAGCTCTGATTTACCCCTCACCTTAAACAAACAGGATATTACAACAAAAAATATCCTGCTCTGGTTGCCAGAAGGAAGCAAAGGGTCCATGTTACAATTAGCATATGCAAATCAGCATATGCTACCGCCCAGCCCTTCCCTCCCTCAAACTGAGCAAAGTACAACTGAGCAGTGCTGAAATGCAAATTACCCAGCAGAGAGTTTGGGGACGTGCAGGAAACATAAGGACTTGGTGTCTGGATGCATTCCAACGAGAGTAGCTGCAAACTAAAACAACACTCGAGAATATGTGAGGAAGCTTCTATTAAAAAAAGAATCTGCTCTCTTTAGTTAATAGTGGGAATGATGCAATTGCTAGAGAGCCAGGATACCCTCAGGCCCCAGATTCTATTCTAACTACAGAGAAGGGAGAAGGCAGGAAGCAGAACTGTTCCTGGAGACCCAAGGGCAGGGGACACTGCACAGAGAGGGCTCAGAGCACAGAGCCAGGCAGCAGCCACCAGCTCACCCATCACACACACACACAGACAGCTGTGGGCTCCCAAAATGCCAGGGAGGGGGAATCAACAACAGCAGAGACTCTGCTGAACCCCCTCTGCTTTTGCAAGAATTCAGGTAAGACTTGGAGCAGAAGGGCTGTCCAAAGAAATGGTGAATCCAGGATACCTCATGCTTTAATGTAATAGTAACCATAATTTCTGACCTACAGTGAAATGAATTTGCAAATGACTAGTAACACACGAAATGGAAAGAGTGGGCCTCGCTGACTGCTAATCCTCACTAAATAATTACATTTACATATAAATGTAAACACACATACAAACCTACATCAATAAAAAGCTGTTAACAATATAACTGTAAAGCTCTGTAATTTCTTTTAAGAAATTAAGTCCAACTCCATGTTGAAGGAAAAGATTGAATGCTGTAGGATATGCAATACAAACAGTGCAGAGAGTATCACTTAGTCAGGATTAACACATACTTTTTCTTCCCTCCATAAATCATTCGTGTATTGAGACATGCAGCTAAATCAGCTAAAGTACAGATCTAATTAAAGAACCTGGAAACTGATTACTGCACTATGGAACACATCAAGGGGTTTTTCTTCCTTTTTTTGTGTTTTTTTTTGGTTTTTTTTTTGTTTTTTTTTTTTTTTTTTTGGTTTTTTTTTTTGTTTTGTTTTGTTTTTGGTTTTTTTTTTTTTTTTTTTTTTTTGGTTTTTTTGAAGAAAGATCTGGTCTGAAATCTTATCAGTCCCACACATGCCAGAATTAGTCCCTGCCTTTGTGTCAGATGGAAACTGTACTGAGAAAGCATCAAGCAGAACTCGTGGTTGAGATGAACAGAATGCAGCTGTCTTCATCTGCCAGATTATATTCTGTGCTTTCCACTATCAGCACACAAACTGCAGGTGTAGAGCTCCTCAGGGCCAGACACTAAGAACTAAAATACAAATACAAGTGCTTAAACTGAAAGAAGTTCCTGCCTCACCATGGACTCAAGTGAAAGGCCCTGGAATGCTTTCACTTCATGAGTATTAACTCCTGAATAATAAACCTATTTGCCACATCACCAAGTTGTTCTGAAGGACTGGAAATAAACATTAAAGCAAGGTTTCTCTCACACCTTCCCCTGGAAGCAGCCCTGGTGACAGATGAGGTTCAGCAGCAGAGATCAATGGGATCCTCAGCCCTGCCAGATAAAACCCTTCCTTCACCCTGCCTCTGCTCCTGCCTCCAGCACTGGGGCAAAGAACCCATTTGCTCCCAGTCAAGGGGAAAAATGAATGGGTTTAGGGCCCCTCATTCCTCAGATGCCTCTGATGCATCTGTCCTGACTGGCTTCACACAAAAGCTGCTGCTGCTGATGGCCATTAGGTCAGACACACTTTAACACCAGCTATTGCTATTTTAAAACATGTTGATGCTGCTCTGAAACAGCATTTTACTCTTACACCCTAATCATTGTTATGGCTTCTGACAGGTTTTAAATACAATAGTATTAACTGCAATTAATTCATTTGGAATTAATGCGAATATTGCAGGCACTTCAGCAGATCTCTGCTGCAATTCACCACTCATTATTGCACCATTATTTTTTAAGTGTTATCCATAAAGCAGGCTGCCAGGGCATTTGCATTTAGGTGACAGAAGTAGGAACAGAGAGGAACAATAAATTAGCACAAAAATTAAGCAGAAGGAGCGGGAGAATTACATTGTCTGACATTTTAATATTCCTCATGGCTCTGGTTCCCAGCCTGGCAGAGGGCTGTGCACCCTTCCCTGCCCTGCTCAATGCCCAAAGCAGTGGCTGTGCAGGCCCATCCTTGCATTTCTGACGTGCTCACACTCCTGCCCCAGTGCCCTGCATCCCCCAGCTGCCTGCAAGATCAGGTCCAGGCAGACAGAAAATAGACAGGTTTTTTCCAACAGAGCCATTAAAAACAGCCAGCATGTCCCGGAGGTAGGGCAGAAATAAAGCATTATTAGAGCATTAAACGGGGTGCCCAGCAGCACTCCTCCCTGGGCAGGGAAAACCTCTCTGGTGCAGTTAACAGCTGGTTTTAGAGCATTAATGACCTCAGGTGAAAACAAACTGGTCATTAAAACCACGCTTTAAGGGGATTAGCCTGCACCAGAACATACAAGTTACTTAAACCGAAGCAGTTCCATATGGTTAATTTATAATTTCCAAGGTATTAATCAGTGAAATTCTGATGGTTCCTAGATAAAGTGTGCAAGGGGGAGATTCATCCTCAGAGCAATCTGAACTGGAAGCAGTGCTGGCAGAACAGTTTCATTTCTCAATTTGCTGGCTAAACTGAAAACAAAACAGAACCAAAAAACCAGAAGGACGAATTTGCCTATGATTAAACAAACATGTTTTCATTTTGGCAAAACTTAAAAGGAAAGGGGAAAGAAAAAAAAAAAGAAAAATTTCATTTTGAGTCAGTCCACATCTTGTTTCAACTCTGAGCGGAAATACACTGCAGGTTTTTCAGTTTATTTAACCCCTTTTAAACCTTTTGCCTCTCAGGGCCACTTTTAAACTTACAGAGTGCAGGAAGGGGAAAACAAAGGAAGTTTGGTGAGGATCTCAATGCACAGGTGGGAGGGAGCAGAGGTGGGTGCTCAGCAGCACCCAGCATTTCTGAGTCTGGGTTAGGAAATCCATCCTAAGAGCTCAGCCCCAGCCCTGGGCACACCGTGGCCAGCAGGTTTTACACTGCTCAGCGCCACTGCTGATATCCACAGATAAGAGATCTGAGACATTCAGAAGGGCGCTGACGCTGCAGCACAACAAGCACACAGATGTCAGAGCAGGACCAAACTCCACTCTGATTCGCACACCCTGGTGAGCAGCCAAACCAAACCAGCGAGGAAGGGCAGGCACGTGCCCACCCACCACGAGAAGGGAGAAAAGACACCCCTGGAAAGCAAAGAAAACAAGCTGTAGGCCATTGAGAGACTGAATCCATTTAAATTACAAATACTCTGCTAAATACAAACTCCACAGAACCTAAAGTCGTTTTTAAAACTGTTCTTTTTATCACTGAAACCTTGGGGGAAATTTTGGAAGCTCATTTCATCCTCGTAACACAATGACTCCTCCACAGTGCAATACTTTATTAAGATGATTGCATAGGGCTCTGCAGAGAACCAACAACAGGCTTGAGACTCCAATTTGTTCCACAGAACAACAGCATTAGCAAATAAAACACCCTGAAGTTCTCTTTGGCTGAATCTTTACTGTGAAATGTATCTCTCAGCCTAGGAAATGCACTTTCCCCCTCCGAATTCCCTGGTACCTCCAACCCACCTAAATCCCACTGCCTGCACAGGGGACACCGCCCCAAAGGCTGGTCCAAAGCAAATGAAGAGATACAAAAATCCCTCCTGCAAATCAAGAGATACAAAAATTGTTCCTAAGTTAACAAGTTTCATATTAAAGCAACTCAATTTCAGGATCCAAGGAAGGATCCGTGGAGGCAACAATCGATGTCCTCCCCACCAGGAATGGGGCTGAAGACAAGCACAAACACTGACCAAAGCCTCCTGCACAATTCCAGACCTGTCCTCTCTCCGTCTGCTCAAGAACAACATTTGTTTTAATCTTTTTGTCAAAACAAAAATGAAACAAAAAGCCAACCAAACAAGCAACAACAACAAAACCGTTCCAAGAATGCACGAGGGCAGAAATCCAAACCTAGTTTAGCTCAAAACTCTACTTTACCAAAGGCTGAAGTACGCACTTATTTGGGAAAAGAGGACTAAGCTCTTTCCAAGGTCACTTCAAGGTTTTCATACCAGCGAGAGAAGAATTCTTTACATGTGACAGTGCATCCTGTGTATTCAGTTGGGAAGGCAAATATGGGTTTAATAAATAAAATTTATAAAAACCAAAACAGAGGACAAAACCCTGCCTCAATGCACCCACTTCTGCAGCAAAATGGGAGTACAGGATGTCCCTGTCCCAAGAAGGTGTTGTGCCAACATCCCTTAGAGCAACATCAAATATAATTTTCAAACCAATTAGCTCAAAAAGCATCAACACCAAAGCAATGCCTTCCACATTCTAATTACTAGGCCATCCTATTCAATTCTTAATGAGAGGAGAGACAAAGGCAGTATATGTATTAGGGTCTACTTCAAGAATTCTTTTTCTTTTAGCAAACAGATCCTCTTTTGTTCTGGTTAAACACCAATTACTCCGTTCTCTCTAACATGCAAATCAGCTGAAAATAGGGCATGATGTATCTCGATCCTGCACCACTACAAGTTTGAATGAAGGGGGAAAATAAAGCAACCCTCTAGGGGCTTTCAATTCCAAGTACTTTGTACTCTGATAAAGCTCTTTTCAAAGAGCTTTTTGTATTATCTACCGCGGTTCCCATAAGCAGTGATTTTGCCATTATGCCAAAAGAAATAGCACATTTAAGGTGTACAATATAAGCAAGGAAAGGAAAAGTAGCCAACAAAGCTGTTTACATGTAGCTTTGAGTTGTTACGTCCCCACTGCAAACAGCAAAACTCGGGAGCATTATGAGCATCACTGCACGGAGGGAAGGGTTCAGCAGGAAGGGAAGGAAGGAAGGGGATGCTCGAGGGTTTGTGTGGCTTTTTGTACCTCCTGAGCACCTGGGGAGGGCTCAGGTGTGGGCTCAGCCCTGTATCACCCTCGCTGGCTGCACCTGACCCTAAGGGGTTTAGGAGAAGCCTCTGCTATTTGCAGGGAGACCTTAGAGCAGCCTGCTGGTACCCACACGGGGCTTACAGGGAATTCTCCACCACAAGACACCGAAACGCCTCTGAGCTACCAGGAAAACAGAGCACACACACACACAGGAAAAACCTCCCTGGAGTCCCCAGCGCACCTCTGAGCTACCAGGAAAAGAGAGCACACACACACACATAGGAACACACCTGTTGGGAAACCGCAGATATATGGGTCTGTGAGAAACGAGCCGACATAAAAAATGACATATTGCCAGCCCTGCAGTCAACAAGTACACACAATTGTTGGCTATGATCAAGGTATCTGAGTGCTTGCACTACAGAAATCATTTTGTAATTGAATGTTCTATATCAAAGTGTAATTCAATTTATATAATGCATTAATTATACTTAACATAAATCACACACACGCTAATACTTACATTATACACACCTCTGGTCTTGTTTTAATATATAGACAGATAAAATACATAAAAATAGCTCATTTCAAGGAGATGGACCCTAGAGTATTTCACATTTCTAAATTCAGCCAAAAACCACAGCGCATTAGTCTCTTCTGCCAAACATTATATACAATCTTCCAAAAAAGTTTTCATCTGGTTTGTTGGCCTTTAATATATTTTTGATTTATGACATTTTGAAACATTTTCCCTTCTGCAGCTCAAGAGGGAAAAAAGCATTCTTCTGATTCCAGATTCAGGATTTCTTTAAAGAGAAACCAAAAGTAATAAATCTGAAGTGTCATGCTGCTACTGTATCACACGAGCGAGAAGTATTACAGCATGTGTTGACTGCAGCCTCCAAGCAAAAACTGTATTAAGTAACAGTATTTTCTTACATTACACATTCTTTTCCTTGCCCAAAGCGTGTGTTTCACACAGATGTTCTTCATACACCAATACTATACACGTGCAGTGAGTTGCTGTAGCTCAGGGTCTCTCCTCTCCTCACACCAAGTGGCGAGGCCATGGTAACCTCATTGGGAAGCACTAACAGCTCGTGGCTGTGTCCTGTGTCCACACCACACCAACCTCCCAGCAAGCTCTTCCTTGCCCAGTTTCTGCCCCAGACTTGTACAAGTTCAGGAGCCCAGGGCACAGGTGTGGGAGCAGCAGGGTACAACAGCCCCTTTCCAAAGGGACAGAGCTGCGGGATCCCACAACAGGGAGCACAGGGGCTCACCTGGTGCCACCTCCCTGCCCAGCCAGGGCCACGCCAGAGCACAGGATTGCAGCCAGCCAGCTCTGGAGTGCCTCCAGTGAGGGAGCCTCCACACCCTCGCTGTGTCACACACCAGCTGCACTAAGTACAGCACTCGTGTTTCGGGGTCACTGCTGAGGGGAAGGAGGGTAGACTGAGAGAAGCCTGGAAATGGAAGGAAAAATGAGCAATAATCCATTCAATGCAATAAAAATGGCAGTTAGGCTAGCGAGCCCATAGACACCAGGTTGATTCCAGTTTACCACTGAGGATAACTGCAGGGCACTGTAAATGTTCATTCCTTTGCGTTAATTGCTGTTAGAGTCATAGTTTAGTATATTACACCAGCCTCAGCTTGCTCTAATTCCTTATCCCATTTGCTTTGGCCAGGATGATTAAAAAAAGAGAGAGGGGAAAAAAAAAAAAAAAAGGAGAAAATGCTTTTAATGATTATCCAAGGAGTGTGTGAAAAGGCACTGGTAGACGTTGTGCAAGGCACAAGGACAGTGCTGAGGGCATCCTGTGCAAGGCACAGGTGGAGCTGGGGAGGGAGAGCCTCGTCCCACACCCCACAGCTCAGGATGCCAGGCCAGGAGCTGCAAGGCAGCCTCGTGGAGGCACAGGCAGGCACACGTTATGTTCCATGGCAGTGCCAGGGAGCAGAGCTGTGCCCCGTGGGACTCATGCTGCATCCCCAGCTCCCCTGCCCCGAGATGCGCTCATACACGCACGGCCAGCACCTGGGGCAAGCAGTGCAGGAGGCAGCCAGGCTCTGCCAGGAGCCAGCAAAGCTGCAGCTCCCCAAGCAGGGCACACTGCTATCCCTGTGCCCCCCGTGCTGCTCAGAGAGGCTCTGCAGAGCTACCAAACTCCCTGACACGGATCCAGAACACACGCAGAAACAATGGCAATTAGGCCCCAAAATGAGCACTTGGATTTAAAAACAACAAACAGACAGAAAAGCCCACACAACAACAAACCACACGCACGCTCAAAAAACCTTCCAGAAAATCAGATAGAGGCAGAGCAGATCCTATCAGCCCTGGCTTCCTCTGTGATTGACACCGGTCAAGTCTCACCATGTTCCTGGAGAGGAAATACATGACCTCCAGAATTAAAAAAAGCAGGCAAAGAAATGCTAGGCAAACTGCTTTGAAGAAACAAAGAAGAAGAAAGCAGAGGTGAGAGCCAGCTCCATTCCACCCACGAGCCATGAACACCAATCCAATCCATCAGAGCTGCCACGGCCGCGACAAACCCCTGTGCCAAACGCCAGCCAGATTCTCATTACCAAATAACTGAAAAGCAAAGCTGTGCCACTTCTCCTGTGCCTGGGAGGCTGGCCCCTGGCACTGGCAGCCCTGCCTCCCCAGAGGGGTTGGTGCAGGCTGTATTTGCATGGGCTCTCAGCAGAACAGAGTGCTGTGCCCCGGTCAGGGCGCACACGTGGCACGGTGCCATGGGCAGCACCTGCCCGTGCCCAGCTCGGGTTCCAGCAACCTTCACACCTAGACTAATGTACATAATTATACAGATTACTTAATAACTGCATTATAGATATATTTACCTGCACACCAATCATTAGGAATCAGAAAAGAGCTAAATAAAGGCAAGTAAAAGCTCTTACAAAGCCATAAGTTAAGTCACAACTCCAGAGAGAAGTTTGCTACCTCGAGACTAGAATTACAATGCACATTCATTTTGTATCCTTTTATACGAATGATATCTCTAACCACTTTATGATGTTAAATAACACACAGCTGCAGGATTTAATGAGCTGCAGCAACAGGGAAAAGCTGTACAAGGAAGTAAAAAGAAAAGATAGGGAAGCATCTGATTTTCAAGTGAAAGTTAGTGAAATGAAACAGCAATGAAGCAAGCATTGCACGGGGAAATTGTTCAAGATGTTAGGGTCTTCTGAGGTAAAAGCTCTGGGAAAACAGAGCCACAGAGGAAGCAGATTAACTCAGTGGTGGTTAAAACCAAGAGGGTTTCGGGACATCCAGCAAAGGATGATGTCTTAGTTAAAAGACTGATAAAGTTTCAGAACCCAGCTTCATCACTGACCTCCTGGGGGTCCCCAGGCAAATTGCTTCACCTTCCCCTGGATTTCCTCTCCCTCTTCCAAAGAAAGATGGTCTTGCTGATCTCTATCCCCAAAACATTTCCTGCCCATTCTATTCACCTTCAAAATCTTTTCCCCCTTACAAGCTGACCTATGAACAGAACCTATGCCTGGCAGCTGACCACACCAGGTAAAGAAGGGCATGAAAAGTCAACAAAATGGGTTAAAAGCAATCCTCGGGTTTAATCTCAGGGAGCCTTTTTTGACAAACAGACTATCAACAGACTATTCTACAATAAATCAACAAGTTGCATCAGTGCTCAGCAGCACTACCAGAGCAAGTCCTCATTAATGGTCTCATTTCCAGTATCTCCTCTTGCACAGCCCAGGCCCTGCAAGGAGCTGGAAACCCCAGCATCCACCCTCTAGAGCCATTACTCAACAACAAACGAGCACTATATTTAGAACTTTTTCCATGAAGTAGCAGCATCCAAGGGCCATTGAGCCGAGAGGCACTCAAAGGTTAAACAAGCTGACCACGCTCTGCTCCCACCCAGGCTCCTCACAGGTTACACGGCAGGGCTCTCTCACAGAACCACCTCAGCCTGATAAACTACCTTTGATCCAAGCACTGAGATACTGAACCAGAATCATCCTCTCTCTGCCGCCTGCACCCAGGCAGTGACCTCACAATTACAGGAGCACATATACACAATTACTTTGACTTAATTTAAAAGGCTTTGCTACAAAGATTCATTTAACGCATTAAACAGTCGAGAAAAACCCCATAAACCCCCTACTTTGTTTTCTCTCAGCTACTTCAGTCGGTATTTCAGCTTCTCAAGCTGCTCTGAACAACACACATTCTTCATTCTTTGATTTTGCTCATATTTTAGGAAACTACTGTTAGATCATGTAGAGATTTAGATTTCATTCTCTGCAAGCGCGTGTGGCGTAGCTACAGAAACAAGCAGAGAGCAACTCGTAGCTCCACTGGAGTTATATGTAGCCCTCAGGAAATTAAAACCACTTCTAGCACCAGTCACCAGGAGGGTTTGAAAAGTGGGACTCGCAGCTCCTTAGCACAAATCCCCACCATGGAGCTAAAAGAGCAGCGTGGCTGTGGGAGGACGGTGCTGCCCTGAGCAGCCCCAACGTGGGAGAAGGGCAGAACCCACCACACCTCACAGGGTGCTGCAAGGACAAGAGCCCTGTGCATCACTGCTGTGCCTTCACAGGGGTCAGGCCTTGCTGCTCCCCTTCCAGGGACGGCGCAGGGCTCAAACTGTGCGCGTAAAGCTCCTCTGCATCCCGCAATAACCGGCACAAAGACACCTCAAAGCTCGAGATAAACGCACACGAGTGCCACGGCAGCTGCGGCCTGCTCGACAGCAGTGACAGATAAAGCAGCCTCACCACATTAACAGCAAAACATCCACCTTGCAGAGCAGCTGGGCTACAAGAGCAGCCTGGATAAGCACTAACGTCAGTGTCTTGCACTGCTGTGCTTCCTCCCAAGCTCTTACGAAACATGACCAGCGGGGCTGGGAGCCTCACGTCCAAGGACAAAGAATCAGCAGGCATGTAAGCACCAATATTTATGTAATGTATGTCATGTTCACAGCCACAATGAAATCATTGTCTTCCAAGGGGGCTGGTATGTTTGGAGCGTTTGTTTGTTATTTCTGAAGATGCAGGAGGCAAAGCAGTTAAAAATAAAGAGGTCACTGCATGCAAAATTAATCTTTAACTGCCTACACTGCTTTAAATGACTTGTAAGGATTATGGTGCACTCCCCAAGCTGTGAGTACCTTTGTTAACAAACAACTCCTCCAGAGGAGGTGGAGGGCAGACCAGCACCATAACACAGCTGGCAAGTTTTATCCCTTTTCCCTCTCCCAGTGGCCACTGTTTCACTGGTTCCCCTTGGTGGGAGCTCTGCCCCCATGCTGCCAAGAGCACAAGGACAGCTGGGCTCCAGGAGATGCTCTCAACACTGGCATGACAAGCAGACAAGACAAAGCCTCACCAGTTTCACAGCCTTGCCTAAACCCATGCTTGAAATGGAAGGAAAAGGCTTTAATTAATATTACTGCTGTGAGCAGGCAACAGAGGGTTCCTTTTAAAACACAACCTGTGGCAACTAGAGTTGTTAAATACTCAACACCATGTCATGTGCAACCTGACTTTAATGTTACACAGAGTCCAGCCCCAAAGAAGGCACACAGCAGAGATGAGGCTCATTCCCTTGTAGCAAGAGATGGTTGTTTACTACTTGGTTACTAGCAAAGAAGGAACTTCAGGCTTAGTTACCAAGATGCATCATAAAACTCCAAAAGGAACTAAAAAATTCCAAAGAGGAGTCACCCAGCTCACATTCATGACCTGCAGTAAAAATCCACAGCAGACAGCCTGGAGAACCCTCTTAAAGGGAGGTATTCTAAATATATGTTAATATAAACACAGCAGCCTATTTGAGTCTCAGAGGAGATCCCTGGATGGCCCCAGCAGCTCTGCCCAAGTGCCACAGCTCAGTTTACCCATCTGAGGAGCTGAACCAGCACCTTCTCAAGGCTCCTGCAAGCACTTCTAAATCAGGACAATCCTCTCCTGTCACCTCTGAGAGCAGAAAAGAGACAAGGCAGACAACTGCTCCAGAGTCACCAACTCAGAGCAGCCTCACCACAGATGCAACAGCTGGAACCTGGTTTTTCTGAGACACAAGCAATATGGATAGATAACACCACCCATTTTGTTCACCAAGTGCCTAAACCAAGCCAGAATTTGAAGAAAGCAACAGAAGTCTTTGAACTCCAAAAAGACTTTCAAATTTCAAGCATACAGTCCTCTGGTATCAGCATAGCTTTAGCTGACATGACATTAACTGCATTGATTTCCATCTAAAGAATGAAGGTTCAGCAGCAGCCTAGAGCTGCCATTGCAAGGAACAAGAGAGAAACTATTCCCTGAGTGATCCTGCCTAGGGCAAGCAGGGGAGAATCTGTATCCACAGGATTAATGAACAAAATTAAGAACCTGCAGGAAGACTATTAGAGACAGCAGAGACAGGTACAATGTACTGAAATGCACATTAAAGCCCCCAAGCTGTCCCACCTCGGGCCCCAAAGGCACAGCAGCAAGAAGACAGCAGAAAGCTGCCTCAAGGGACAGACTGTAATTCTCAGGGAAACAAACAGCAGTGAGATGTCACAGGGTTTGTTACCAGTGAGCCACAGACACACAGAGCCAGTTCTCAGGAATAACTCAAGAGGCATCACCATCCTCTGAAGGAGGGGCCAGGGACTGCCAAAGCCAAGGAATGAGGCCACCAGGACCTGCACAGATAACCCTCTGCAGATGGAAATTCATTATAAAGTGAGTGGTGGGGGAAGGGACACAGCCCACTGTGTGTGAGGCTGCACAGGAGCACCTCTGCAGCTCCCTGGCACCTGTGCATGCCAGCAGGGCAGCAGCACACAGGATACAACTCACCCACCTGAATGAACCAGGCTTAGTCACTGCTCTATCAGCAGGCTTGCTCCAACCTCCTGTCCAGCGTGTCTCCCAGCAGTTCCCTGGCCTGGCTGTCGTGCTCTGAAGTGCTGGAATCCCCCTGCCAAGGCCAGGTAACACAAACGCCGGAGCCCCTGCTCGGCGCTGCCCCGGCTCCCTTCAGCAGCCGCTGCTGAACCCGCCGGGCTGTCACAGCTCATCAGGGTCACCCTAACGAGATCAGCAGCCGGGCTGCAGTGGCCACTCAGCACGCTGTCCTCATCCCAGGAAGAGCAGCCTTGGGATGAGACACAAAATGGAGGCCTGAGTTGAGGCTCATTAGCCTGGAATGCAGCAGGGCAACCATGGCACCAGACCTGGCCTGCCCAGCAGAGCCAGGGCTGCTCTCACCACGCTGGTCAGTGGCCAGGCCAGCTAAGGAGGGAGGTGGAAAGCACTCAACACTAGGTGCTTCAGAAATATTTCAGAATAAAAATACCGTTTTCTGTGGCTTCACAACGAGCAGAGCCATTGCTCTTCCCAGTCCTTTGTTACACATCACAAATCCATAGTGAGTATTAAATGCACGTGAAGAAAAAACATTTTTAATGCTTAATTCTTAATGAGAACACACTGCAGTTCAGGACCAGGAAAAGTCTGACTTGAGTGTACTCAGTTCACTTTTTCCTCTCATTTCTGTTCCTCTTGGCTACCCCTATACATCAGCTTCTAAACAGCCAGGAATAGTTTCCATTGTATTTCCTCATAAATTCTGCTTTGATCATTCAGATAAACATTTGTTGCCTTTCCCCTGAAACAAGCATAAACTTTTCCATTCCTGCTCATACCAAACCCAAATGTCTGACAAACAAAGACAAAAAATAGAAAATATTTATATACCCAGGAGTAGGTACGGCTCCTTGCAGCCATGGGCAATGCACTAACAGAGGTTACATCAGAAACTTCAGGAGGCAAGCTATAGCTTGAAATGAGCATGGAAGCCCAACATAACTCAAGATGAAATGGAAATCACCCTCTGACTAAGAGGTTTAACCAAGATTAAAATGGCAAAATGAAAAAAAAAAAAGCATTGCTCAGCTAATCGGGCAACTCTCTTCAAGTCCCATCACATCTGCACTGGCACATCTGCACACACCACTTAGCCAGGGGAGCTAAGGCAAGATAAAAGCAGATGCATGTGGAAAAAAGTCCACATGTAAGAAGACTTGCTGCGTTGAGGTCAAGCACAGATTGAACACACAATGCTGGGAGGACCACTCTCCTCTCTGTGAAAGGGACATTTCCATAACTAACGTCTGACAAGAGTGCTTTGCTCGTTAGAACATGACAAAAGGTTGGCTCCTTTTGATCCTTCCCTTCATCCTCCTAACAGAATTTTGCAAGTAGCTTTTCTTTGGTGAGCCACAGACCTGGCTGTGATCCACATTCCTAGATGTCAGCGCATGGACCCGTGCCCTCAACAGGACGCTGTAAGATCCCAGGTGGGTACAGAGGAGAAGGACTCTGTAGGATACACAGATTTCTCATCAAGGTTGTAGGTAAAAGAATAATAATAATAGATGCCTTGTTTCCTGCTTCCTTCAAGCAATGTTTCCTATGGCTGTTGGCAAGTTTAACAGCTTTGTTCTCCTGGGATTACCCACAAGTCCTCCTTGCAGCAGGCAGAGCTGGAGCCTGTAATCATTAACATCTAATCCAGCAGCCATCTAATGAGAGATAATGGGCAAAATGAACCCGGGGAGGGCAGGTAAAGAGCAACAGCACAGGGGAGGGCAAGTCTCCAAAACATTTGCTCAAAAGAAGCTCCAGAGTAAACTCTGAGCAAATGGGTAGCAGTAAGCACCTCTATGCATGAGATGCTACTAAATGAAGGGTGAGAGACACGTTCACACACGTTCCCTGCCTGCTTCCCTGACAATTCAATAAACATCAGAAAATTCATGTTTCACAAGCCAGCACCCAAATCTGAACCAGAACAGGTGTTCCAGCCTGCAAACACCCTCTCAGAAGCCTTGCTCGAGTCCTCATCCCTCAGGTCTTGCTCTGGAGGTGACAGACAAGTCTGTGGATTCGCTATGGGGAAGGTGTGGCTGCAGCAGGGGTTGGTTTAACAACCACAGCCCTGTGTGCTCACCACAATGGGGATGTGCTGCACCTCCACTGCCACTAATTTATTCACATGACCAAGCCCCTCATTTCTGAGGACACATCTTTCAAAAAGATTCAGTAATTCAGTTGTTTTAAGGCTCCAAAAAGGGAGACCCACTACAGCAGATAAGCCCATTCTGTTTATTCTCAAAAAGCTGCTTTCTCAACCTTGGCTCTGAAGGGAAGGTTTGACTCCTGGAAAGTCTATGAAAGGAGCAAACACACATCCCACCCCAACATTACAATGAACTTAGGAGAGCAGCAGCTACAACCAGGCCACCTCTGGATGGAAAGCCAAAGCTTCTGAGTCACTGGTTCCTGTAAGCACTGAGCTAGCATCTGAAATACACACATCATCATTGTCTCTGGACTCCTCACAGCATCAAAGAGCCAGCCAAGTCCTCTGAGCCCCAGAAATCTAATTAGCTAGACTAAAAATAAAAAAATAAAAAAAAATCAAAATAATCCAGCAGAGGAATTTTAGAACTGCACTGAAATAAATGCTCTATAACCTTTTGCAGCCAAACTGCATATCCAAAACCGGATTTATTTTCCTTTTTACTGATCGCCCATTAGAAAGCCAATGTCCAAGCGTAGGTAACAGAAACATTTTCAGAATGTTATGAGAGTAAAATCTTTTACTGCACATCTAATGAAGAACCTTCAATTTATGAGGGTGCTGGTAAAGTCAGTGGGATGCATCTCTATAAAATCCCATTTCAGTGCAACACTCACAGCAAGCTGCAGACCCGATCGTATTTTTCCTACTCTTTGCTTTTTGGACAAACACTCAGGTGCTAGAGCCACAGAGGGACAATTCCATCTCCTGTCCTTATCAAGGGTGTGGTGTTGGAAGATAAGATTTCCCAGGAACTGTTCCACCAGCCAAGGTCTCCTCACCCTCTGCAGAGCCCATGGAACTGGGAACATTGGGGTTTTCATCTCCTCCTGCCCCCAGGTTTTCTGCTCTTGTCCTGCACAAGGAAACACAGGGGGAATAATTCCACAAGCCTGGGAACAGGGGCAGAGGGACCCATGCCTGCTCCTCTTCTTCACAGTGAAGAACTGAGCCTAGCCCCAAATTCAGTCATTCCTCACAAGGTATGGACCAGCAGCCACATCAGGGCTAACTGCTGAGGGAAACAAGATGGTGCCACCACCTGAAGGTTACAGTTTTAAAGGTTTTATTATCTTTATTAGGACTACACAGAACTTGCCATTTCTCTGGAGACCCAGTACCCTCTTTAGCAGCCAGAAAATCCCATTGTACACCTCCTGAGCCATCCCTCACACCAGTGTGGGTTTATCTCCTGCCCTTTGGAGAGCAATGGAGCCAAGAGGGTTCCAAGCATGGGGTGCCCATGCCAAGGTGAGACCGAGCCCCAGCAGAGCAGCCCCGAGGGGCTCCCACCACCCACCTCAGCTCCCTGCTGCCAAAGCACTGCTCAGATGTTCGTCACTTTACAGCCAATTAATGAACCGGGATTTACGGGAACGTAAAAAACTCCAACGAGGAAACTTTGCAAAGCTCAGAGAGTGTTTAAATTTACATCCAATATGTTTGGAACATGTCAATAAAATATTTACCATTACATTGTGCCTCTCCCAACTGTTGTGTTTTCCTCTTGGCAGAGGTTAAGATGCCTCCCCCTCACCATGCTGTGTGTTATAGATACGCTCTCAGAGCTCAGTGCCAGTGGGGAGCAGCAAATTTGGATCAGGAGCATACTCTTTAAATTAAGCTTTCACAGAACAATTCAGATTAGGAGAGCAAGACTAAGTGTTTAATCTTCCCCTGCAATTCTCGACAATGTTCCTTTAGGGTGCAGAGAAGTGCACAGCAAATCACTTTTTCTAGTAAGCATTTCCATCACCAAAACCAATTCGGGACATGGAAACCCGACTGCTGAAATCAGAATCCAGCTTAAGAGTAATGGAAATACCTATCAATACAAACCACCTGCACCTCTGAGCAGCATTCCAGGCTTGGCTGGTAGCACCCAGCCACAACAGCCTGCTGCTGGAATGCTAAACACCCCTGGGGAAGGAAGGAGCAGGGCACAGACCTGCAGGGCACCCCCAGCATCAGCCTTGCTCTCCAAAACACCCCTCAAAAAACCCTGAAACCATCCTGCATGCGTGCTAAAAAACCCAAGTACAAAAATAGACCAGATTACACACACAAGCATACACACATGCACAAAACCAGAAAATCCCATTCATTCATGCAGGCTTTTAATCCTAAAGGATCCCACTTGCTTTCCAAAGTGAATAAACGTATCGGAGGCAGCATGATCAGAGCTACACAATCACCCCCAAAGCAAAACACAGCACTGCTTTAATGAGAAACCAAACAACCAGAAAGAAAAGACACAGAGGAAGAATTTCAAGGAGGCAGATTATTCTACTGAGAAAGTAAAGAGAGGAAGAGAGGCAGCCTGAGTTTGCAGTGCCAGGGTCCCCTCACATCTTAGGCTCACACTTCAGTGGCGCCAGAATTAATATTCCCCACTTATCTCCTCTGGCTAATGTCACCAGGAGATGTGCAAAAGGGAAAGGAGGACAAGTACCAACCTCTTTCCCCATCACATCTCCCAGCCTTGGCAGGCTGTGGGAGGAGACAGATCTCCTGACTGACTTCTCTCAAATAAGGCTTCTGCCTGTCTCCTTCCCCACAAGTGCCCCATTCAGAAGGAATTCCCCTTACAGGCTTAGAAAAAAAACCTGCCTGATATGACTTGAACTTCATTTTCTTTGAGCAATTTTCCTGCAAGAAAATAATAATAATATGGGAGTGTCCTGCTGAGGTTAACCACTAATGCAGGGAAATAAGACAGAAGGCAAATGGTGCAAACCCACTTTGAATTCCAATCAGAAGCTGGGGGAGTATTAGCTGTCACACAGCCCGTGCCTCTCACACTCTCCCTCCCTTTTTTAACTGCTACCAGAGGAGAGCTACAAGCTTTTACTATTCTACATATGGCTTCAAATACATATGTAACAAAGCCTGAAAAATGAGAGGCAGATGAGCTGTCTTAGCCCAGAGGTAGGAGGTTAAAATGACCTCAAATCATACAGTCTAGTACAATATTTAATCTTTGAAAGTAGAAAATGTTTTAAAAAAGTCGGTATCGATCAGCCCTCGCTGCCAGCCGCCCTCCTGCTGCCATGGAGGCACTTTGCTGAGAGGCAAAGGCAACGATCAAAGGCTCCTCTATGGCAGAGGAGGAGAGCACTGCTTGTGCAGACCTGATTTACACAAGGCAACACAAGAGAAACATCACCCAGGTTCTCCTGGCAGAAAGGAAAACACTCGTTTTATGGGGCAGGGAGGAAGATTTGATTCAGTCTCCTCCACCTCCCGCTGGGCAGGGCTGGATCTCCGGGTCTCACAGACAGGAGCCCTGCTCTGGCAGAGCAGCTGGTGAGACTGGAGCTGTGCTGGAGCAGTAACAGTGCAATCACACTGCTGGGGACGGGCAGGAACACCAGGCAGGACCCTGCACCAAGGCCTCAGTGTGTTCTCTCTGGGCCTGCCACCCAGCTCTCCCTGCTGAGGACCACACTCCATCGCTCCTCACTTTTCATTAAAACAAGATCAAGAGATTCCTTCCAGTAAGAACCTCCCTTCAAATTTCATTAACAAGAGACGTCCTTTAGGCTGCAACTTGTTCAACAATATTACCCTCCTGATCCAGGAGGCAAACTTCCCTGCTTTGGACGACACGGGCTCACGCACCAAGGCACATCCTTAAGGAGCTGAGCAGGATCCCACAGCTCGTGGGACACAGAGCTCTGGCAACATCTCAGCAGAGACCTTGTCCTTCCTGGATCCTTGCATAAGGGCTCCAAAATCCCAAGGTCACTCATGTTTAGATGTTGGCAAACATTCAGATCTCCCAGCAAAACAGGATTTCAGTAAACATGTAGTTCAAGCATCCATTCTCAAACAAGGGAAAAGCCATAAAAAACAGCAAGCAGAGAAGAAGTTATTTGCTTAACATCACCCAGAGAAGGAGCAGCTCTGTGACGCTGCAGGGCTGCCTGCCACAGCGCTGCCCAGCCACGTTCCCCCAGGAGATGCAGCTCAGTCTCTGAACTTCCTCAACATCAGGGCACATCTGACATTTCCCAGCTTTCTGGGCTTCCACAATCCAGCTCTCGGTTACATCTGCTGCCAGTCTCAGCAGCTCTGAAATGAGGGTCCCCAATCACCCCCAGCAACATCCAGGCAGGGCCCCTCACCTGCATCACCAGTGCTCCTCCATGGAACTCCTCCAGGAAGCCAAAATCCATTATCCCACTCACAGAGGGACTCTCTCAATAGAATATCTGTTTGTGCCAAAAGCACCCACAAGCACTTGGAACCACAAGCACCACCCCAAGGGACCCACAGGCACAGGGCAAGAGGACTCCTCAATGCCTGGAAAAGGGAATGCATCATGTTTTCCAGCAGTAATCCTGCTGGCTTAGGAAGAAAGTTTTTATCTGCGGGGTGGCAGCTGCAAGAAACGTTTCAAGAGGCAAAGGAGTGACAGTGATGGCATTAGAGCTACATTGCCTCACAAACTTTACACTCTGTCAGGGAGGAGACTGGAAGGACAGAAAACAACATCAACATGCACTTCAGATTCATTTTTCAGGGAAAGCAAGCTTCCCTCTCCCCTCAGTATCACCCAAATACATCAAAGTGATGGAAATCATATTATGATAGATAGATCAGTCACTATGATATATATGTTTATCATGGAAGTAGCTAATTGCAAACATTCTCCTCTCTACCCTTAACTTCCACTCCTGGATCAACAAGGCTCTGCTAAAACCCAAAATGACATCAGGAGATGTCCTAAACAACCCCCCGAAGCAAACAAACAAAAGAGATGTGAATCAAAGGACACACAACTTCTCTCAATCCCAACATGTCCATACACCAGCAGCTCTTTACTGCAATATTCTAGAACTCCCCACCATTTTCCTGCATTATGGATTAAAATGCCTACAATATTTCCCTCTGGGGCACAGGGGATGTGAGCTGTGTGCGTGTCAAATGGCATCTGAGGACACTCCCATGAGCAGTGTGATTCCCCTTGAGTCAGAGCAGCACCCGGAGAGGGGCAGGGAGGCAGAGCAGGAGTCCCTCCTCTCCGCTCGGGAGGCTCGGGGGAGGGCAGACAAGATAAACAGAGACAGGAAAGCGCCGGAGTCACGCAGGGGACACACGCCAAGCACGGCTCCTGCAGGAGGAGGGGCTGAGCACAGCCTGGTGCCCAGCACAGGATGACCACTGCTCCTGAGTGCCCAGCACAGGATGACCACTGCTCCTTAGTGCCCAGCACAGAATGACCACTGCTCCTTAGTGCCCAGCACAGATTGACCACTGCTCCTTAGTGCCCAGCACAGGATGACCACTGCTCCTTAGTGCCCAGCACAGAATGACCACTGCTCCTTAGTGCCCAGCACAGGATGACCACTGCTCCTTAGTGCCCAGCACAGGATGACCACTGCTCCTTAGTGCCCAGCACAGGATGACCACTGCTCCTTAGTGCCAAGCACAGAACGACCACTGCTCCTTAGTGCCCAGCACAGAACGACCACTGCTCCTTAGTGCCCAGCACAGAATGACCACTGCTCCTTAGTGCCCAGCACAGAATGACCACTGCCTCCAGCTGCCTTTAATGCCCAGCACAGCCAGGCTGACCTGACCACTGCCTTTTAGTGCCCAGCACAGCCAGGCTGACCACTGCCTCCAGCTGCCTTTAGTGCCCAGCACAGCCAGGCTGACCTGACCACTGCCTTTTAGTGCCCAGCACAGCCAGGCTGACCTGACCACTGCCTTTTAGTGCCCAGCACAGCAGGCTGACCACTGCCTCCAGCTGCCTTTCGGTGCCCAGCCCACCTCTGCTACCGCAGCCCTCTCTGCTGGGTCAAAGCAGCACCAACCCCAGCCTGGGCACCCCTGGAGTGCCACCCAAACGCTCTGGAGCTCAGGCAGCCTCGGGCTGTGCCCGTTCCCTGGGCAGCCTGGGCAGTGCCAGCACGCTCTGCTCTGGGGGAGCGATTCCTCATCTCCAGGCTGAGCCAGCTCCACAAACAAACACACACCAAAGCCCAGAGCAGCGCTCTGAGTGAGGAGAGAGCACGCTGCAGCTCCTCAGCACAGCCCAAAGCTGTCACTGCACTGCACTACCCTGCACGGCTGTCACAGCCAAGCCTTCCCAAGGATATAAAAACACCTACCAAAAATACAGAGCTGCACAAACTTACTCCCATGCTGAATTGCTTCCTCCTGCACGGCAACTTGCACACAGACGATGTAAACTCCTGAATATGGGCAGCTGGAGGTAGAAGCAGCAGGACACCAGTATTTTTTATTGTCTAAAATCCTGCACTGGTCAGTAGAAGCCTAAAATAACCCCAGCCTTCTGCCCTGCTCAGTGCCCTTGCAAATGGAGGCTGAATGACCTCGTGTTTTCTCCCAAGAGATGGGTGAGGCTGGCCAGAAACACCAGCTGGATCCTTCAAAGACAGCAAAGACAAAACAGCTTGCAAAATGTGATTTCTGCATCAGTTTCAAGGCTCAGCCATTCCCTCAGCTATCAGACAGGGAAGTAAGGTCAGCCTGGGGATGCCCAAGCTATTCTGCTGTGTGTTAGAACATTTCAGCTTCAACTATCCATGCTGGAATTTTAGTGAATAATGTTATGGAACATGAATTTATAGGTGAGGGGGAGGGAGAGAAGGTGGTTTGTTTGAATCCAGCCACAGCACTGGTCTCAAGCCTCAGCAGCAGTGACTTCCAGCTGGTCCCTCTCAGAGCAGAAAGCAGCTTTTTGGTTTCAATTTGACTATTCCTGAACTTCACAGCACTGTGCTGCTGTCACAGTCAGTAACAGAGCTGAAAAGGAAACAAGAGACCACTGGATGCTTTGCAGCAGGCCCACCACAGCTTTGATTAGCCCAAGCCATCATGATGAAGTCTATTTAACTCAGCTTGGATTTCAGAACCAGGCACTCCTTTCAACACAGCTCCAGCATCAACTGCCGGGCTGTGCCACCCACCTGCCCAGCTCTGTGCCTTGCTTTCCTCCACCCATGGGTCAGGCAGGGACATTTCCCATGGAGGGCTCGGTGGCTGCACACTGCTTTGGGAATTCAAGGCACTACACGTGCAGCTCCATCTCTTAATTTGACCTCTCTAATTATTGGTGTGCTCCCAGCACCCACCTCAGCAATGTCCACCTGCCCATAGCAGGGATTGGGACTTGTGATTATCCTGGTGCTCACAGTGCCCACCTCAGCAATATCCACGTTCCCATGGCGGGGTTTGGGACTGCTCCATGAGTGATCCCAACTCTGGCTTCTGATTATCCTGGTGCTCACAGCGCCCACCTCAGCAATATCCACGTTCCCATGGCAGGGATTGGGACTGCTCCATGAGTGATCCCAACTCTGGCTTCCCTGTCTGTGCTGTGCTTCTGTGGCAAGGCTCAGCAGCCCTTGTCTCCCAAGATAAAGCTTCTGACTCCAAACATTCAATTCCTTGTGTTCTGTAATGGCTCCAGGAGGTCGAGGCAGGACCATGAGAGCACCAGCATTGCTCTGCTCTCTGGCACTCACTCTGCAGCAGTTTAATCATCACTGGCACATGTAACTGGCTGCAGCTGTGGCCTGGAGACTGCCTGTCAGAGCTGCCCTCCTCCATGGGGCTCAATGTGAGAAACAGCTGGAACAGACACCCTGCACCACACAGAGCCAGCCTCTACAGAGCCACAGCCACCTGAAGGGAAACACAGCAGCTCACACAGCACCAGGTAACTACTGTCAATGGCTGAGGTGACAGCAGCCAGGCTACAGGGACACCACAAGGACTGACCACACCTGCCCAGCAGGACATCTCCCAGTGGGTTAATTAACCAAATCCTCCAGGGAGTCCCCAGAGGTCTGAAACGCCTCCAGGTGAGCGTGTTGCTATGGAAAACAACACAGCACCTGTATTTACCTAACAATAAGCATTATTCATACCTTTCCCATGGAAGCTAATAACGGCCCAAAAGCAAGAAATTAAGAGTGGACCATTCCTTGGACATCAGAGGCAACCCCAATAGCAGAGAGACACAGCAACGATGCAAGCTTAAAGCATCGAAAACTCTCACTGTAGCAACTGGATATTACAAAAAGCACCAAACCTCATTGAACATGGACATACATTTTAGAAGCAGAATTCATTCAGCCAAGATTTAAAAAAAAGAACAATCTATCCATTGAAACCAGACATTTTCTATTTTCCACAATCTCCTAAAAACTTACTGCTTTACAGATAACCAGTCATTACTCAGACCTGTAACAAACTCCTTTTTAAACAGAAAAACAGCAAGAACAAAAAAATATGCAGATTATTTGTATAGCTTTTCACAGGCCCTCACCTGACAGGGAAGCAGCAAACCCTGACTCCTGACAGACAGGATTCAATAGGCAGCCTCTCATGGAGGTGATCTGCCCCAAACGGCCGTTTTCAAGATGTGGAAATAAAGAGACATCTAGAAGAGCTGGTAATTGTCCCCAGAACTCAAAACACCACTACAGCTGAGAGAAATTCAACCACAGCCACAGCATAATCACCAGCCCCAAGTCAAATTGTTATTCTCCTCCCCCACAACACGCAGGCTAAGTGCCCCCACAAGAGCATTTACCAGAGCCTTGCATTTGGCAAGGCAGCAAGCAGCCCTGCTCCAGCTCGACAGCTTCACTCTGCAGACGTGTTCCAAAGGTTCTCTTACTCATCCTGGCACACACAGCCCTCCTGCCCAAGCCAGAGCTCCAGCAGAAAAAAACCCTCTTCCACAGTGTCCTTCCCCACCCTAACTTCACCAGCACATCGCCTGGAAAAGGATTTGCACAATTTACCAAGTGCCTTTTTTCAGGTTGTTTTCCCCACGGAGGAAAAGCAAGAGGTGGCAAGGGTGGGAAGGGAGCAGCTCCTCAAGCCCAAATGCTGTAATTGTGCTCCCAGCCCTGCCATCACCTGCCCAGGACACACAGAGCACACCCACGGGTCTCCTCCAGAGAGGGATGAGCATCCAGCACCCTCTGGGTCACAGCACTGCAGCTCAGGGCTGCCATAATCCCGGCAGGAGCTCAGCCCTGGACACAACACAGACCCTGCAGAAAGCGGGCTGGGACCTTCCTCACTGACAGCTTTAACCACACGGCTGGACCAACGTCACTGGAACAGCTCGAGAGCTTGAATTCTGCACACACAAACCCTGGAAAAATGGGAATTGTTTGGTATTTAGGGGGTGGGAGGGCATAATAACAGCAGCTCCCATCTCACTCCTAACAGAAGTTTTATTATTTCTGTCAATGTCATCAGATTTGAGTCAAATATCCAAAGGCATATTTACATGAAATGAATGGACTGGAAAAAGCAGAATTCAAATGCTGTTTTAAATAAGCATGAGAAGTACCTGTGTAAAGATTTCAAGGCTCCATCATGACACTATCCAACAGAGACGAGGGAACAAATGTTAATCTAACACAAGATGTATGCACAGCATAAATCTCCACATTCATTGTGCAGAGACAATAACATCTTCCCACAGCTTATAACTGTATTTAAAATTCATTTATGTAAATTACAATAGCACACATATGATAAAATAGTTAAAGCAGAATGTGCCCTTTGCTCAAAACAAAAGGACTGACTAAAAAGGTATTTTTAATAGTAATAAAAATATCTATTTCTTGTTTAACTTATTTTAAAGTATGCGCTCTCAATCATACACTATTAATTTCCCCAATTTATTGTGAAGCCAAAGACAACAAAATCCTGTTATAGAAGCAACAACCAAAATCACCGTGTCAGGAAAAAAAAAAGGAAGACAGGCATTAAGCAGGCAGTCAAGTTTGATTAATAGCAGGAATGAAGGAAAAGCCTGTGATTATCTGAATTGGGAAGAGAGAGGTCCAGTAGTGAAGACAGCACTTAGAGCCTTCCCATAAGGACAGACAGCATCTGGGCCAGGGAAAAAAATCATTTTAAAACTAATGTATGGCTCACCTTGTGGTTAGGCCACAGGGCAGCAGGGCTCTGACACAAGCCAGAGAAGGAAGAAGGGACCTTACTGTGGGAGACTTCATTCAGCTGCGTTTAAAATGGAAAATGGACAAAGCTCCGGAGATAATGCCAAGTTGTATCTGGTTCCAATGAATCTCTGAGCCCTACAGTCAGGTATTGCCTTACACACACTCACCCAGCCCTCGGAAATAGCAGCATTACATAACTGGAGCAGGGCACACGGGCCAAGGATGCTGGGACAGGCAGGACACCCCTTGCAGGAGCCCACCCGAGGCAGCCCCGGCTGGGCAGAGCCCTGATGGGATGGGAGCTGCTGCCATTTCTGATGGTTCTGGTGGAAGCACAAGGACCTGAGCCAAGCTCCCTCTGCCCTCTCTCTGCAGAGCACTCCCAGCCATGCAGCACCTTCCTTCCTCCCACTGCTGCTGCTGAGGACAGATTGGCATGGGGCAGATTAATAATGACAATTACGCTCACCAGATGCTATGGAGACGTGTCTGAGTCACCAGACATGCTCAAAGACAAACACGTTTCCTCAAGTACCAGCTGAGGGAACATAATCAGAACTACGAGTACAAGAAGAGAATTAGCACAGCACAGAAGGGCAAATACTGGACCTACTTAGAACACAGCGTTATTTTTTTTTTTTTCCAAGAGAAATTAAAACATGAAGTTAGTATTCTCACACTCTGGGCAATGTTCAGACAATTTTCCCCTCTCTGCCCCAACCATTAAATAAACTACAGGTTTCAAACAATGCTCCAGTTTTGGTTCCAAGGTTTCAGTTCCCTTCTACATCCTAACACAGAAAGTGAGCCCTGAGAAGGAGCAATCTATTTCACAATATTTTATCATCAAACATAATTGGGATTAAAAGCAGTCTTTATGGAAGCTCTCAAGCAGCCTTATCAAATGTGACATTTCAGGCCAGATTTCTCAAAAGCACTTCACAACAGAATCCTTGAGAAGTGAGATTAATTGTTACTCTATCCATTAACCAGATAAGAAACTGAGGCATGGAGATCCTCGTCCAGAAAGTATCCACAGACAGAGCCAGGACTACTCAGAAAAAGAATTTTAGAAGAAGGAATAAAAGAAACCCAAGATTTTCTTTTGATGGAGCCACCACATCAACCAACAGAGAAGCTGCTTTCATTTCAGTTTTCTTATGCTTGGGAATTCTACTTATTTTGGAAAAATAATTATTATAAACTGCAAAGCAGCTATCTGGGGCTTTTCTTCCTACTACCCCTTAATTCACAAACAATTCACTGTCCACCAACACTGAGCACAGCAATTGCCTCCACACCAAACCCTCTACCTGCAGCTACTGCCCCAGGTCCTGTTCCCTTCCTGAGCCCAGGATGCTCCTGCCTGGCTGCACACTTCCAGCAGCTCCTGACAACAAACACCTTTCCAAACTACACCTGGAAGCCCCAAGCGCCACGGACAGGAGCGCTGGACCAGAGCAAAGGGGCCAGACAGATTTCCAGCAGAGCTGCTGGCCATCCTCCCAGCAGTGAGGGATAAAAAGGCCAAGCAGAAGTTTGATTTGTGCTCCCAGACACCAGGCCCAGCACTCACCCACCCCAGCCATGCCCAGGGATTGTCCTCACACTCCCCAAGTGCTGGAACAGCAGCTGCTCCAGAGCACAGAGTTCCAGCACTGCAGGTTCAGAAAACCACACCAAGCTCACTCATCTGCCCCCAGCATTGCTGGCAGAGGTTTGTTTAGCACAGCGTGCAGCAGGATACATGTGCCCACATGAATGCCTGAATTAGAAAAAATTAAGCATTCATATGCATACCCATCTATTCTTAATGCCTCTTCCTTCCCTGATTACATGTTCCAAATGAAGGCAACAGAGGGAAGAAAAACTTAGAGAAAAATTAATCAATCAGCTACTTGAGCCTTTTAGGCTTTCACAAATAATCAAGTGATGGTGGCAAAGTATCGTGGAGCATCTCCCCCATTATCCTCAGCATGGTGATGAGCTGAGGGCACCGCAGGGCAGGCACAGCCCTGCTGGGGAAATTCCAGCAGCAGGGAGCAGGGGAGCAGCTCCCAGCCAGGCTGGAGGTGTATTTCTATGCAAACACACCCACACATACACCCACTGCCACTTCTGATTTGGGAAAAGGAGTAGAGGGATAACAATCCCAGAGCGCTGCCTGCGCTCACCTGTGTGAGGGAGTTTTACACGTGACAGACGTGGGGCAGAAGGCAGGCTTGGATGGGATACTGGAAGGAAATTCCTCCCTGTGAGGGTGGGACACCCTGGCACAGGCTGCCCACAGAAGCTGCGGCTGCCCCATCCCTGGAAACGCTCCAGGCCAGGCTGGACAGGGTTGTGATACCCCGATGTAGGGAGTGGAGGCAGAAGGGTGGGTCATCTTTATTAACGTCCCTTCCACCCCAAGCCTTTTCAGGATCTGTGATGTACAAGCTCTTGCACAGGAGTACTCACAGCCCCCTTTTCCCACCTCACATGGGAGATGAATAGGAGACAACCCCCTAGCAAGCAGAGAGGCTCCAGGGAGCCACAACTTCTGTTTGCTGTTTGCTCCCATCCCCAGGGTGAGATCCCACACCATCCAAGCCTCCACCCTGCACAGCACCCCTCAGCTGGCCAAGAACATAACAAGCTGCACATGCTGGTTCATGGGAGCTGCTGCTCCATGATGAGGCACAAATGGGATAACTTCCATCAGTACATTAAATTGGACTTTGTCATGGCATAAGTTGACTTAAAGTGGCTTTAATGGTTATGGAAAAATACTCCCCCCCCTCAAACACATGCAAGGCTGATCAGACCAATAGAACTGCGCTTGTAATGCTGCTTATTTCACTTAAAGCCTTATTACAGCACCACAGGGCTGATTGGCTTTAGAGAGGGATGGCTTTACAGCATTTAAAAGGTCTTGTGTTTAATTAAATTAGCTGCACCTGTATATATTATGTGCAATAAATCAACTATAATTTGCTACCATAGGCAGCTATTACTCTTCCCTGTGTTATTTATTGCTCAGCACCATTAGGGTGAAGGCTTTTCTAGGATACACTAAGAAATGGCAGTTTAGGGACCAAAAGCTATAACTCATTTCATTTTCCCTCTCCCTTTTCAGTGGTGTCAATCACATTTCTTGTACACTTGAACAAACACAAATATGTAAGAGATTCTGGCAGCCATTATGTGTGTGTTCATACATATATTTATAGATAAAATAAAATTAATGTTCCCCACACATCTTGGTCTTGACTTTCATTTGCACAGATCTACTAGCAAAATGACACAGCCCAAAAAGCACATAAATAAAAATAAATAAATAAAATTAAACAAACAAAATAAAACAATAGTGCTGGATTCTTGCTCCTTGATGCTAGAGCAGTGATGCTGTGGTACTCCAGCTATGCCACACACCACCTCTGAATACAATTTAGGGACTTACTCACCCAGGGATCACAGACTGCAATCCACCCCAGTGGCAAGCAGCAGCAGTGACTGTATTACCAGCACTTTGTGATTTATTTTGGGCTTTTTTAGCCATTCAGACACACTCCTGGATTTTGCACAGTTTGGCTCACAGTCAAGACCATGATGGCATTATCAGCTCTGCTCCATGGTTTACTCACAGGAAGAGTTTAGGAAGCACCAGCTACTGGTGTGTGAGGCTTCCAAAGAAATTAAACAGATCCATCCTTCCTCCCTCAGCTACCCCTGTCTCCCTCCCAGCAAAGAAATCATTTAAATTGGTAAAATAAAACCAAAGGAGGGAGTAAAACACCCCAGGAGCTCAGAGCCCTGCCTTGGTCCAGCATGCTCCCAAAGCAGCCACACAGAGCAGGCTGGGCACTGCACTCTGCTCTTTGGGGCTTCAGTATTCATTTTTCAAACAGCTGCTACAGCACACTGATGCTCACAATGCATTGAAGATCCTCTCTGCAATGTTTTTCAGCTATTTAACTGGCACAGAAAGTCATGCAGGAGCTAATGCAAGGGAAACTGTCCCAGGGAATGCAGAAGTAATCCAAGGCTTGATGTGGCTGCTCAACCATATCCTCTTGAACCACACCTATTCTGTGATTTCTACTTTGTTCCTAGACTCAGGTCTGAAACAACATCTCAGTTCCTTCTCCCCTCTGCCTATATTTTAATTATGTTATTCTTTTAAATACTAAACAAACACTCAGTGGCTTTCAGAGAACCACCAGCCATCAGGGGACGCACACAGAATTAGCACCAATCCTAGCAGGAGTGGAGAATACCCACAGAGGCACTTACTTAGGGAATTAGGGATGAGCAAAAAGGACTGGTATTCTGAAACACACAACTCTTCAGCACTCAAAATCGCTGCTGATCTTTACCACATCCAAGTGATCAGAGACAAGAACAGTGAGGAGCTTCAACTTTGTTAACAGAAGATAAAAACTCAATACAGAAACAAACCAGCTCATTTAGACATGAGCAAACTAAACTTGAAAAAAAGTTAGTCCAGGTGACAAATCTGTGCTTGCAAAGAGTAAGAGCCCATCCAGGTGGAGCCAGAGCTTGTGGTCTGTGCTGTCTCATCTTCCCCATCACCTTCATCACCACTGCCCTGGTGTGCTCTGACCAGGCTCTGCTCACAAAGAAGAGGAGCCAAATCCACACAGGCTGTGACCCTGGACAATCCTCCTGCCTCCCTCCCCACAACAGCTCTGGGAAAAGCCTCTGAAGCAGCAAAGAAGCCCGTGGGAATGGCTCCAGGCTGGTGCAGGAGCAGGAAGCCCAGGCAGCGGATGCCTCAGAGGGCAGAGCACTGAACCCCGAGGCATGCACGGCACACAAAGCCAGGCAGAGGCAGCACTACAGTAAGAGAACTATTAATAAAAATTAAAAGGACATTCAGGAGTATTACGAGCCAGATTGGGAGCTGGCACTGGATGGGGCTCAGGGAGGCCTGACATTAAACCCAAAAGAGATTATGTAACCTAAGCTGTCCAGTGCTCATCTGTTCCCCTGGTGCGGCGTTAAAGCGGCAGCGGGGCTGGCACCGGCTCCAGCAGCCGGCCAGCCACCCCAGGGACCCCTCCCTGCTGTCCCTGTGACCCCTGACAGGGCACTGCCACCCCGAGTGCCACCAGCACAGCCCAGAGCAGGGCAGGCCCCGGGAGCTGGGCTCTGCCAGCTGAGCACACCCCTGCTGCCCATCCTGCACCAGCACTGGCACAGCAGAGCTGTGTGCCCAGCTCTGGGCACAGACTGCCCCGCACACACTCACACACAGCAGCAGCTCACAGACAGATGGACTGCAGGAAAAACCCTCCTTACTGCATCAAAACACTTCAGCCAAGGCAACATGCTGCAGCTCCTGACCTGCCAAACAGGGGGTTTGCCCTGCTCTCCAGAGGACCAACACCCATGGAAGGACAATGCCCATCAGCTAACAGCATCTTCCTCAGAAAGGCTCTCACTTCCCTCCTGTTTCCTCATGGTCTGAGACAAACTGCTACTCTACATGAAGTCATCAGAAAAGCTCACCAGCCTTCAGTGAGACTTGATTCAGCCAGAAGGATCAAGTCCTGGCCTGATGGGCACAGGGTGACAGGCTCAGGGGGACAGCAGAGAACACAGAGCACCCACAGAACCTGCTGTGCCCACAGGCCAGGACACCTGGGAGAAGCCACAGAGCATCACCTCCTGTCCTCAACTCTCCTGACAGTGCTAACCATGGGACACAAATTTTCATCAGCCCTGCCTCATTTTAACACTCTGCAAAGTCTACAGCTCACAGGAACACCCCCTAGCTGAACACAGAGGAGGAGGAAGCACATTTACAAAAAAAATAAAATAAGCAATTAGCACAGACATTCAGAACAATTTCAGGAGGCTGATGCCGACACACACCGCCCAGGGCTGCACTAACCAAGGTGAGCACTGCAAAGCTGGGCCAGCACAGCTCCGTGAACATCCCCTTCCCCAGCTGTGACCTCCACAGCTCATTCTGGCCAGAAAGGTCAGTGCTAGCACAGCCCCTCATTCATCAAGCCTGAACACCAATAACTTTGTCACCTCTGAGAATGAGCCACGTGGGTGCTCCAAACCCACTCTGCTGGTTACGTCAGAGGCCGGGAGATGCTGCCTGAATCCTGCCAGAATGGCAGCAAACAAAAGTGGTCTCAGCGTGAGCAGGGAGCAGGGACTTGATTATCTGCAATTAGCAAATCGATGATTCTTCAAGACGCTGATTTAGGCCAGCACTTCTTATTAGCAACAGTCAAGGAAACACAAGGGCAAATTGCATCAGAGCCAAGCCTAGCTCCCAAACATTGTTTCATTTCAAAATTAATATATAATCCTGCAGGAACTCAAGATACACACAGACAACAGCCTCACTTCCATGAGGTACATGCTGAACCCAACCAAGTCCCCACCACCAAGGAAACAAGCAATGTCATTATTTTGCTCCAAATACATGGGTACCTTGGGTAATCAGATGTTAGCAGCCCACTGTAGAGGCACACACTCATTTCAGTGACTGTGCTGGGGTTACAGGTCTGCACCCCGAGTGCAGGTGGAAAAGCCCAGTGAAGTCCTTGGGAAGACACCCACGGGGTTTGGATGAGGCCCTTCTGCTTTTAAATACTTGATCTAATTTTGTCCTGTAACATTACACAAGAGCACAGCTGTATATTTAGGCTCAGAGTTAAACCATTAATTTGCAACTTACAATTTAGTAACACTCCCCGTTAATAATGCCATTGCATGGGTTATGTTCACTTTCCATCTGAAAGTTTAACCACAACAGGTCTCCCTCAAACAGCTTAAAATTAAACCACTGTTCCCATTTGAGATCAGTCACCACAACAGGTATGGTATAAAATATACAACAGCAGACAGCTTCAATATACATTTTACTTTCATTTGTCTGAGATGTTTGTGCCAAGAATCCACTTGAGCCTGCTCTTCACTCGATTAGGGAGAAAAATTTGTTTTTAAAATGATTAAAAGCATAACACTGCCCAGTGTCATGTCCCCTCCAATAATCTTCAATTTGTGGGACTGTCTTTGAAACTGCAGCAGAGCAGTTTTACCACTCACAGCATGTATTTTTCATTTAGTAATCCCTACACTTCCAGAGGGGTTACTGGAAGGAAAAAAGGATACCATTAACCCGTTGATTTTAAAAAGAAAACCAACAAAAAAGCCCAACATTTAGCTATTTTAAGGGAGAATCAGATAGACTTGAAGCCTATAGAAGAATTATGATTTTTACATTTAAAAAATTTGAAGAAAGAAAATTAAAAAGGCCGAGTGGGATTCCAACACATTTCCCCAGTGCACAAACACCTCAGGACACTGGCAGTGCTCGGAGCAGACCCACTGGGCCCTGCTGTGCTCAGAGGTGCTGAGCTCTGCTTTTCTGGAGACAAAGGGATGGGCCCCTGCGTGCCTTCCCTCCACGAACCCAGATAAACTCCAGCCCCGAAGCACAGGAAATTAAAACAGAATAATAGACTAAGAAAAACGCCTGCAGCAGGGAAGGAAATCCTGACCCAGAGCTCGTGCCCTGCAAAGAGTTAAACCTCAGCCCCAGCCAGCCCTGCTGATCTTAGTGCAGCTGCTACCTGCAGCCACGGCCCCTCAGTAGCAACACACAAGGGGAAAGTGCAATTTGGAGCTTCTCTTTTCATCTCTATGGTGACAAAAAGCTCTGCAGAGGGAAATCAGGGTGCCTTCCACTCAAAAGGTTTCTCATTTTCAATGACTGCCTTTCACAATATTTTAATTAAATCTCTGGTGGGGAAGATTTAAAGGAAAAAAAAAAATTCGGATTGTGGGGCTCATTTACAACAACAGAGCAAAAAAGGGGGGGACGTGTGTTTTAAGCATTTTTAAAATAGAAAGATTCTCTGGTTGAAGATTTAAGAATAAATCTACCAGCTGCAAAGTTTTACAAAAGCAGCGTGTGAAGGGGCCAGGAAGTCTTTCTGTAACAAAAACATTTTGTTGCATGTAACGGGTCTCTGGAATTTTAGGAGAGGCTGAAGGACCACCCAGCAAAGGGTCCTTTCCCATGGGCTGAGCACAGCCAGGCACCCACGGGGCTCTGGAGAAGCCCCCGTGTCCCCCTGCAGCACAGCCAGGCACGGGGAGCTGCAGGACAAAAGCAAAGCCGTGGTGCTCATCTGTGTCTTAGAAGTCTCCATTCACTGCTACCAACAAAACACAGCAATATCCATGAGCTGCCAGGAAGGGACAGGCCCATTCCACGAACCCCCAGCAGGACCTGCTCCCAGCCAGGACACCCCAGAGTGCCCAGGTGAGCCCATCCTTTCCCCTGAGCCCCAGACATCCCCCAGCAGAGCTGCAGCCCCCGCCACGGGCAGCCTGCACTGCCCAGCTCCACAGGAACCCCTCTGCCCCAGATGGAAACGCTGATCTCACGGGAAGGGACTGGAAGCACCAAGGAGGCACGGGGAGTGTGTACCACAGAGCACACGCAGAAAAGCAGCACCTGGCTGAGCACAGGAGGAGCAGCAGCAGATAGATGGCTGGGCAGCCCTACCCAAGGCCACATCCCTGCCCAGGATGCCCATCTCACTCCAAGGCAGCAGCATCCAGTGCAGAGTGGGGAAATGATGACTCTGCAATTAGAGCCTCCATACGGCACCAAGAGATTCGAGTGTGTTAATAAACCTAAAGCTCTGGACAAAGCACTCTGCCTCTCATCCAAGCTCCGTTGTGTAATGTGGGAATAATACCCCTACTTCATCCAATATAATTGCCAAAATAACACATTGCTTTCCTGCAAGGTGTGCTGAACTCCCTCGAAAGCAGCGCTGTAACGGCACAGAGTTTTCAAGCATCTTGAACAACAGGCCAAGTGCATTGTAAATTTAATTTTTTAAAGTTAACAGAATACTGAAGTAAAAAGTCCAACTAGACATGCAGAAAGAAATATTCTGATCCTCTATTTAAAATAAAAGCCGGGGTGCAGTGAGCTGCAGTGACACCCAAGCCTGGATCCCACAAACCCCAGAGCAGTGCCTTTGTCACCATGCTCAACAGAGAGCATAAGGGATTCAGCCAGGCTGCCCACTTATCCAGCATTCCCCCCGGCTGGAAATTGCTATTCTGGCAGTACCCAATCTTTAACGACTTCTGGACTAGTCTGCATTTGATTTCAGGGCAAAGGCCATGCCCAGAGGGAGCCCCCGTGAGGAACTCCTCCCTGCAGCTCTCAGGTCGTTCCTAAGGCCATCTGAAAGACCTCAACAAAATGGTTTACTGCTCACACAGGCTAAATATCAAGAGCTCTAACATGAAATACAACCTCTTTTCAAAGGCACCAACAGGCAAAAAGTCTGTTCTTGAAAATAAAACACTGGTCAGGAGTGTGACCATTCAGGACCAAAGGTTCTTTTTTAAATTGATGCAAACAGAACTGCCTGTTTTTCGCGTAAATTATTAATTTTCCTAAAATCATAATCACTGCTGCAAGTCGAGCTACCTCTGTACGCAAAACCCTTTCCACGTACATATTTTCCTGGGGGAAAAAAGGCTTATCCCCACAAAGGAGTATGAAATAAATTGCTTTACTGAAGGTTAATAATATCCTGTCGCCGTGGTAAAAGACTCAATTACAAAACCTTCAGAAGAGCTCCCAAGGAACTCATCTGCCTGCAGTGACAGAGGCTTAAATAGCCAAAATACACAGAAAGGCTAAGCACTTCCCAAAAGAGAGGAAAAGGGGAAAGAGATGGGGGGGTTAAGTAAAAAACCTGGAAATTGGACACTCAAGGTTATAAAAAAAAACCCAAACACACATAACCACAGTTCCTCTCTGCACACACGATTCCCTATAATCTCAGCAAGAATTATGGCCTAGGGAGACCAACACTAATTTTAGTATCAGATTTATTATGCAGCAGGGAGCAGAAATCAGTCAGGCCCGTCTCTCGGTCCTAATGGGCAGAGCTGGCTCACGCTCCAGGAAGGCTCTGCTGAAGAATAGCTCAGGCCTGGTGAAAAACAAAGCCCCTGGGGCTCCCCGAAGCACAAACACGCTGCGTTTCTTAGAAGCCACAATAAAACACAATGATACTCCTCATTTCTGCAGCATTGCTGCTGTCAGAGGAGCCCAAAGCCTGGGAGCATCCAGCAGAGCCACTGCGGGCACCAGAGCCTGGCTGGGGCTGTCCCTGCTGCCCTGGCACTGTGGGGATGGAACTGGGACTGTCCCTGCTGCCCGGGCACTGTGGGGATGGATGGAACCAGGACTGTCCCTGCGGGGATGGAACCGGGACTGTCCCTGCTGCCCGGGCACTGTGGGGATGGAACCGGGACTGTCCCTGCTGCCCGGGCACTGTGGGGATGGATGGAACCAGGACTGTCCCTGCGGGGATGGAACCGGGACTGTCCCTGCTGCCCGGGCACTGTGGGGATGGAACCAGGACTGTCCCTGCTGCCCGGGCACTGTGGGATGGAACCAGGACTGTCCCTGCTGCCCGGGCACTGTGGGGATGGATGGAACCAGGACTGTCCCTGCTGCCCTGGCACTGTGGGATGGCACCAGGACTGTCCCTGCTGCTGGGCACTGTGGGATGGAGCCAGGACTGTCCCTGCTGCCCGGGCACTGTGGGGATGGATGGAACCAGGTCTGTCCCTGCTGCCCTGGCACTGTGGGGATGGATGGAACCAGGACTGTCCCTGCTGCCCTGGCACTGTGGGATGGAACCAGGACTGTCCCTGCTGCCCGGGCACTGTGGGATGGAACCAGGACTGTCCCTGCTGCCCTGGCACTGTGGGGATGGAACCAGGACTGTCCCTGCTGCCCGGGCACTGTGGGATGGAACCAGGTCTGTCCCTGCTGCCCTGGCACTGTGGGATGGAACCAGGACTGTCCCTGCTGCCCTGGCACTGTGGGGATGGATGGAACCAGGACTGTCCCTGCTGCCCTGGCACTGTGGGGATGGAACCAGGACTGTCCCTGCTGCCCGGGCACTGTGGGGATGGAACCAGGACTGTCCTGATGCCCTGGCACTGAGGGGATGGAACCAGGACTGTCCCTGCTGCTGGGCACTGTGGGGATGGATGGAACCAGGACTGTCCCTGCTGCCCTGGCACTGTGGGGATGGATGGAACCAGGACTGTCCCTGCTGCCCGGGCACTGTGGGGATGGATGGAACCAGGACTGTCCCTGCTGCCCTGGCACTGTGGGGATGGATGGAACCAGGACTGTCCCTGCTGCCCGGGCACTGTGGGATGGAACCAGGACTGTCCCTGCTGCCCGGGCACTGTGGGATGGAACCAGGACTTCACAGCCTTCCCTGTGTCTGCCTGTGCCCCATTCACTCAGAGCACCACTTGCACCAGTCTTAAGAGGCTTCACCTACCCAGTGAAGCCAGGCCCATCCCCAACACCTGTTTCTAGTCAGTCAGTACCAGTTACAAAAGCCTTTTGCAGAAGGTTTCATGACTGACTCACTCCCACCTCCAATGATGCAACACCCAGTCCATTTCCACACACGGCCTCATCCACTCGTGGGGACTGCAGCTCCTCACCCAGCACTGCCCACAGCACAGCCAGGACGCCTCAGCCCCCAAACCCTGCCTGTCCCCTCCTCCCCTGCACCTGGGAACACACAGCAAGCAGGTGCAGCCCCAGCACAGCTCAGGTTTGGAATAACCCTCCTCTAAGGCACCAGCAATTCCCTGTTTCGAGTACTGCAGAACACGTGAGCAGCACTTCTGTTTAGCACATCCATGAAACAAGGGTGATGACAATCACAATCACTTACCTCATCTCTGTGTGGTAAGAACAAGGGCCACACTTAAACTAGTTTAAGTCATTTCAGCACACAAGTCTTTCGTGAAAGTAGGATGGGGATGTCTCCAGCAATGTACATACCACAGACTATCAACTACCCTTTGAATAAAACTTTTCCAAGAATCAGTTTTTCACTCACAGCTCACTCAGCTCAAGACCAGAAACTTTCAAACCATCACTATCTCACTTTATTTTCACATAGTGGACAGGCAGGCACATACTCCCAAAACCTGCACTCCCTATTCTCTGTCTACCTAGGCACTTTGCTAGCAGATTTCTGGTTTTGTTTTTGAAATGCCCTTGGAGCATACTAAGCAACTTAGAAGCTTTGCTTTGAGCTGCTCTGACAGAAGTTAGGGGAATATGTCCTGCTAACTCCAACACAAACACAATCATCACTAAGAAATGAAGAAAAGTCCATCAAAAACATGCATGACCAGGTCTGTTTTTCACCTGGTCCTAATGCAGTGCAAGAGTAAATAAAAAAGCAGGCTTACAAGTTTTGGATTCCCCTGCATCTACTGTCCTCCTTTAAAACAGCTCTTTTACCTCAAAACTTCAAGAAAAAAGGAAAAAAAGCATAACACCAGTCTCCCATTGAAACAAATGCCTCCCCCACCCCACAAATTCCCCCCAAAGCATTACCTTCTTATGGCTCAAAGCAGCTCCAGACCACGGTGGACTGTCCACGAGGAGACCACAGCAGCTCTGGCTCCCACCACCTCCTCCAGTAAATACCCTCGCCACAGCACGTGACTGCAATCAAACCTGGGGCTGATAATTGGTTTCAGGTGAGGGACACACCTGCCTAATCAGCAGCACAGCAGGGGAGCAACGGACAGGTTAACTCAAATCACCTGTGCCCCATCTGGGCTCACCCAAGAAACCCAGACTGCACACGCTGCTGCTGCTGCCCCTGCTCCAGCTGCCCAGCCACCCAATCACCTCTCCACAGCCCAGAGCACATTTTCACCTGCATAACCAGCACCAATAATCAGCCAAGAAATTCAGGACTTGCTCTCTGATCTCTGTTCCACCTCAAGAAGTGCTTGGCAGCTTCGTTTGTCTGCCTTGATCCAACACTCTCCAGTTCTCAGGAATGAGAGACAAGCAGGTGCTGCTGCCCTTCTCTCAGCTGGAGCCAATTCAGAGCATTTCAAGGAAACACACCAAGGCACTCCTCAGGGACCAAGGGCTGCACCTGCCCAAGACCTATAAGAACATTTAAGAAGCAGCAAAATTTGTCTGACCATGTCCATGTAAGAAGTTTACCCTGCCCCTGCATTCCTTCAGCTGCAACCAGGCTGAAATAAGATTCATGAGTAAGGTGCTCTGCAACAATACTTGTCCTCTCCTACCTGCTTCTTTCCCCACCACTTTCAAGTGAATTGACTCTTTCTGTTACTTTCCACACACTGCAAGAGATCAGGATTACACAGCACCAGCTGAATAATGCTCTGCTCACACTATCCTCAGCTTCATGCGTTCAGATGACAGTGATGGGGACTATAAAGGCACCAAGACAGATAATCACTGCTTATGTCTGCAATTATAGTTCCAATAAAGCTTCTTCATGGCTCTTTAGCACTAAGGCTTTTGGACTGGTAACTGAATTGTTTTAATATTTTTTTCTATTCCCTATTTTATTCTTTTCCTACTGCATACACATGCTTAATCGAGAGAGAAGACAAATGCCTCTATTAAAATATCCACTGGAAATACCTACAAAAAGAGGTCCACAAATCTAAACTGACTTCTTATGACTGCCACAAAATCAAAGCCACGCTCACAAAACTTTGGGGGAATCATAACTGTGGAAGACTTTCAATAATCATTGTATTTGATCGGGAAGATTAATGACATAGTGGCTGTGACCAGATGAAAAAGAGAGGGGAAAAAATAAAGCACAGGATGATCACAACTCCCTTCTCATACATAAATTGCCAGGCATGTCACACAGAGCCTGCTGCTCTATCCCAGTTCCTGGGATTAGGTGAGGCAGGAGTTTGGAGCACAAAAGGCGCTGTGGCAGGAGATCCCCACTGCCACCCACCCCTGGGGTCCCATGTGGGCTGGAAATGTCCCCAGGCAGGCAGGGGGGGGACAGAGGCTCAGGATGCTGGGGCAGCCTGTCCCCAGAGCTCTGCAAACACATCAGGCCAGGATCCCCATCTGCACAGGACTGGGACACCACAGCACCATCCCTCCCACGGGCACCCAGAGGGGAGCGGGCACAGCCTGCGGCACAAAGGAGCCGGGCAGCTCCCAGAGGAGCCTCTGGCATGGCTGTGGGGAAGAGCAGCCAAGGCTTACCAGGAGGCAGAGGCCCCCAGGACAGCTGCAGTTCAGCACGCTCCCCCTCTCCTCTGTCACTGAGGGCAGCCCTCTGAGCCCACCACAGCCCTCTGGCAGGCTCCCCCCTGGCCCCAGCACTGTGCCCCGGCCCCCAGGCTGCTCTGCAGCCACGAGAGCAGCATGAGCCATAACTCACAGCTCCCTCTCACATGCCATGGCTGTGCATCCTTATCTTGCTTCCCCTCTCTGCAGCTCGGAAGTGCCGGCGCAGGCAGGAACCTCAGCAGTTACAGCCCCTGCCTGAAGCAGAGCACTGCCACTCCAGGCAGGGCCTCCCTCACCAACGTCACAGTCAAAAGCCGTTAAAAACAACAAAAAGCCCAGGTTAACCCCTCCAAGACCAGTGGCACAAAGAGCTGGCAGCGCACAGTGCTGCCGTGCCTCCCACACTTCCTCCCCAGCCCAGGGATGCTGCCAACATCCCCTCAGACAGAGCAGCCGTTCAGCGCCGCACCAAACCGGGGGCAGGAAGCTCTGTGCCACGCTGACATCTCTGCACAATCCCCTGCTGCCCTCCTTCCTCTGACCCCTCATCTCCAGCTCAATGGCAGCACCAGTACCAGGCCCACCAGGGCCTTGCTTGGGGTCCCACACGCTGTGCCAGGACCACCAGAGTCTGAACAACAGCGACTCTGCTTCCTCAGCTCTCAGCCCCAGCCAACAGCAGGACAATCCCAGCCAACAGTGGGCCCGGGACATTTCCACAGCAGGTTTAGGAGGGCTTTTTCACCAGGCAGTGTTTGAAGACGGTACAGTTAAATGTCTGGTGTGTGTTCAGCAGGCCAGCCGTCCAGGGCTGGAGTGTCAGAGCTGACCTACAGAAGGTGGCTGGGGAGGAAGATGAGATGGTGCAAATCAATCAAAACAACCCCAAGCACTTTACAGTACAGACTTTGTGAGGACAGGAAACTCCTGCAAGAAGCCACGAGTTTTTGCTGTAGTGGTCTCAGGGGTCGCTCAGTACTCACACGAGAGATCTCTCAGGATCCTGAGGACATGGCAGGGAACAAGACCTGACACCACCCAACACAGTGCCTGAGAGCAGTCCCGAAAGGTGAGGCAATACCCCACATCTTCAGAAAACTCCTATCGTATTTCCCATCTCAGCATCACCTTTGGATTTCTTTTCAATGTTTTCTGTTCCCTCCCACAATTCACTGAACACACGATGCTCTATAGGCTCTGCAGGTCTGCCAAATACAACAGCAGAAGTAGGAGAATTTCACCAGCAAAGAAACATCTTTACACTCATTCACAGCACTTTGCAAACCTTTGGCAAAAGGATAAATGCTCCATGTACATATGGAGCCCTGCACACAGCTTGGGCTGGAGCAGGGAATCACACCAACACAGCTCTGAACAGACCTGACTGATAACACAGCCAAAAGGATAACAAAACAAGAGCTTCACTCGTTCAGCAAGCACTGCAGAGCAATCCCTGGCAACATCCCCTTCATCAACACCTTCTCCCAGCAGTGCAACAACCACCAAACCTGCCAGTGCTGAGGCCTTGCAGCTGGCAAGCTTCTGCCATAAACCCTGACTTGAGCATCATCTCCCAGTCCAGTGGGATTCACGGAGACTTAGCACAAACACCCAGCTCCTTGCAAGCTCCTTTCACACCACGCTGCCCTTTGGGAAGATTCCTGAGCAGTTTTCATCCAGCAACTGGTTAAAGCCTCCCCAGACTCTCTATCCAGCAATCATTCTCTTTATACCAGCATTCAAGAAGCTGAAAGTCTTGTCTGCACTTCACAGTCCCTATTTTAAATAAATCCAAACTTCAAAACACTTCTTTACCCTGTGCTCCTCACCTTCTCTTTGAGGCAAAACTGACCCACAGAACAACGTAAAGATGAGCTCTGAGTCAGGAATACCAAAACACTGATTAAAAGAGCACAGCACAGGTTTGGGAGCACTGCAGAGGAATTCTGTACCCTCTGGGACCCAGCCCTGAGCCAGGAGGGCTGGAGCTGCACCAGGACCCAAGGAGCCCTGCCCAGCCCCATCCCACAGTTGTGTGGCACACACGAAGGAAAACAAAACCAGGGGGACTTAACTTCCAACCCTGGGAACTACTTAATTCACCAGATATTAGTTTCTTTCCCCCACCCCACCATTTTTCCCTCCCACCTGCCAGGCCACCTCATTACTGTCACTCTGCATCAGTTCTTGCTACAGCAGTTTTCTTGGACCTTTGCCCCTTCAGTCAGCTTGAAACCTCTTCCCTATTGTACATCAGAGTCAATGGGAAATTAATGCAAGTCTTTGCTGGGGAGGGCAGGGCAGAGGCACTTTCTGCTGCTGTCAATACCTCTTTTCCTTCACCCTTCCTGCCACCTACACTTCACCAACATATTAAGGAGCCTTGTCTGCATCTCACTGTGCTCACTGAGGTCTCTGGGACCATTCCTCACGTGCAGAATTGCATAAGCCTTAGCAGGGTCCTTCTTTATAAAAGTTCCCAGTCCTCATTTAAGCCTACTCAGTCACAACAATACACCCAGCTGCAGATGTCCCAGCACAGGGAATGACTGAGCAGGGCAGAACAACTTCCCAACATTCCTCAGATTTTCTCTGCACTCAAAAAAGAGAAGAAATACTTCCAACAGGAGAGCAGTAAAATGCCAAAGCTTAGAAGTAACTTATTAATACCCCATGCTGATCTGGCTACAAAGTTTCACAGTAACTTTCAAATTACTCAGCAAACCACAATTTCTGCAGCAGTAATCGTAAAAATCATAGGCCACGTTGAACACTGCTCACATAGTTTACAGAATTATTCCAGTGACTAAGGCAAACAGAACGTGTGATTTCAGGGCTAGAGCCTAAATTAAGCTTCAATAATGACCTTTTTTTTTTTTTAAGTCTGATGCCACGCTGACCTGTAATCAGTTTTTTGAGGAAACAGCAGAATTGTATTTTCTTGTGAGTGAGATCCTCCAGTGGAGGGGGGAATATGAGAGAGATAGAACTGCCTGTCTGAAGGAGAAGTGATGGAACTGACCATATACAAAGTACTGTCAAATACACAAAGTAATCTTTTAATCTTTTCTGCTACGGGCTTCACAGTTCAACAAAGCATTTAATAATGTGCTTTGAGCCCATGCTGATTCAGCAAAGCACTTACCCACATGCTTATGCCAACTTAAGTATATGCTTAAGTGCTTTCACACAATAGGGGCAGAGAAGACTCAGGCCCTGAGATGAACCATTTTCTGAAACAAGCTGTTTTTCCCTAAGATCACTGACTATTTACAGCTTCTCCTCATTTTATAGCATGACCCAAAATGCATTTGAAGAGAACACTTAAGTACAACTGAAAAGTCAAATAACTATCAGGAACAGCAAGACCCAAGGTAGAGCTTAATGAACCAGAATTGTTCTTGGCTCCTTCTCAGCACAACATACATCTTGATGCACACACCCCACCTTGCTCTGCTTCAGTGGCTCTCCTCTAAAAATAAGTTCCAAGTTGCCTTTAATGCTCTGGATTTCACAACATTTATGAGACTATCACCAGAGTCAACAGGCTAAAAAAAGAATCCATTAGCATTAACTGGCCTGTCACTGGCAGTGACAAATAAATGAATTTGATGGTTTTAGATCAGTCATTAGTAGACCTACCCCCGGGCTGATAAAGGCTCAGCACTTTGCAGAGGAGATGTACTCAATCTGGAAGCAGAGGGGATGCACAGGGGTGTTAGCATGCTGCTCTCCTTCCATTTCCCTGACCTCCCTACCTCAGAACCTTTCCTGGCAGTTACAAGTGCACAGAAGTCACCTGGTAGATGCCATTAAAAATAATCCAACAATTCAGGAAAACACAGGCAATGTAGAACCTCCTTTTTAAAAAAATCCCAGGTCAGACAGTGTTCAATTTTAATTTTTAGTTAGCAGCATGTCAAAGGGAAGGAAAGTACATTAGGACTATTCCTAACATGAAAGACATCCTTAGGCAATGAGAATGGAAATACAGACATTTTAACAAGCACAAGACAGTCTGTGGGGATTCAGGACAACATGAACAATCTACCTGAGTGATTGGGGAGAAGAAATACATGTTTACATCTCCAAAATACAGCAGTCACAGAAATCCAGCTCAGCTCCTGTTCCTGATAGAAGGCCCTGCACAGCCCCTCCTCCTCTGGCTGCGACACCCAAGGAGAGAGCTCAGCCTCTGCCTCAGCCACGGCACAGAGCACAAACCCACAGGGCTCCTAAATCCTGATACTCCACTGCCTGCCGCTGGGCTCACTCGGACTCTGGAACTTTTCCACAGCCCCATCCACTGCCAGAGGGAAGCAGGTTCCAGGAGCTTACCCTGGACCAGGCATCCACATCGAGGGTGGCTGAACAAGACACCCAAACAGTGGCCATGGACCACCCAAAGAAACCCCCCAGTCCATCTGGGAAGGACTTCACACTACTCTGCACACAGATGGTACCATGATTATCACTGAGCTACTCATCCATGCCTGATGTCAAGATCAGGAAATACTTCCTCCCTTACTCCACTCAGACCTGCAAATGCAGGGGAATCTAAAAGGAATGTTTAAAAATCATTGGGTAAAGGTCTGACCTTGCTGCTCTTTACAGCCTGGTGGGGAAGGAAGGGTGGGCAGGAAAGGAAGAATCCTGAGTTCTGCTACTGTGTCCAGGTCACTCTTTCGAGAAAAAAAAAAAAAAAGAAACTTCAAAGTAAACACCTAAAATCAGATGTGAAGTAGCAGGACTAACCTGAAGGAGTTTACAGGCAGAAGCAGGGGAGAAAACAAACAGAACTCTTGATTTTCAAGGTCCATCATTTGCTTTGGAATGAAATCTCTCCCTGCTACTCTGGCTGAGGCTTATCAGACAGCCAAGGGACGCAGACACCCCACCCACAGCTAACTTAATTGGAATCAGACATCCAAATCCACTGGTTAGCTTTAAAACACAATCCCAGGTTAGCCTGGGTGTTATCCCCAAAGGCCATGCCCTCCACTGGCTGCTCTGGAGCAGGCAGCTCCACAGCCCCACGCCAAAGGAGAGCTGCTGGCACTGCCCCCTGCCCAGGGGGTACCAGATGCGCCCAAGTGCTCAGAGCCCCCGTGCCCAGGCAGACAGGAAACCCAGCTGGCCACGGGCACAGGGGCCAGGACAGTCCTGCACCAACCCCTGTGATAAATATTCTCCAACCTAACAGAGCAGGGAACATCAGAAATGGCAGGCTGTGTGTAACAGTAACTCAATTATTGTAGTCTCCAATATTCAAAAGGGGGCACAAAACTACTGGCACCCCATCAGCGCTGCGTTTGAAGGACTTGTTAAGTCAGCAGAGTTACAAATGATCTCCTGTTACACAGTGCCTTCCAGCACAGGGAGCAAGGCAGATTTTTATCACGGAACAGAGGAAGGAGACATATATTCCCCAGCAGCCCAAGGAGTTAAACCCTGCAGCAGAATTCCTGAAACAACAGCTTCAAGTGGTGCTGGCCCTCCCAAGGAGGGCAGGATTCCACATCCAGTAACCCAGGGGAGGCACTCGGGAGGATTTCTGCAGGGTCACGCTGGGCTGTTACAACCTGCCACTGCCGGCTCCGGAGCCAATCTGCATCACCAGAGAGGCGTCAAACCGCGGAGATGCGGTTCAAAAACCCAAAATAAAGCGTTTCACTGGGCTGGGGTTGGAAAGGGCCTCAGGGCTGGGCAGCTCCAGTGGATCGGGAGGGGAGGAACAAGTGAGCGTGGGCTGGAAAAGGCAGGGGCGAAGATCAGCTGTAAGGACAGGCATGGAGGGATGGATGAGATGGGGGAATGCACCCCCAGCCTTGCTTCACCCCAGCCCCCATCACTGCCAGGAAAAGCACAGGAAAAGGAAAAAACCCCAAACAAATCCCCATTTTACTAAACGTACCAGGAAGCAAGATTACTCAGGGGAAAAAAAAAAAAACCACAAAACAAAAACAAAAAACAAATTCTCCCCTTGCACCTAGAGAGACAGAGACATTTCATTAAATGCCATTAATCTCCACAGACCCAAGCATTAGCTAGTTAATTAGACTAAAGTACAGTCACATTTTAACGCTGAGCATTCGCTATTCAACTGGGATAAATGAACAACTAAAGTCCAAAACCTTAATTCAGTATCTAATTAAAAAAACAGAAAACAAAATATTCAGATTATGAAATGCTTGCCAGAATAATACATCATAATTGATGTAAAATCTGCTCTTTATTGCATTTCTGATTTTCTCCAGTCTCCAAATCAGGCTGTTTTCAATCTTCAGATTTTTTTCAAGTGCCCCGTAGAAATCCCAACACTTTAGAAAGGACAACTGTGTAAAAAGCAGCAACAGACACTGCTGACCTCTCCAGAGAGAGCGAGCTCCTGCTAAGAGTGGAATTTGATGTCCATTCCAGCATTTGCCCCACGCTTGAAAGATGTCTGTTACCAAAAACCAAGGGAAAAAACCCCCTACGTGTAGAAAAACAAAATCCCCTTTGTCAATACAGCCTGATTTTGCATTCTTTAACACAAAAATTTAACTCACTAATATGCTCGACACAAAACATGTCCTCATTTTTTTAATTGTTAGAGAAGAAATCACATGGGACAGCTTAACAGCTCTGTTGTGCCCATTACAAACTTCTCCAAATAACACTGTAGAAACAGATAACTGGCACTGAAGACAGTTTAAAATGTAAATTAACCTTTAAAAGGTATTGGGAAGGAGGATAGGCCCATCAAGCTCATGATCAAAATTCTGTTAACTTTAAATTGTATATTACAGATGGCATCAATCCAACAACATAATCCAGAAGCCACAAGCCCCACACAGTATAAACTCTTTGCTCAGTGCAGAAGCAAGCCAGGCACACTATTATTCACCAATTAGTAATTAGATATGTCCTAGGAAGAGAAGAACCTCTAAACATTTGCCTACATTAGTCTGGTTTAAAATTCTGCGAGTAGGCTGTTGGGGTTTGTTCTCTTTTTTTTTTAAGAGCTCCCCAGCACCTCTCCTGTGCCATGCCTGGGGGTTTGAAATGACACAGGGTTTTTCCTAGATGCCTATTTTGTGCAATACTTAACATCATGGTTCAACACACCCAGTTACACTGCTTGCTTTCGTGAGGAGCTGTATGCAATAACAGTTCAGGCTGCAGGTCGGGTAGTTTCCCACCACCAACTTTAAACCTCTCTTCCTTATTGACTTGCATGTACAACTTTGCAGCCTTTTTCTCCCATTTTTACCAGAAGACTGAAGTTACCCAACATGACAAGTGTGTACACAAGTGCCATACATCAGTTAAATTAAGTTTTTTCCAATAGACTCTCAAAAACAAATTAAAAAAAAAAAGTCAATTGCAAAAGTTTTCTTTCAGCCTCTGGCTTTCAAAATTCACACGCTGCAAGTCTGGCTTTGAAACTGATTTGTTTTCATTAGGCGCAACCTAAAGAGCAACAATCACTCGTATTCCACGGGCAGCTTCTGCAGGAGAAATGGCACCAGTGGCATTTGGACAGAGTGCAGGGGCACAAGAGCCTCTGTTCCTGCAGGTCCCCGTGCCACGGCCAGGACTGGTGGCCAGGCCACTGCTCCGGCCAGCCTGACCAGCTGGACACTCCCAGCTCTGTGTTCCCCTGCTCCTACAGAAGAGCCAGCAGCCCCCAGAGCCTCACCAGGAACTCCCCACGCGAGCCTTACACACAGCTCCGCACACATCTCTTGAGTTACACAAAAGGAAATTTGCAAACAATGAAGGCAGAGATAGATCCCCATCCATCACAAGCACAGAACTGAAAGCTCAGCTCAAACCAAGCCTGAAGGCTGCACTCAATCCAAGCGCTGCCCATGAAGCCAGCCCGGAGCCCAGAGCAGCCGCCCGGGCGCGGGGCTGAGGCTGAGGCTGAGGCTGAGGCAGCGCCGGCCCCGCTCCCGCTGCCCAGCCCGGCCCAGCAGCCCTGCACGGACACAGAGCAGCTCCTGGGCCCCAGGCACACGCTGACCCCCCCAGCAGCAGCAGCTTTAAAAGCTTTCATTGCCAATTCCCCGGCTGAAACTCGAACTGCCTGGCAACAACGATTCTCTGTGTGCCTGAAATCCTATTATCGATCCTCCTACTTACCTTGGGCTGTGCTCGTCGGGGAAACGCAACTTTAGGGTCAATCTGAGGAAAAAGAAAGGGGAAATCAACAGGGTAGCTTTGGTTGTCATTTCACATTATTTTGATTTTAAATCACTGAATTATTAATCCCTCATTTCTCAGGCTTGCAATTCAGCACACCGGGTCATCCAGAGCTACTCTGGAAATGATAGGTCACAGTCTGGGGAGTTTGGCAGGGGTGGGGAGATGGGAAGACAGGATGAAAACATCTCTCCTGCACTTCTCCTCCATCATCCTCTGGGAAGCAACCCCCATGGGTGCTCAGGGAGCTTTGGATCGATCTCTGGGTGCTGCCTGTACCACTAAACTGCATGTTGAGGACTATCCACATGCCCTAGAGGTTGCACAGAAAGAGGGCCAGCACTCCTGACCAACGTCTTAACTTGGTGGCTTTGACACCTGCCCCTTCCTGCACTTGGGTTTGGGGTTACTTCTTTTTTTCTGCTTTGTTTTGCTAACTGACAAGCAACACCATACAAAAAAGGAAAGCAAAGTCAAATTATTCACATTTCAATTATTAAAACTGAAACATTTGAAGGACTAGAGTCTCCTCCATAATAATATACCCAACTGATGTGATTTACTCACTCTCAAAGAAAATAAGTGAGCAATGCAAAACTCCAAAGGGGCATTTCTGGGATGGGGCAGGAAGGGAGGGGAGTAAGTTACAAACGAGTTTCATGTGTGTGAAATATACACGCACTGAACTCAAAAGTAAACAACTTCCTAAACAAGGTTTTCCATTAAGGACTTACTCAAACTATCCATGTTCATACACGTCACCACAGACAAAAAGAAAGGGGGGGAAAAAATCCTTGCTTTACCCCCCTGGCCTGTTTTAAGATGCAGCGTTGGCTCCCCTTGCGCTGCATGAATTAGCACGTCCCCTCTGCATTCCAAAATGCTAATTCTGCAACCTCACACAACTTCCACGGGGTCATCTCTAAAAAGGGACTCCTCTCTCCCATTCAAAAATTACATGAAACCAAAAAGGCGCCACCGCAGGCACAAAGGAATGGCACCCGGTGGTGTTTGGAGGCTGGATGTAAACAAAACCACCAGCCCTGCCAACAGCAGCTCCCCTAAATCGCAACACAGTGCCCGTGCGCTGCTGCCCTCACTGCTGGCTCTCAGCAGCACCTGCACGCAGACATCTTCCACAAAAAGGGCCTGGAAAAGGATGTTCTGAAGTACTGGATCCTGCCTGGACTGTGCAACCTGCAGCTGCTCTCAGTGCTGTCCTTGCCTGTGCCACCAAGTGATGCCACTGACGCCGGCAGCATTAAGCACATTCAGAAGGACGGGCTTTTGTAGACTTTGGGACTGGCTTTTGTTGTGTTTCTCCCCCCTCAAGCAAACCCTGAGGAAAAAGAGATGTTTGCATTTGGTATTGTTATTCCTGCGGTGATAAATATTCCTGTCACTGCTAAATAACCACGGGTCTCTCCTAAAAAGCAGTTTTACTCAATTAATTTGTCAAAATGGGAAATACCGCAGACATTTGATGCGCAACTGATAAACTGATTTGCCTCTATCAGATACAAATATTGTACCTTTTTTAGGACACACCTGAGAAATGAGCGATTACATGCCATTTTATTGTTCAAAAAGCATAAAAATTATTTATCTAGAGAGCTAACCTTTTCATAGAGATTAACATTATCTACAAATATATTCAGCACTGACTAGGCATTTGTCTACTGGGGAAATACAACAGGTACGGATTTTCCACAGCAATACCCAAAGGTGGAAAAATATGCACTTTTCTATGTTTGCTCCAAAACTACAGGTTTTCCCACCAAAGAACACCAGGCCCACCAGAGGGACATCACTGCAAAGTCCTGCTGGTAAAAAGCTGGGAGAGCCATTAAACTCCAAAGCAACACATTCATTTTTGAAGGTCAGTTCAAAGAGCATGGAGTCCCTTGCACCACAGCAACAGATTTTCTAAAAGAACTGAATTTTCCTTCCCACAACCTTTTGCATAAACATCACCAGCCTTTGAAAACAAACACTAGCAACGAATGTGGCAAATCCATACCTTTTGCATAACCCTGTCAACTATTTAAACAACAACCAAAAAGGAAACAAAAAAAAAAAAAAAAAAAAAAAAAAAACAAAAAAACCAAAGTTCTACCAAAAAAAAAAAATTAGTTAGTTAGGTACAATTCTACTTACTGTATCTACAAGTCCTCTAGGAAATGACTATAATACTATTTCTGATATGAATGGCCATTACCTAAACAAAGCTTTTAACGTAACTGTAAACAAGAGCGACGTTTCCATGCCAATACCCAACCGATCTGCCTCCTGTGCTGAACGTTGAAACAGAGTCAAATGCCTTGTTATACTGCACAACAGTTACTACAATACTCTACAAATACACGCCTGAAAGGACCTGCCGGGCTCTGGGCTTCACTTTTAGGCTGAATTACTGATTCTAAGGTCAGTTTTGTATTTGGATTGATTCAATCATTATCACACAACCAACACCGAGGCAGATTTGCCCCGGTGAAGCTCTTCACCCCTCCCCCAGAGAAGAGCAAATTAATACATTGCAGGGACTAGACTGTGATACAAGAAAAAAGCTGGGGGAGGACCTAATTATAGTCAGAAATATGACAGGGTGTCCTCCCATGATTTTTTTTTTTTTAAACTCTCGTTCAAGATACTGCTTGCCTTTGTTCTTCTTATCTAAATTTATCTTTAAAAACACATAGAGAATATAGCTGTACATGAAAAGTCTGGTGAGTTTAATTTCAGGAGCACGGTTGAATCAGTTATCTTACCATATCTGATTAAACCTAAAATCAAATTATTAAGGCATGTGAAAGCATGGGCTTCGTGTTCAGGCAAGCCCAGCAGAATCTGTAGGTCGAATTAAAACACTAGATTCCACCTGCTTCTACAAGAGCTTTAAGCTTTTTGTTTCCGTATAAATTACATTTAAAAAAAAACATATCCTCACGTTTGCTCCCTGCTTCTCCCTTTCTTCATTGAACTATAATCTCGCACACACAGGCACCCGTGAGATGTTGCAGCACCGAGACAGGCTTGCTCCTAACACCAGGCTCAGGTTAAAGTAAACCCCTTGAGCCCCAGAACACCGCCTGCAAACCCCAGTGACAGCAAGGAGCACGCTCGATGTGCCCAGCAGCATGTCTCTGCAGACAGCTCCCTTCCCAAACACAGCCCCCTCCGAGCCAGCAGCACCAGAGCACTGATGACCTCTAGCAGTGTCCTTCCCCCCTCCCCTCCCAGCTCTGCCCAGGCTCAAAACTACAACCAAGTAGGAGGCACAAAACTTCATCTTTTTGCTTGGCCTGGGTCACAGGGAGAACACAGGGCCCAGAGCTGCACTTGCCCGACACCTTTTGTTTGACCCAACACTGAAAGCACCACATTGGGGCAGAGGGCAAACTCGGGTGTGGAATTTTTGTTTAAAAAAAACCCCAAAAATGTAATGTTTATTTAAAAAAAAAAAAAAAAAAAATCAGCTGTATCTCACAAGCATTTTTTTCCTTACATTATGCACTGGAGACCGAGCGCAGCAAAAAGCTCTGGAGAAACAACAACACATTAGGACTTGTGTTTCTCTACCACATCCACTCTCCAGCTCTGGCAGAGCTTCCCATAAATTACCGCGTGCGTTTCGCCGGGGCCCTGCCATCACAGGTGAGGGGACCTCTCCAAAAAATGACTTTGGGAAATGACACGAGCAGCAGCTTTCTCGGTTTGACAGTAAGTCACTCCCACCTTGAAACGCGCTCAACAATACATAAATAATCAGTCAAAAGAATCGCAAAGTTCCCTGCAGAAAGCATGCCGCAGCCCAACACCAAAAAAAGTTGGATTTTACTCCACAGCTTTTTCAATGTCACCGCTCAATAAAATATAAGGCCGGGGGAGGAGCCAGCGGTCGGTATGGGTGAATTCCGATTTCAAAAAAAAAAAAAAGAAGTTACCGCTTTTGGCAAGTTAAAAGGCAGAGTCTATAAAAAATATAAAGGCAAAGCCGAGGCACGCAAGGTCCCGGTTCAATGACAGCCTGGCACCGCCCGCGGCACCGGCCCGAGCGGGGCTCGGAGCGGCCGGGTCGCGGCCGCGGGTGCGGGAAGGGCGGCGGGCAGCCCCCGCAGCAGCACCTACCGTCTTGGAGTCCAGCTCGTGGTGCGGCTGGGCCAGGACTTTGTCTACACTCGCCGGATCCGCGAACGTAACGAACCCGAAGCCTCTGCGAGAGACAAAGAGCGAGGGGATGGCGGGGGGGTGGGGGGGGTGGTGATGAGAATTAGAGCCAAAGGGAGAAGTCATAAAAATAAACCGCTGGGTCCCCCTCCTTCCTCCGCCCTCCCCCGAAGCCTCCGGGAGCAGGGGCGGCCGGCTCGGACCCCCAGCCCCTCTCCGGCTCCGCCGGCCGCTTTGTTTCCTGATCCGGGCTGGAGGGATGCGGGCGGGGAGAGCCCTCCCGCAGCGCCCCACGCGTGCGGGGGGATGCGGGCCGGGCTGCTGGGCCGGCACCGGGGGCTGCGGGTCCACCCGCCCCGACCGCAACTCGCGAAGTTTGTCAGCCCGAGCGGGGTGGGCGGCGGTTTTACCTGGAGCGCTTGGTGGTGGGGTCCCGCATGACCATACACTCCCTAATTTCTCCGAATTTGCTAAAATAGTCTCTAAGGCTGTCTGCGGAGAGAGAGCAGAGAGGGAGAGGAGGGTCAGGGATGGGGGGGCGCGGGCAGGGCCCGGCCGGCGGGACGCGGCCCACGCGGGGCGGGACACGCGTGGGGAGGGGGCGGCGGGCGGGGGTTACCTGGTGAGGTTTGCCAGCTGAGGCCGCCGATGAACATCTTGCTGGAGGGAGAGAGCAGAGCGGAGTTGAGCGCCGGTGCGGGATCGGCCATTTTGACGGGGCAGCTCCCGGCGGGGCGGAGGGGCGCGGAGCGGAGCGGCGCGGAGCGGGGCGGGCCCGCCTGACCGCCCCTCGCCGCCGCGCTCCGCGCCCCCGCCGCCCCGCCGACTTACCCGGGGTCGTGCTGCGCCTCTCCGGGGCTCCCCGAGGTAGCCTGGCTCCCGTCCGCCTCCATGGCCGCGCCGAGCGAGAGCCCCTTAGAGAACCCCCCCCGCCCGCCCAACCCGCCCCCCCCGGCCCGGCTCCGGCTCGGTTCGCTCCGCTTGCTTTGCCCCTTTTTCCCTTCCCCCCTCCTCCTCCTCCTCCTCCTCCTCCTCCTCCCTCCGCTACCGGAGGATCTCACTGGAGAGGCGCTGGGGCAGCAGCCAGATCCGTCACACGTGGGATCGGCTTAGCTCAGCGCCGCGCCGGCGCTCCCTCCCCCCGCCGCCATCCTCCCCTCCCTCCATCCCGCCCTCCCTCGCGGGGGCGGGGCCTCCGCCGGCGCGTGGCCCTCTGTGACGTCACCGTGACGTCACCGCGCCCTCCCCGCGCAGCTCCCGCCCCCCCCGCGCGCGTCCGTCCCTCACGCGTGTCCGCGACACCCGGGACTGTCCTCACGGGACTGTACCCCGGGACTGTCCTCACGGGACTGTAGCCCGGAATTGTACCCCGGGACTGTCCTCACGGGACTGTCCTCACGGGACTGTACCCCGGGACTGTCCTCACGGGACTGCACCCCGGAATTGTACCCCGGGACTGTCCTCATGGGACTGTACCCCCGGGACTGTCCTCATGGGACTGTTCCCCCCTCATGGGACTGTACCCCGAGACTGTCCGCATGGGACTGTTCCCCCCTCATGGGACTGTACCCCCGGGCCCCTTACACCCTGCCCGGGCCCCCCGACCCTCACGAGGGGAGGCCTTTGGCTGAAACTGGCTGTTCCTGCCGACCCGCTGCTCTGATCCTCACCCCACACAGCCCAGACGGGTGTCAGGGGACAATTCCAGGGGCTGGGAAGTGCCTGCTGGATGTACAGGGGAGGAAAATTAAATTTTAGGGACTCGGGAAATTTTCAGAGACATCAGTGGGTTTTGAGTTCCTCCACCTGTCCAGCACCTAGTGCCTTCCACCCAAAGACCTCCCAGCTCAGCAGCCAAGCCTGCAAGAGCTGTTTTGGGATTGCCAACTATTTCCAGCTCAGGGATTATAATATTTTCACTAGGGCTGGGGGCAGTACGTGGATGTACTTTCCAGCAGGGACTAATGAACAAGGTGGGAATAAATGGATGTGTGCAGGGCTGGGAGGTCAGGCCCACTGGAGAAACACCTCTCTTCATGCTGTGATGCTGACCACTGTAAAACAGGATATAATTCCCTTTATTTGGTTTGTTTTGCCATGAAGTGCTGAACTCTGGCCCAGCAGTGGGGCAGGCTCTGCTCCTCCAGAGTGGGCAGGGAAGAGGGGCTGACCCGACCCTGCCCCAGCAGGGTGAGCAGCACCAAGGTGCAAAGGAAATGGATGGGGGGGATTAAAGAACAGTCTTTTTCTCCCGCTTTGAGCTTCCTTTAGATCTTAGCTATTTCTTGTAATAATCACCGGGAAATTACTAGTCAGGAGAGCGGTTCCTGGGGTTATATTACCCCTTTAATCTCTCTGGCAGCGGTGCAGAATTTTAAAGGGGTTCCAGAATGAACAAGCACAAGACAGATTGTGCTGATGGACAGAAGGAACTTCAGTGCAGCTGCTTATAGCTCAGAAAGAAATTTTGATTGCTATATATTAAAAGGAAATCTCCACTGCTATCCCTTCCATCAGTGAACGTTGCAGGTCAAACGGCTTTGGGAAGACTTTATCAGTACATTCTCTCTCCACCTCCCTCAGAGCTGAGGCTGGGTTCAGGGATGTGACCGGTTTCAATCTGTTCAGTTGGTTTTGCTCTTTCTGAGCACTCTGCTGTCACAGCAGAAGCCAAACCCATGGCACCAGGGGTGCTCTGGGGACACGCTGGGCACCTGAAGCCCAGGGGTGACAAACCAGGAGCTGCTGTCCTGCTCCTTTGGCAGCAATCGACAGCACCCAGCCCCAAAGGTGCTGTTCCAGCCCCAATCCCGGATTTTTCTCCAGCCCACTGAGAGTTTGCAGGCTTGCCCTCTGCTCTCCTCCTCTCCAGCCTCTAATGTTCATGCTAAAACTCCAAAGTCCCAGTGGAATTTGGGAAGTAGCTAATGAACTGCAAAGCTGACATCTGTAACTGCCGGCCAGGGATAACATTCTCCCTAGCTGCACAATTAAAAGTTGAAGCATTTAGTCCAATAACAAGGAAAGTTACTGCTATTGATTCAAACCAGCCCAGATCCTCCATGGTGGCTCTGCAGGACACAGGAATTTGGGACAATCACACCTGTCCACATACTCACGTAGCCCCACTCTCATTAGCAGGTTTTAGCCTCAACAATTTCCTTTCAATTTTTACAACTCCTGTTTCATATCAGAGACTGAGATGCAGAGTTTGTTAAGATCAGCATTTATAAGGCCAAAGTGACATGAAACCCCAAATCTCCTTGGAGGTAACATGGGCCCTGAGAGCCTGATTTCTGAAACGAAGAGATCTTAGGCTCCTAAACCAGCTGGGCATGGATTGGGAATGCTGTTCCAGGTAGGGAAGGTGGCAGGTGCCAATCTCCCAGGCTGCAGTGTGTTCCTTGGACATCCTGTCTTTGCTGTGCAATGCCAAGGGGCTGCATCCACCTCATGCTGCCTGGGGAATGAGTTCATCTATCTGGGGCTGCAGGAATCTGCATTTATGTGTTGTATGCTCTATAAATTCAGTGTCATAATAAAAAGGATCTAAATCTTTACTGAATAATTCATTTTCACGCGTAGGGAAGGAATAATGACCTATATTACATTCCATCTATCATTTAGCAGGTTGTGGAGATTGATCGGCCGGTGGGTTTCGAGGTCCCCAGCGAGGAGCAGGGCCCTGCCTGCTGCCCAGCTGTGCCTTCACCTGACAAACATTATTTAGACAGAATTCCAGGGGGTGATATGCTGGGGAGCTGCCAGGAAGTCAGAGATCGTTTAAAATGCAGAATATGTTATTGCAAGCAATTGGTGTTCTTGGTGCATCTCTGCCTCGGGTGTTACCCACAGAGCCGCACCAGGTGAGGGGCTGTGCCAGCCCTGCCTCGGAGGGAGGAGACACAGCACAAGGCATGGAAGAGATGTCTTCAGGCTCTGGGGTGTCAGACTGGTCAGGGCTGTCTGGGTTACCATCCACATCTCCAAAGAGCGGGGCAAAGACTTCCTGTGTGACCCTGGGATTCACAACAGAGGACAGGCTTTTAGCTGCACAGCACTCAGCAGCTTTGGTTGTGATATCTGTAGACAGAATTTCAGCAGAGTGCAGACTTAGGGCGTTGGATATTTTGTATTTCATTTTAGGCTGCCCATCCATTAATGTCACCTGCGTTTCCTCGTGTGAGCTCTACTCCTCTTCCCATGTTGCCTGCCCCTCTGTTTCCACCTGCTGCATCAGCTGAAAGGAAACCACCAAACCCAACGCCCATGAGCACTGCCCAGCCCTGGGGCTCTCAGCAGCCCAGGGCCAGGCAGGAAAACAAACAAAAACCACTGAGCCTGGCTGCGCGGGAGGGAGTGACCTAAAAACACAGCAGCCAGTCGCTAAACAGGAATAGGTTATCCCAGAACTAGTAATTTTAGAGAAGCACTACTGGTTCACACCTGGTGCAAACGTGGCTCTATATTTTGGGTAGACACTGGAGTTTTTCCCTGTCAAGTTCCAGATCTGCATCAAATTATTTCAGCATTTGCTAATGAAGACATTACACTGACCTTATTAAAAACATCGTGATTTTCATCTTAACTGAAAAAAAAGCGTTTTTTTTCAACTGTTTCAAAAGAAGAATAAAACCCAAATATTATCAGGCCCATCTTTCATATGATAAGGGAGGAGGGGGAAGCTCTGCAAGGAAAGATTTCAAAGCCTGCTTTGTTTTCGTCAGCTTTGAAATCAACAGACAGCCCTGAGAATTCTGTTTTTCAGAACCACAGTGTTTAATTCTATTTACTACTTCCAGGCAATTCTATATATACACACAGCGAAAAACCCAAGCAGCTATCTTTAAACAAATCCTCCTGCTTTTTTCAGATGTGTCATTCCTCCTGCGGGTAGGATTGCAGGATACAGATCAATTAAGTTAAAGCCAAAAACAAAGCAGGGAGGAGAGAAAGGGGAAGAGCAGGGTTTGTGCTGTCCCTGGGCAGCTCTCCCTGCTGGATCTGGGGGGTCATGTCCTGTGGGCACCTTGGCTTCACCTGAAGGAGGGTGTTGGTGGGGAATTTGCCAAAGACTTCCCCAGCTCTGCTGTCTGATAGAGCAGCTGGAAACCCAGCCTCTCACTCCTGTGCTTGGACAGATCCAAGCACCCCAAGTTACCCCTTGTGTTGTCTCTCATCCTGGGGTGGACTGAGTTATGCCAGAAATCCCATTTCCTTCCCTCTCCTGAAACCAGGCTGTCTACCTTATTTCTCTCCCTGATTAATTTTTACCAAAGGCCTTTAAGAGCCTCTGATAAACTGCTCCCAAAGTCCAAACTAATATTATTAACTATGAATCTTCTCCTATAAATAATTCCCAGAAGTAGATCAATGCTACCACTGAGTCAATGGATTCACTGGAATCATTTCTTCCTGCTACTCTTGGATTTTTTTCTCCCTGTCGCCACTAATCAATTACGATGATAAAACTACCCTGGAACACCCCCAAAATAAAGATAAACAGTGTGTATTATCAGAGGCTGGGGCTGTGTACGGTGTTGAAGATGCGTTACCTTCTCTGAGCCACATTTGTTTTCCTCTACAGACAGTTAAGGGGAAAAAAAAAAGGAGGCCCAGTAAATGAATGGTCTGGTGTAACACAGCATTAATTCCCTGACCTTCCGCATTGAGTGACTAAGAATCTCAATCTCAATTATTCCTTTCATGACGGAATCTAAAATAGACACAGCAAGTCCTCAGATTCTTGCTCAAAAGCAGGAGAGGTGGAATGAGACGAGTCAGCCCGATCACACTGAAACCACATCCATTATCAGTTCCATGTCATTCAAAAAAATCGACTGTGGGAGAAAGCAAGAGCATCCAAGGAGAATTATTGCAAAACACGTGCTGGCAGGATCTGGATAAATACAGACACTCATTTATATATGCACATGCATTTAAAATTCACAAGTGTGGAGCTGAATCAGGGGTAGGAAAAACAAGTCACTCCCCAGAGGACACCATCGCTCTAAATTAACAACAGGCAGATCAGAATTGATGAAAACACCCTGAGAGGTTGATAAGCAAAGCTCCCACTCTGGAGATTGTGGGGATCCCTCACATTTTGGAGTTTGGGCTTTCCTGCACCTCTGGCATGATGGAAATGGCAAACCCATCATTTCCTGTCTGACTTTAGAGTTAACTACTTTGTTTGCTCCTTTCCAGTTAATCAAATGATTCTTATTGCTGATACAGCAAATTCCATGGCCATTAAGTTTGCATCAAAGGACACATGGCGCAAGAAAGTTTCCATGGGTCTTTAGACTATCTCGGCCCAGATCTTCAATGGGCACAGTCACACTACCATGTGTATTGGCTAAAGATCACCCCTTCCTCCATGGATATCTGAAGGTATTTTCCTGCAGCTGGAAAACAAGGACAAAACAGACCCAGCTGTGGGATGCTGTCCTTGTCAGGAGCTGTTGTCCAGCCGTGCCCGGCCATGTGCAGGCAGGAGCCTCACTCCCTGCACACAGGGCTCTCACCCTGGGCTCACCTTTAATGCAATTCCCTGGCTTTCCATGTCATTCGCTGATTTTCAGCTCGAGCTCCTGGGTTTGCCTTTCCGGCCAGGGCCTGGCACAGCCCGTGGCAAGGCTGCAGCGAGCCCGGGAGACAAGGAGTCACACACAGCCTCTGGCCACATCCTAAATTCCAGCATTGTACGTCAGGAAGAAATGTGCCTGGGAAATGTAGCTGTAACTACATTAAAGCACCATAATTCAATTCTAACCACATCATTACGGAGGTGCAGATCAGATAAGCACGGAGAGGAGGGAGCCGGGCTGTGCGGGCTGCGGGAGCAGCGTCCCGCCGCTCGGGCGGGCTTGGCGAGCGTCGCGCTCCCTCCTCCAGGGATGCCCCACACGTTTATACCGCAAACTCACCTGTGCAGGCGGCGTCCTGCACTCCCTGCCTCTGCTCCGACCCAGTGGCACCCCTGCAGCCCAGAGGCAGAGCCTGCATCCCTCTTCGGGAGGGTGTTCGGATCCACACGGGCCCTTACCCCGATCCTACACCATCCTTCTGCACCCAAGAGGCTTCACCAGGGCGGTGCTGGTGAGCAGGGGGAGCACTGCAGCCCCTGGCTGAGCTGCTGCCCTGACACCCCTCCAGTCCCCAGCCTTCCCCACTGCCCAGGGATCTCTGACCTCCCCATGAGAGGGATGAGGGTGAGGAGGAGCTGCTGGGGCCATGGCAGCCTCCCCTGCTATCCAACATCACCATGCTCAGGGCATCAGTGCCTTGCCACAGTCACACCCAACTACTACATCTCACCACGGACTGGAAACCATTCTTTGAGTTACAACCTCCTACCAGGGAAAGTGCTTTTCCCATATTTAAGAGATTCCTCAGCTTTAAGCACCCTCTCCCACTAGATTTAAAGCACTGATATACTGACTGTCAAGGCCCTGGATCCCTGGTCTGACTTTTGGGCAGCCATGAGATTAACTCTTCTGTTCCAAATAATTTTAAGCAGAGGTTAATGCTGAACTTGTGCATCTGCCTTTGCTGAATCAGGGCTTTGCCAACTTCCTGCTTTATTTATTTGGCTTTCTGTGACTGCTGAGCCGGGATGGCAAGGATCCTACCTTGAACCTCCCCTGGGACCTCTTGTGATGAAAAGCAAAGCCTGCAAACACTGTGTAGTCTCTGCTGCATTAGGAGAGGAGTTTCATGAAGATTCATGTCTTTCATATTGTTCTATGAAATTAAAGAGCAGAGGAAAATGACTTTCGAGGAAGTGAAGATGTACTGCAGCAATTTAGTTGCAAACATAATTAAGCAACTGGCCCTGACATACCCGTCCTTTCTTGGCCAAAATTCAGCTGGAATTTCCATTGATGTCAAGATCAAGCAATGCAAATAATTAGAACAAGCTTTGTCAGGAGAGTAAGATCCAAAAGAGATTTTGGGTGACAGGTCTGTAACAATGCTCCCCTCCTTCCTTCTGAGCTGGACCCAGATCTTTAGGTCCATCATTTCCCTTCCAGGCTCATCCATCTGCCTAAGGCTCACACTGAGAATTGTATGAAAGCCTGTGTGAGGCCCAGCTGACAGCCCAGCAGAAGTGGCTTCCAGGCTCCAGACACGGAAGGAAGAAAGGCTGGGATCCCGCATGGAGCTCTGCCTTGTAATGAAGTCACTCTGCCACTTCAGACTTACCCAAATTACATTGATGGGTTAATTTTGCACTGAAGGCTCTCAGCTGGGTCAGGCACCAACTCCCTCCCCTCTGCTCAGTGCCAGATTGGGCACCACATGTTGTCCTGGAGGTGGCACCCAGCCAGGTCAGACTGGCACCGGTGCCTGTATGTGCTCTGTGTGACTGCCACAGCCCTGAGTGACATCCCTGTTCCACCTGGAGCCTTTGTGCTCCCAGAGTCGGTCAGAGCCTGGAGATGGGGTGAGCAGGACCAAACATTTAACTGCCTGAAATAAGAACTGGGCACTCATAGCTTGCTTACAAATGGGCACAATTACAAACGTGCAATTTCTAATTGCAAATACACTTACAGACTGGTTATAATGAAGCAAAAGCAAACTGCTCTTAAGCTGAGCTGAGAGCCCTGGGCTTTGGCAGTGATATTTAGAGCTTTCCCGAGTCCCTGGGTGTGGAGTGGTTTTCTAAAATTGCCAGGTTTTTAGTTTTTGTTTAAAGTAAATGTATAGTCTTTGAAGCTCCAAGGAAAGAACTTGAAAAATGTGACCTTTAGAGCTTTGATACTGGGTGACAAATAAAAAGAATCCAAAGGACAACCCCCTTAAAAATATACATGGCTATCATTTAGTGAGCAGAGACAGGAAACAAGGATGATGTGTTTTGCTTTGAGGCCAGGATTGACAGCAGCCTCTCACATTATCCTTGAAATATTAGTGGGATAACACAGTGCCAGCAAACGCCTCCTGCATGCACCATTGCTTGCCCAATTTTGCAGGAGCAGGTGCTGAGCTGGGGCTGTCTGGGCTGAGCCAGCAGCCGTGCCCAGCCCATGGTCCAGCAGCGCTCCAGGAGGTGACATTTGCCTCGCGGGCACTTGGGAGCACCTCAGCTTCACCTTTGCAAATGGAACTCTCTGCATCATTGGGGAACCACGCCGGCAGGCCCTCAGGAGCCCAGCAGCTATTCTTCCTTCTATTTCATACTAGGGTGCTCTTTCAAGGGAAGGAAAACCTTGGGGAAACTGAAAAATACCTAGCTGGAGTGGGCAGAGGCTCCCGGATGTGTTCTTCCTGGCTGAGGCCATTTTGGATTGATGCAGCACTAAAGCTCTGTGGCTCTCACGGGGCATTACTGTGATGCACCATCAGAGCAGCCCTGGTCCAGTGAGGATGGAGTGTGTAGCATTACTTACAGTGCACAGAACTTCTTGCAGTCATTCCCCCTCCCCTCTTTGCTCACCTCCGTGTGTGGCTGCAGCTCACCACAGATGGGACTCTGCTGGTCTGAATCAGCTCAGGGACAGTGTTTTGCTGTTCTGTACCAACAACAACAACAAAATAAAATTCAAACCAACACAAACTTAGCTGAGAAAGTAATAAGAAGGCAAACTCAATTACTATTTCATCTGGCATTATTGTTGCTTTGCTGCTCTTTGTCAGGGACTTCTTCCAAGCAAAATTGGAGAGATTATCTTGTCTAGATGTTATGAAGTAGCTAATCCCTTCCGCCAGTGGAGGAGAGCCAAACGCCTCGTGTTGGGCAAGTGGAAGTGTAAATATGGTGACAAAGTGCTGCCACTGCTCCCTGGCTCCAGGGGCCGCCTTTTCCCAGGGCTTTGCTCACTCCACATCTGCACAGGGCATCAGGATTTCCCCAAGATCTCCTCTTTCCTGTCCCAAAAGCTGCCTGGAGCAGATGTATTTGGCATAACATCTCCTCCACTGCTGTGGGGAGCAAGAGGGAAAAGGTATTTTCAGAAGAGAGGAAGGCCCCTGTTTAATGTCACAGCGCACAGCCCACCCTACAAAATCCAGCAGCTCAGGTAAGGGATATTTGCAAAGCTGGAGCAAGGCTCGGCTGGAAACACGGAGCAGCCCCAGCCCGTGTGGGTGTGTCTGTGTACATCCAGCCAGGGGGATATTTAATGATAATTGCTTCTTTTCAGCAGCAAGCAATGTGCCTGGTACAACCCAAAATGATTTTGCTATTTTGACGCTGGGAAATCTGCAAGTCAAAGGTGAGGGAACGACTGCGCAGAGCAGCCAATATTAAAAATCACAATCTGGCAGCGGCGGCGCAGGCTGGCAGAGCTGGATTGCCAATCATTTTTATACCTCGGCGCTTTAAATAGCAATAATGTGTTGAATGTGAAATTGCCTGTGCTGATGGGGGTTGCTGCACGTTATTAAAATCCAGGCATTGGGACACACGTTACACATTTGAGATTCTTTAGAGACATTGTTGGGGGAAAAATACAAACTCAGGGAGAAATTTGAGGGAGGGGGGCCCAGGAGGTAGAGGGTGAGGGAGAGGCAGACAATCAGGTCTCTGGAAGATCACCAGGCAAAAGGCAACAGGGAGAACACTTTAGCTCTTCTGGATATGCCCAGGAAACAGCCAATTATTTCAAAGTTGTTGGAGCGTTAAGTGATGCAGATTATTCCCCCTAACACTTATTCCCTATGCAATTCCCACTCTGTTTGCTCTGATTTGGCCCATTCCAGATCCCCATTTGGCCCAACACCTGAGCCCTGTGTTGGAGCCAGGCTGCTGCTGTGCCTTCCTGGGCACCTGTCCCTGTACAGGGGCAAAAGCCCAGGGAAAGGTGCCCTGGCCTTGCCCCCAGGGAACAGGAATTGCTGTTGGTGATGCTCCGACAGCTCTGCCTGGGTGAGGATACAGAGCTGAGTCCTCACCAAACCTGCTGCTTCCCATCTCCATGGGAGCATTTCTCCTCCCCAATCAGGGAGTCATTATCCACTCCAACTGCCACATCCCTCCTTTTGGATGACTAGAACCCTTAATCCATGATTTCACAGCCCTACTTAGGTACAAGCACCCACATGAAATGCAGATCTGTATAAAACCCAGCTCTGCATAAACACAGCCCTGAAAGAGGAAAAGCTGTGATGCAAACATGGTGTTATTTCCATCCATCTATGAGGTTATTCCTTACCTCCACCAGTTCCCTACCTGCTCCCCACTCCTCTGTCACACCTCCCGGGTGCCCAACTTCTGTAAAACCTTTCAGGAATGGGATATTCTTAGCTCAGATGTACACAGACCATAGGTTGAAGGGGACTAAAATAACAAAAAAATCCATGTGCCTTTAATATTTTCAGGATTGATTTTGCTGCAGTCTCATGGAGTGCCCTGTGCCAGGCTGGGGTCCTGCCATGCAGGCAGGTGAGACAGAAGAGGAAGGTGGAGAATTAGGATACATACTTTTCAGGCAGAGAGCAAAGCAGAGATTTAAGGTCCTGTCATATCCCAGTGTTTTATTAGTCATTTTGCAGCAGCTATAGGACTGATTTTTTAATTAATATTTTTAAGAGAATAGGTATATGAATAAAGTCCTAATAATAAAAGGTGCTAGAACAGAATAAAAACTGAAGTATCTCTGTTCATCACTCTCATGGACCCCACGCTCTTTCAACAAGGTCACACAAAATCAGCAGCTGAGCCTGTATTTTCCAGTCTCTTCACTGCCCCAGCACAGCTCCTCTCCTCACACACTCCAGCTTTGCTCAGTTTGTCATTAGAAACCAGCAGTGACATCACCTTGAGTGGCAACACCATCCATCCATCCATCCATCCATCCATCCATCCATCCATCCATCCATCCATCCATCCATCCATCCATCCATCCCACAGCATGTCGCTGCAGCATGGATGGGCCTCAGACCCAGACAGTCAAAGGGCACAACACAATCAAAATAAAAAGCCTGAGAAAATGGACATTAAGCTGGGGAATGGGGAAATGAGGGGAATTGAGCTGGGCATGTCTGTGCTCAGAGGGAAGGAGCCCAGCAGTGGGGGGCCAGCACTGCATTCCCAGCGGCTGTGGCGCAGAGGCGACAGCGAGATATTGATTTGATAAGCAGATGAGCTGAAATTCCAAATGCATTGGAGATGCTGATAGGAAAAAAAAGAGGTAGATGGGGAGACAGGGGAACGCAAGAGGAACAGCTGCGTACACTGAGATGCCGTGGAAAATAGAAGGTCATCGGGATCCGCGAAATTCTCCAAAGAAACAGGGAAGTGGAGATCGCAGGGAGACAGCAGATGTTTCTGTGCCAAGACAATGATGGAACCATAATTACAGCGAGATGGAGCGTCCTGCACAGCCCCAGCAACATGGAAACAAAACAAACCCCAAGCAGACACGTTTGATTGGCAAGTGGAAAAGGCTACAGAAGAAGTAATGAGCATTTAGCCCTTCCATTACAGAGGAGTCAGGCAAGGGGAAGAACGAGGGCACCTCTTCACTGCAGAGCCAGAACGCTGCCCGAGAGGTCAAGCTGCTGACAAAGCCCCTGGATTTGTATGGCTCCTCACACACGGGAGAGCTGGGGGCTCACAAGTGCTTTTCCCCCCCATTTTCAATAGTGGGGGTCCAGCACACTCAGCCTGGGGCTGGGGTGCTCAGCAGATGCAGGGGGAAGCGCTTCCTCCCCGTTCCTGTGCAAACCCACCCTGAGCATCCTGCCCTGTTCAAGGGCAAAACCTGGGCAAACAGAGCCTGACACAGGCACCTCTGGGGGCTTGTGCCACCTCAGGTGGCACTGGCAAGTGTCCCGGGGTCCAGAGGAGAATGAGCATGGTCTGAATCTGGGGTCAGAGCTTGTGTGATTGGAAGCTCAGCTGTCCCTGCAAACAGCCAGCCCTGGGATGTGACAGCTCTGCCAGGAGCAGCAGCAGTGCTGGGACTCCAAGGGGAGCCAGAGCCAGGGGAGCCCTCTGCATCCCAGCACACTGTGACCATCTCAACAGGAACATTTTCCCTGACTCATTCACACCTCTCTGGCTGTTGCCTCTAACAATCATGCTGAACTTTGCTTCTCACTTCCTGCACTTGCAAGTCCATTTTCAGTGAGAGGACAACAAGCTCACTTAATTTTGGCTGGAGGGACAAAATGATCTTATTTGAGAAAAAAATAACCTTGCTTCTGTGTACTGAGGCAGCTCTGAGGGAAAGGCACGCCACGACCACAAAACACATCCAAGCAAATTAGGGGTCTGTCTCTGTGAGTGAAAAGTAACACTCTCCCTTTATCATCTCACATCCAGACACAGTGTAAGGACAAACCTGCACAAGCAGAGATACAATCTGGACCTGCGAGCACAGAGGAACACCCCAGGCATGTAAATCGCGGTGCTATAGACGCAGTGCACAGCTGGCATGATCCATCTCCCCTCAAGGCCCGCGAGCCGCGGCTCGGCGGGGCTGGGCCGGTGCTCGAGTGCCATCTGCTGCTGCCTCTGCACGGCAGCGAGCCGGCCGCGCTCCGAGCAGGGCAGGGAGGGAGGGAGGGACGGACGGCGGGGGTGCGGTGTGAGGGGGACAGGGCAGATACAAAAATAGCAAACCAACTTTTCTCCACTGCGACTCTTTCCTCATTATGCGTGATGCCTTTCTGTCCTCAGGCAGGGCTGGGCACCTGCAGCAGTTCACCCTGCCACCCCTCACAGTGTGTAACACTGGTTTGTGCCACAGAAAAGCAGCTGTCGATAGCAGAATTAGAGCTACAGGCTTGACAGGGCAGCCAAACATTTCTTCCTGCTCTGACTAAACAACTTGTCCAGTGAAGAACAAGCATCTCCCTTAGGGCTGGGGTCCCAGGAATCCCTCCTGAGCATGCCCCAGCAGCCACACTGGGAGATGGTGGAACAGCCAGGGAATGTCCCTGCACCAGGCAGAGCTCAGGTGATGTGACAGAAGCAGGAGATGCCCATGCTGCCACTCATGGCTGCCAACAAGAACAGTACTTGAGGGCCAGAGAAGTGCTTCAGGTGCACTTGGAGAACAACAGACATCAGAGAAGCCCAGAGCCAGGGATTACTGTGAGAGTGCTGCTATCCAGAAATGAGGGCACCTCACTTGAAACAGCATGAAATGTCTCTTCAGTGTACTTGAATCCAAACTGCAGAGTCAGGGCACAAAAAAAAGAGTAACATCCCCCAGGCAACACGCAGGGTTTTGAAGCTGGGACATGAAGTGCACAACCCAGAGTCCCTCTGATCCCTCTCCCAGGGGGAGGTTAAAACCTTGGTGTAGTGACAGCTGCAGCACAACTCCCATTGCCTTCCCCTGCTTTCCACAAGGATTGAGAGCATTGTAAAAACATCCAAACCTGCTTTCAGACACCAATACTCACGGCTGGGCGTGTGCAGCAGCTTTACAACCTTGATTCAGCAAAAGGAGGAAAGCTTGCAGCAGGTGTTCACTCAGCAAAGGCTCTGCAGGGCTCAGGGTCTGCTGGGAGCTCAGCAACCCCTGCTCCAGGCTGTGGAGCAAAGCTCAGCAGCTTCAGCCTGAGGCAGGGCAGGAGAGGAGGCTGTAAGCTGGGGGCAGTGTGGCCAAGGCACAGCAGGGCCATTACTCACCTTCCTGGGCACTGGCATGACGGATGAGCCGGGGAGGCTTTGAGGCAATTTAGAAAAGAAACAGGAAGCACTTTTCCCACTCACAGGTAATTAAGTTGTGGGACACACTGCCACGGGGAGCTGTGAAGGTCAGGAGGACAAATGGCCTCAAATGCCCTTGCAGCACCTCAGAGGGGAGCTCCTCTATGAGGCACGGGCTGTGTGAGGCACCAGGCTCAGCAGTGCTGAGGAGCTGGGACCCAGGGGCGTCAGGGCAAAACTGCTCTGACACTTCCTCTGGCAAAGAGCCCCAAGTCCTCCTCCAGCTGCCATCCTCATCCCTGTTGCCCAATGCAGCCAGATTTTTTCCTCTATCATTGCTGGTTTTTTTTTTTTTTTTGTTTTTTTTTGTTTTTTTTTTAACAGGGTGGGGAAGGAAGCAGAGGTGACTGAAGCCAAAACACAGCCCCTGAGACAATGAACTAAAGGCAATACACGTTTTCTAATTCTTGCTCAGCAGTCTCCTACATGCTGGCTTCCCAGGGACAGCCCCGAGCTGGGACCCCATGGATCTGTGTGATGCAGTAGAATGGAAGAGATAATACAGCCTGCACCTCAATTTCCTTTTTTTTTTTAGGGAGTAAAACCTCTGCCAGTGAAGCACCAGGGATGTGCTGAGCCAGACTCTGGGCTGCACCTGTGGCTCTGGGAGGGGAGAAGCTGAGCTGCTCCTTGTGTCAGACAGGGGTTTCCTTACCCTCCATCTGCTCCAGAAACTGTGCCCTCCTCCTCCCTGAGGAGCCCTGAAACCCGTGTGCCAGAGGGAAATCAGCTCTGGGCTCTGCAAGGGAGCAGCCCTGGCACAGCAGAGGCTGTGGCAGGAAGGGATGGGCTCCTGATCCTCCGCCCTGGGCAGGAGGACAAGGGCCAGCAGCCACAAGGAGGCCTCCCAGGAAGCACCTCTGCTCCATGGGAAGAGCCTGGAGAGGGGATCTGGGCAGGCAGGGGCTGCTTGGCAGGGAGTGCTGGAGTGTGCTGTGCAGCCCGTGGAAGCTCTCCAGGAGCGTATGAATGAGGCATCTCCTGAGACCTCATTCATTTCACCCCTAATAAAATTACCACTTTCCAAAGGGAAAAGCCCCTTTGAAGGGCTTCAGTCAGAGCACCCATGGGACAGCTCAGCTCCATGGGCCTGTGCTCAGCCTCAGGCCTGAGCCAAGGATTACAGAGCTGCTTGGGGGCCACTGCTGGATTTATGAGCAGCAGGACCTGCTCCAAACCCAGCACAGCTCATCCCCAGGTCTGACAGGGCACCAAGCACCACTGCCACAACCTCCCCTGGGCCTTTCTGGACTTGTGCCTTTTCCAAGCAGTCCATATTCAACTACAACCTTCCCCAGCTCAGCAAATCTACTCACTTTTACCACAATACAAAACAAAACCCAAACCTAAAATAGCCCCCCGTATTTATGCTCCTGTATAGGCTGAGTTGTGATTTTAAAGAAGAAAGAGCTGTGTATCTGTTACCTGCCAACACCTCCTCATTTCAGTTCCTCTCCCCCTGCAATGTTCTATTTTACTGCAGTTTAAAAACCAGGCAGCTCTCAACACAAATAGGAACAGGATGTTCTTCCACAGTGCAGAGCCAGAGGAAAACACGGAGCTGGTGCTGGCAGAGCTCCCCATCCCTGCTGTAGAGTCCTGACTCTGACACCTCTCAAAGAAGAGAAAACACCAACATTCAGACAAGTCAAACTTTGCCATGAACAATAAGCAGTGACACAGCCACCCCACGGGTGCAGAGCAAGGAGCCCGGGGCTGCTCTAATGGAGGCAGGAAAGGAAGGCTCTGAAGTCATCACAGTTTCACTAAGACGGCTTAAAATTCGAGCTTTAATTGAAATGGAAAGAAACATTCCAAAAGGATATATTTTTTTATAGATCTGAGTTACCCAATTTAGTTTTCCTTGGATGTTACTGCAAACATGAACATTAAATCAAAGCATCGACTAGGAGAGAACTCCAAGAAAGGATATAACCATTCCCTAGCACAGGGGATTGGGCTAAAGGCTGCTGTAGGCCACTGTCCAAATGTGTGGTGCCCTGGCATGTCAGCTCACAGGATGTGAGCACATCCTTGAATCACCTGAAGCAGCTTCTGAGGACTGACTACATCAACAATTTCTGGCAAGTGTCTTCTCTGCCAGCAATAAATCCCAGCTCAATCCATATCTAAAATGATACACATTAGAGGGCATGTCTTTAAGAGCATTAAGTCAGCTTAAATTACTTGAGCAAAATTTTAAATACGTAATAGAAATCTAAAAAGGAGCAACAAAAAAAATTGAGAGAGAACACCACTGCAAGAGTAATGCCAAGTTGTTACTTTTTTTTTTTTTTTAACAGATCTGTACAGCAACATAGCAAAGGATGCAGCGATCACAATTTCAACCAGACAGCAACCTAAGGGGACACTAATCCTCATACAGCAGAGCTGAAACACTCCCAACATTCAGATGCTCCAAATAATTTGGCTACCCTAATGAGCTCCATACCAGTTCTACCTATATAGGACATTTTGGTGTGAAAAAGTTTCTGTAAAGTTCCCTTTGTTTCCAGTGTTTTTCTTGTACAAAATATTACAATGATTTTTTAATATATATTTACAGACTTGCACGGCTAGAAAAATATAAACTACAATTGGGCTTGGCAAGCAGTTTCTTTTCTTTAAATACATGACATTTCAGAGCAAAAATTGTAGTGGTAACATCCTGCACTCCAAGCCCCTGCAGGGAGAGCAGATCAAGCCTAAAATCCATGATTGCAGTGAGACACAGGAACACAACTCCTCCACCTCCTGGCGCAAGGAAGACACAAGATGGATGCTGTTTGTGCAGGTTACTGGCACAATACAGAAAAATCCATAACTGAACATTAAATTCCTTAATAACATTCATTAATTTCATAGGCAGGGCCTGTTAAAAAGAGGACAACCGATGTAACTTTTGGGAAAAGCAGACACCGTGTTCGTGGGGCGCGACACAGCCGGAACCAAAGCGCGGTTACCGTTCTGGGGGCTTTGCCTCCTGCCACCCCCAAGGCTTTGACATCTTTTGCATTTAAAATTTGAGCAGAGGCCAGGGAGGACTTTTTGCTTTAAAGCTACAGTATTTGTCATTATGGCTTTGAACACCCCCTTCCAGGAGATGAGGTATCTGTTCTAGTGAAATGGTAACAGTTGAGCAAAACGTGTTTCAATGGACCACAAAACTCTGCAGGCAGGTGTGAGCGGGTCTCCTCGGGGGAAGTTGCCAAACCGAATTGTAACAGTGCAAAACAAGATTTTGTCCTTTGTTTTTTCTCTGCAGAAAGAGTAGTCAAGGCATCTAGGACATTGCTAGTAGTCGAGCCACCGAGCAAACCCTCTTTCCACCAGAGTCCTGTTTATTGACACCACCTAAAGGGAGGGGGAAAAAACCCAAAGAGTAGATAAGTGAACAAGCCACAGCAACAAACAGTGGTTCTGAAAATTCCTAATCAACAATAAAAGGTTTATGATTAAAGAGTCTTCAGCATATACCCACCTCATCTCCCATCAAGTTCCACAGCTGTATCAGTGGCAGCCCTGTGACACTGTCATAATTTGTGACCTGGAAACACAGAAAAACGTGAGTGTGCAGCAATTCTGGTGCCAAGTCCCTCACATGGACAGCCACAGCTACTACCAGAAGCACTTCAGAACAGGTGAGCACTTCTGGACTGCAAGCAGGTGCTGCCTGCAAGTCTCTGGGACATCACCAGACGTCCCAGGGCAGCCTCTGGCCAGCTGCAGCCAGATCCCACATGTCCCTGGTGTAAAACCAGGGAGGACTGGCAAAGCAGTGCACACCCAGGGGACCCCAGACTTGCTGGACACCGGGCCCTGCTGTGCTCCGTAACCATATCCAGGTTCCCTTCCCCCTGCCTGCATCACAAACAAGAGGGAACACTCATCCCCTCCAGTTCCAGGCAGTGCTGATGGGAGTTCCCAGCCCCAGCACTTCCCAGGAGCCAGGCTCTGGCTTTGGGGTTTATGTAACACACAGTGCAGGGCAGAGGACACCAGCAGTGCCACCAGCAGCAAGGCTTCTCCAGACAGGGGCTGTACCTGTGCCACGAGGACAGCACCTCTGGTCATCTCACTGACAGCAGCGTCGGCTTCCGGGGAAAAGTGATCCTCATCTGTGGGAAAAGCAGAGCAGAGCAAACACATGAGGTCCTGCACAGACTTTCCAGGCCAGAAAGGACTACTGAGTTAATGTTCTCTGTCCTCCTAGAGACAGAGATCCCTCACAGCCAGCTGATCCCATCCCTGGGGCTGTTGGTTCTGCAGGGAAAGGAAAGGATGAAGAGCTTCCTACAGCCACCAGCCACAATCATGTAAACAAGTAGCTGATGAATCAGGAGGCTTTAAAGACAGCAAAGTACATCTCTGCAGCACCTTGGAGCTGCCATTGTCATTTTGATCCTCAATAAACCAAGCTCAGGTCCCTCAGGGCTTTGCTGACCCCTGGCACTGGGAACCCAAAGTGTCTGTACCGCAGGTGCCCAGCACCTGAGCAGACCCAAGGACAAAAAAAGCAAACCAAAGTGTTTCCAGGCAGTGACTGACATTCTCCCAGTGCTTGCAGGCTTGGAGTTTGAACACAGAACTCTACAAATCAGTCATTTCAGGAGGAAAATGTCAGGTATCTGTGTGCAGATTAAAAACTAAGTTTGCATTTACAGCAGCTCTGTGACAGAAGAATTAGAGCAGTTACAGCTACTGCACCTACACCCTGCCAGTCCTGCCAACTTGCTGCTTAGGACAGTAATTCATTGTCTCCTCCAAGCAGGGAAAAGCTTGAACATTTATCATCTTTCCCCTGGATTCTGACAGGTTATGCCATGCTAGCACATTTAGAAGAATACAATACAATTTTTCCAGTCGTTCCTCTTGTCACATCAGAGGTTGCACTGGCAATAGAAGGTGGAAGGTTTAGACAGAATCATGGCTTGGACACATCTGGCATCCATGGAAACCTGCAGGAGAAGGGCCAACAGTACATCAAGAGCTCCATTTACCTGGAAGTGGCACCACATTGTCAAGTAAAACTTCTGCTCCTTGGAAAGGTAGTGTTAAAAAATCAGACCTTAAAGAAAAGAGTATCAGAGTAAGAACAGGGCTTTAAATCACTCCTACATTCTTCAATGTGACATTGATTAATCAAATTGCTCTTACAGGAATTCAGTTTTAAATTAATGACAGTCAAGCCAAAAAAATACAAATCAGACAATTCTCCCAGCAATCTAAGAGCAGCAATAAATTGTCTGATTAACATGCCAAGCTGGATCAGGCTCTAAGCAAAACCCACCTCCACCAGGGAGGCTGTGCTGCCTGTCTCCCAGCTCTGGGGCACAATCAAGTATTTAATGGGCCTGTGTAAGAAACCCTTGATCCAACACAGCTGTCCCAGACAGAGGGGCTGGAGCATAGAGAATCAGGAGCTTATTCCTGGCTCAATCAATTACACTTCAAGGCCTCCTGAAGGCATCCTTTTCTTTTCCTCAGCTTCCACACTGAAGTGGCAGAAGCTGCCATTTCCTCTCCCCTCCCTTCAGCAAAGCCTTGCAGGATCTTGCTGTGCTCCCAAGAACCCACACTCATTGCTGAGCTGAACCTTTGCACCATTTCCCACCTCAGCTGTGAAAAACCTTTAAGAATTCAAACTGTACAGAGTCCTGTGATTAGGATTTGAGGCAGACATGGCCTCAGGTCATGGCAGAGGATCTACAGACCTGATTTGCCTGAGTGTGTCAACTTTCACTTTATCATATCCTCCATAGTCCACGTATTTGAGCTCCACCTCATCGGTCTCCTCGAAGTAGCTGATGACTTGAGCCCGGAGCCATGCCCCATCCAGGCCTGGAGCTGCACAGATAATGCCAACTGCAAAACACCAGAATGCAGAGAAGAAAGGCTCAGGATAAGTGGATTTCCAAAAATCAGCACTTCAGCCATGAGCAGTGCTGCTCATTTATCTATGGAGAACCAACAGCATTTCTTAGGCTGCTTCCATCTTCCTGCAACATCCCCCACAGCCCCAGCACAACAGGCCTGCAGCTGAGACAAAGGACTGGTGGGTTTTACTCTCAGCTCTGTCTGCCACAACCAAGCTGCCCTGCCCAGGTACCCAGTTCCCTTCCTGTCTCCACACAGGAATACACAACCCCTGTCCATGTGATGCACCCTTCACAGCAGGTGCAGACACGGACACAGTGACACTATGAAGGTGAGGGAGCAGATCCACACTCTGCCAGCAGAAATACCCCAGATGCCAGGTTGACTGGAAATAAGCTGAGACAGGCTTGATCTCACTTTGGATTTCAACATGCAGCTACGTGGCTTGGGAGGTACTCCAGGGATGAGCAGGGTAAGGGAGAGCAGAGCAACATCTGTACTCTGGCAGCAGCTTAAAGATGAGATGACACGTGAGCTATCACATCCTCATCCACTGGGAACTTCCCACACCTGACTCAGGGACAACAGGTTTGCACAGGAGCCCAGAACTTTCTCAACAGAACAACGTGTGAGCATCCATGACTTGCCTTCTACTGGAGTGGGCAGGGTTGGGATTTCGGGCTGGGAGTAGCAGGCGAACATCTGCTGGTCGAGGCTGCGCAGCACGTGGAACGTGGGGTGCGTGTGCTGCTGCAGGAACATGTGCCCTGCGTCCACCTGGTGTGCCACCACCACCTCCACAGTGACTCCATCGGGGAGGAACAGCTGCCACGGGGAGGAAAAACCGTTGTGAGTGCTGCTGGCAACGCAAGCTCCAGCCCCAGCACTGCCAGAGCCGGGACTCACCCAGGCGGACACGAGCAGGGAGTGAAGCGGCATCGGCATCGGCGGAGGGAGGGTGTAGATGTTGGTGAGACACAGCTCTTTGAACTTCTTGCCAATCAGGCTCAGGACTTTCTCCACTTGCTGAGAGGTCCCTGGAAGACAAGAAACCCATGGGAAGTCTCTAGCATGGGCATGCTGAGGACATCTCCAGTCCTGTCACTTGAAGAAATACAACTGCCAGGATCCTCCTGCACTACCTCAACAGTGTAAGTTTTAAGAGGTTGCCCAGAGGAGTTTTGAAAAGCACTGGACTCAGAAGCCACTAAATCCATTTAAATTCCTTGCTCATCTAATTAAATCCCCCAATAGACCATGAATAGAGACATATTCCACTCACCTTCGATGTGACAGACTTGGGAGTCACGGAAATAAGGTAGTGTTGAGACATAAATCTTGGCACCAGACGCTTGTCTCAGGTAGCTCATAAACCTCCCCTGTTTGCCAATCAAGCGGCCAACCAATTCCTTCAGGAAAGGGACAAGAAAGCAACAGTCAGGAAGGGAAACACAGATCAAACATCTCTGCCCTCTCTGGGTTACACCACCCACATTCTCAGTTCCCCCATTACAGGCAGGATAAACACAAGGCAGTGCTGGACCAGTGCAGAGCTCAGGGGGTCTGGGAGCTCAGACCAGTAAGCACAGCTCATTTTGATAATCCCCTGTTCTGAATACCTGTGTACCCTCAAAGCCTCCTGGATGCTTTCAAAGCACTGGACTTCCAGGCTGGATGGAAGATAATGGAGAATAACAAGTTCAACCAGCACCATTTCCCTGGGTGTAGCCCTGGAGTGCTGCATGTTTACAGCTGTGCATTGGCTCCTCACCCCTGTGAGTCCTAACGGGAGCAGAATGCTCCGGTTGTCCTGGACTGGCTGCTGATCTCCCTGGGATGGCACAGAGCCAGCAGCAGACCAGGAGGTGGCTGTGGAGGGCAGGATGCTGAGCAGGCCAGCAGCTGGTTACCTTTGGGACCTCGATTTCCCAGATAACGAAGTCTGGCTTGCTGGATCCTCCTTCCAGCTTCGCGTTCTGGCGAGCCACCGTCTTCCTCATGGCACTGCCACTGTCCACAAAATCCACACTATTTACATCTGAACCTACGAGACAGACACAAGCATTCAGACTGCCCCCAAAACCCACACTTACATTCCCACCCCAAAGGGAAGGGCTGCAGAGTGACCCAGTGCTACATGTGCCCACTGTGAGGCATGGTAGGGGGCTGCCTTTTGCCCAAATTTGCCCTATATTTGAAGAAACAAGGTGCAAGAGCTGAAGTGCATTTTGCTCCTAAACCATCAGCTGATACCAGGAACATTTCTGCCTGGGAAAGGGACAAACTCCAACAGCCTCCTCCTGACCACATCTCTGATACAGCCAGTGTAACACGACCTTGGTCCTTCCTCCCATTAACAAGCAGAAACATGAAGATCCTCACTTGCTTGCAAGTATTCAGACCATGCAGTGAGACCAAAGAGAAAAATGAACCCAAGAGCTGCTTCACATTTGCCACATCTTAATGGGTAACACAGCACAGAGGCTGAGAAAGGCCAAGGGTGCAGCTGTTGGCATCGGCTTTGTAGGCAAAGGGAAGATTTAAGACTCACAGCCTGGACGTGAAGGTCAGCTGGGTGACCTGTTGTCCAACACTGCCACCTTATCAGCTTTACCCGCTGCATTCCCCTCTCCCCACCTCAGTGTCTCAGTGCCACCAGGCTCCACAACTCATTCCTGGGCCTTCTTGTCACACCAGCACTCACAACAAGGCAATACCTTCTCCTCCTGGCTTACTCTCACTAGTGAAAACATTCTGTGGGTTCAATCCTTCATTGTTGGCAAACTCAACCCCCATGTCTTGCAACAAGCAGTGTTCCAACTGCTTTGTAGCAATTACTAGAGACATCCCCTGTCATTAAGGGCTGTTGGCACCACAGGGTCCTACAGAGGATTTTAATTCCCCTCCCCAAGGTCACACAGGCTAATGTTTGCTCAGACAGCTTTGCATGTACTGTGCCAGGCACACATCATCCAGCATCTACAAGGGAAAAGCAGCACAGACAGATGGGGGAACTCCATGAATATTGCTCCCTGTTGGGATTTCTTGGCATGCACCTGGCCCCTCCAAACAAAAAGGCTTCAGGGTAATTGCTCTGCAACCAGCTGATTCTATCAGAATTCATCAGAGCTCTGCTCTGGCTCCTCCAGCAGCACCTCAGAACCTGCCTCACCTTCCTGTCAGCAGCAGCCCACAAACAGGGGTAAGCAGCCAGGGGGTCCCAGAGGTCACCAGAAACCACTGGAATGAGGTCTCACACCTGCAAGGTGCTCCCCAGCAATGCGTGTTCACTACATTTTCTGCAGGAGGATTTTGCAGTCCCTTACCTTCTGAGTGATCTCCATCTGTGCCTGGAGCACTGCTACACTCCTGACTCAGGTCTGGCCCATCCTCTTTCAGGATCCCATTGCTGTAGGGCACCGTGCTGCCCTCGGGCAGCCCCGCAGCAGAGGGGGTCTCCCTTGGTACCAAGCACTGCTCAGCAGACGTGTCTGGGGCTGAGGCTGTGCTCAGTGAGTCCGGGTGCTGCTCTGATGTGACAGACAGCACTGTGCTCTGCAGGGGCTCCTCCACACTCGTCCCACCTCCAGGTGTGTGTGTGCCATACCCAGAGTCCTCCATGGACAAAGGTGACTTTTCCAGAGAGTTCTCCACATGAGTCCGACCAACTCCTTGGGACTCCCTGCACACGCAGCTCTTCACCTGACAGTCCTCTGTGCTCCCCTGAACAGGGCTGGCCCAACAGCCGTGTGATGAACAACCTGTCACACCCTGACCCTGCTCCCCTGCAGCCACACCCTCATCAGCTGCTGTGGCTCCCTCCACAGGCACCTGAGCAGAGGCACCAACACTCTCCATTCCCAGAGGAGCCTCAGCCCGGCTGGCCTGGCAGAGCCAAGGGGATGCATCACCTGCAGAACCCGACAGCACTTCCTCAGTTGCTGCCAAAATGACCTTGGAAATTATCTGTATTGCTACCTGCTCAATTTTCTCTACTTCCTTGTCCAAACTCACTCCTCCAATCTTCTCTCTTTCCAACTCATCTCCTTTTGGCTGTGTCTCCTTCTGACATACTGGTACAGTACCAGTGATTGGCTCGGACATCTCTTCTTCCCTGGACTGCTTTGGACAGGTAGACTCCAAACTCCCTGGTAACACACTCACTGCAGAATCCTCGTGACCTGATACTTCAGCTTCATTCAGAAAGGCTTGTGGGGCACCGGCTTCTTTCTCCAATCCCAAGCAACAGGCTGTCACAGAGCCAGTAGCTGACTGCACAATTCCTGGCATCTGCTTTTCCTCAGGGGGCTTAAACGAAGACTCATCCGACTGCTCCGTGTTGCTGGTGTCCTCCGTGACTCCCAAAGACTCCTGTGTCAGGGGTGGCTGCTGGCCTTGGTTTGCCCCTAAGCCTTGCCCCAGTGCCATGTTCTGGTCACACTCTGAGCTCCCAGCCAGCACAGGGAGCGAGGCACGAGCAGGGACACCGCCTCCCTCTCCAGATCCTACCGATTCCAGCTGCTCACTGTCGTCCTTGGGGCTGGGCCCAGCTGCTGTGGCTGGCAGGTCTGGGGGGTCCCGTGAGAGCTCTGGCCCCTCGTGAGCTGGGTGCAGGGGAGAGGGCGTTGTCAGCCCCGCAGGCAGCAGGGAGCTGGGGGCTGGCTGCTCCAGGCACTCCTCTTCTGACAACAGAGGCACTCTCCGAGGGACACATGCTTCTGCCTTGGGACGTGCATCACTCTCTGATACTTCCTCCTGCTTCTCCCTTGCAATGGCTATTGCTTGTTTGTTGCAATAGCCCGAGTGCTTTTTTCTCCAGGAATAGATCCACCAGCAGCCAAGAAGCGCCAGCACTCCGGGAATGGCATACGGGACGAAATTGCGGAAGCGTAAAGCCATCTTACAGGGCTTCAGCAGTTACACCTAGGAGAAACACAAATAGCATTAAAATAGTCCCAGGGAAGGTGGCAGGAGGTCCCATAAGTGCCCCGAGGGGTACTGCTATTAGCATGGTCAGGCTTGTTTTCCAGCTGCTCTAGAAATGCACATCTCTGCTCTACCAGCACTCCACAGAACAAGATCTTTACCCAAGACTAGGGATATCTGGACATGTCTCATCATTATGTTCAATGATTTCACCCCTCCTCACCTCTGCACTTAATTTCCCCTTGCCTCCTCTGCCTCACACCTCCACAGCTCAGTCCTGCCCCCAGGACAGCCTCCAGCACAGCAGGTTCCTCCAGCACCAGGCTGGGCTCCCAGCCCAGGGGACCACAGCATTCCATGGCGGGGGCTTGGCACACAGCAGGGCTTCCCAGCTCTCCCTTGAAAGGCAGCACCCCATTCCCGAGGGCTCTGGACTCTGACAACACACACTCCTATAAAGCCTTAGGAATGCAGCTCCAAAGTTTATTCTACATCCAAACTCACTACACTGACAGCTGCCACTCCCCTGACTTGAAAGCTGACAGCTCTCCCTTTTCCTCTGCAAGGCCTGTGACCTCCTTCCCACCTGGACAGCCAGTCATGCTCCTTCACTGGCAAGCCTCATGGGGCAGGGCTGCCATGCCTTCCCTTTTCCTTAAGGAATGTCTGCAACAGGAATGCACAGCTAAACTGTTACCACATCCCAAACAGCCTTGCTGCAAAGCACTTACAGTTTATATTTTCACTGCACAGGAATTAAAGCAAAACACCACATGTCTGAGGGTGCTTACACAGACAGGCTTTAATCCAAACAGCCCCCAAGACTGTTGCCAGCAAGGAACAAAAATAAAGATTGTTTTCAGGAGATAGCAAAATCTTAGAAATGGGAGCCACCCACTGGAAGAGAGCATTATCTGGCTCCTCTTTAGAAGCATAATATTTCTATGACAAGAGAGGACAACCAAAGCAGTTGGCCCCAGTGAGTCTCAACCAAAAAACCCCTTCTGTTATCAGGACTAACACCCCAGCCACAGCTCCCAGTGCAACACTCCTTCAGGCCACAATCTCCACAGGAAGCTGATGACATTCTAGCTGAGGGACAAAACCATGCCTCCCTCGGGCTCAAACCCAGTGTCAGAGCCTCAGATAATCTCATATTCACCCCAGATTTCTCACCTCCTCCAGCCACACTCTCCATTCCACAGGAGCATCCACACAACTTCACCCACACTAGCTCAGACTCTGCCTTGCTTCCTGCAGGGCCCAGACACTGAGGCACACAAATGAATGAAAGCATGGCAAAGGCAGGGACTAGAAAATTGCTTGTTCAATCCCAAATTAAAGGTCAGCTGCAGAGACGATTTAAGTTCAGTAATATTCCCAGTACATCACAAATAAGGCATTTATGTTGTTCTACACAGAGACTTGCATGTCCACTGGACATTTGTATCTGATTAAATAAACTAAGTAACTAAGAGGTGAGCCCTCTGTTAATGGCAATGTCTGGGATCTTAGAATTAAAAACCCAACAAACCTATGCAATACTGTGGCTGTTCTGTGTTTGGAAGCTGGCAAATGGAAAGGGTGAAGCCTCTACATCCCCAAGACAAAAGGTTCCCCTTTATGCTGCCCAGAACAATGGCACATTGTGAGCTGTGAGTGCTCATCTGCTGCGTGCCCAAGTTGTTGTAATTAATGCAGATCTACCCTACAAGCTGTCTCTCAGGCACACTACAAACCCAAATTAAAGTAGTTCACATAAGTCCATTCCCAGCAAGCATTCCCAATTAAACAGACAGCCCTATTATTATCTGATTCCCTACTAAGTTGCACCAACTGTCCAAACCATAGCCCCACGCAGCTCTGCAGCACAGGGAGATGGTTGCAGGATGCCCCAGAGGGAGAAGCCTGTCCTGAAGTCTGGCAGACAAAACAGTTCTGTGAGTCATTCTGAACATTATCATCATTTAGGACATAGATCTTCACTCCTCTATGATACCTGGATGAGTGGGGACTGCTGGATTAGCTGACAGCTCCTTGCAATGCTCATTTGATTTCACGTTTTTGATTTCTTATTTAAGCCAGAGCTGCATCACTACCAGGATCATGTGAAACGGGAATTCCACATCCGGCCATCGGTTAGAGCAGGCTGAAAGGCAGTGGCTGTGCACGGGATGCCAGCAGACATCCCAGAGTGCTGGGTTGGCCGGGAAACAGCTCAACACCAACAAACATCCCCTCACACAGACCTGGCAGGAGCTCTGGCAGATCTTGCCACGCTGGTCACAGCCTGGCTGCACGTGATGCCTGAGGACAGCGGATCAAACTGCCCACCCCAAGGGCTGGGACACTGCTCCTTGCCCACTCCTGCCCCAAAGCCACTGCCCAACCTGTCCCAGAGCAACCAAGCCATCCCCCCACTGTCTGACAGCCAGCTCAAGACTGCAGTGGCAATGGGATCATTTTAACACACTGGAGGAAGAAAGCCTGGGATTTTCCTGCCAGCAGCAGGACAGAAAATGGCAACTTGTCAAATCACATGCCCTCAAGCAGTGCCAAGAGGGAGGGAGCCTGGCCCAGCAGGGCCTGCACCCTCCCTCTCTGGGCAGAAGGAGCCAGCTGGGAAATGCAGCAGCTCTGGACAGGAGAGGAGCAGCCTGCAGCAGCCAGAGCCCCCAGAAAACACTGCATCTCCAGCACCATTCCCAAGAGGCAGGGCCCCAACAGCCCTGCACCATAAATAGTGCAGAGCTCATGCACTGTATGCGCTCAGCCCAGCACCAGCCACTTCCACTTCCCTCTGGCACGCCGGGAATCCAGCCTAAATGTCACACCTATCATGGGCTGGAGAGCTGCAGCTGGGCCATGAGACTTCTCCAAACTGCTAAATAATTGCCTCTACACGTCAGGATGGGATCAAGACACCAAGGGGAGAGGAGGGCTCCGTCAGCTCTCCAAGTCTGTGTCCTGACTTGATTTATGGAAAACTGCTGGTAAAGAGCAAGGAGATGAGGACAAGAAAGAATGCACACATTACCTACCTGAGAAAAAAGCCAAGGACAGCCAATTTACTCTACTGGTTTACATTAGGGTCCCAGAGCAGTTCTAAGCCACCTTGTCTCCTGGCCAGGACACAGAGCCCTCAGCACTCACAGCCTTATAAGGTCAGAAATGTTCGCAGCACGAGGTTCCCGGGGACGCCAGATAATTCATTCTCCAGGTCCGAGAGGAGTTCAGCAAGCACTTGCTCAGAATCTCAGGGCTTCCTACACACAAGGACGTCTGTTCTGAAGGTGAGCTGGTTCGAGTCTCCACCAGGAGAGAGGCCAGGTTGACTCCCAAGTGCCTGAGCCCCCATGCTCTGCAGGGACGTGCCCTCAGCCGGTCCTGGCTCCTCCGCTTCCCTCTGCCCCTGCACTTGAGAGGCTTCCAAACTCTGAAAGCTGTGGAAATCAAGGCTGGAATTAAAGCCTGTCCTAAAGGATCACAGAGCAAATTGGAAATGCAGCTTCAACAGCAAGGCCAGGATGCCTCCTGACAAACCCTGCAGTTAGTGAAGCAGCACTTGGGAAATAAATACTATCTGGGTGAAAGAGAACTGGACAGGCTGGCATGGTTCAGACTAAATGGGACCACGTGGGCTCTTAAATTTTTCCATGCTAAAAATAACTGGTAGCACATGCTCTGCCTTATAGGAGGCATAAGAACGGGAGTTAACAAAAACCTAAGGAACTGGGGGCCCTACTGTTGAGATTAAAATAAGAAAAATTGCTGCACTGAGACAGACGTAAGGACTTACATAACCCACCCTTGGCATGAGGCATATTTTCATCGAAAGCTGAACTGGCACGTGGCACTGCATTATCTAACGGCAGCTTCTTTGTGCTTCACACAAGATGCAGGAGGCAGAACATCCACACCAGAGGGCCCTCCTGCCAGTCCTGCTGCAGCCCGTGCTCCCAGCTGTTCCAGCTGCAGAGCACAGGGGGTTTCCTCCCATGCAGGTCAGCAGCAGCCCTGGCCTGAGCTTACAGGAGGGAGCTGTGAAGCTACAGCAGCCTGCCAGCCCTTGCATCACCAGGGTGTCACTGGGCCACCAGATTCCACAGCCTCCCCAGCCCTCTGGGCAGCCAGCCTGGAGTACCCCCACCAAACCCAACAGCACCCAGAGCCAGGAGCTCAGACTGCGTGACTCAGGAGCTACCAACACCCAGAGACAGGTAGGAGCCAGGCCAGCAAGATCTCAAACTGGGTGGCACTTGTTTTAAAAGAAGCCAACAGGGAAGTCTCTCTGTACTTAACTAATTAAAGGCAAGTGCTGTGCAGCAATTTCTGCTTCAAACAGTAGCACTGAAAGACTAGAACAGCAAGAGATAGCCCTTAAGCAACACCACCTTTTCACAGCCCAGTAAACATGGACTGTGAGCCCAAGGAACAGGCTCCTCTCTGAATAAAACCACCACTGAAGCCACTTCACAACCTTAGAATATTTAGGAACCAGCAGTCTCCTATTTGCAGAAGGATAAACTGCGACTTAAGTAAAAGGCTGAAAAAGCTGGTTGATGTAGAATTAAACTAGTGCTCTGGAACAAGAAACACCATTAACACCAGGCTGTCTTTTATCTCTGAGATAAAAACTGCTTTCAGTGTAATCAGCATCAGTGCTGTTCCTACAAGAGCTCAGTCCCCCTCAGCTGGAGCTGCCACACTGATTGTTGGTTCTGCGCTTTCCCCCACTCAGCAGCCCAGCCCTGGCCCAGCACAGCTCCTGCAGCAGCCTTTGCACCAATGCAGGACTCAGAACACTCCTATTTATTTCCACACTCAGAGCTTTACAATAAAAGAATCAGCTGGGCCAACCTGTAGGGTTTTTTAATACATGTTTTGGAAATTAAGAAGCTCACAAGGACACAAACACCAATCCCCAGCAACCCTCAGCATTGCTCTCATGGACTCAGGCAGGGCCTTGGGTGCTCCTGCTCTGCAGGAATGAACAGTTTGTAATTAACATTAATCCTATTAGGTTATTGAGCTCCATACTGCTCTTGATATCTTATTACCTCCCTGCTCCAGTTGTTTCATTATTTATAGTTTCCTCACCCAAGTTGGTGTCTGCCTGTGAATCCTCTACTGCAGAGAGCTTTTTCTCCACTTTCCCAGAAAAGTCTTTCAGATACTTCAGCAAGCACCAAAAACTGCTTCTGTACCACTCTACCTGTACCCCCACAGTACAGGTAAAGCAGCTGTTATTCTCCTTATAACCTATCAACACATTACAAAGATCTGCATCTGGGAAAAGTTTTATCTTTCATTCTCTCTGCATTTTCACTCAGGCTGGAGAACAGAACAAATTATTTTCCAGAGTTTCAGAATAAACACATACAATAATCAGCCTTTTGTGTTTGCTTCTACGTAAGGAAGCCAATGCAGCCCTTGCTATGGGTAACACAGAGTAGTGGCCACTACATGCACAGCTTATAAATGAAGATTTAAAAGCAGCCACCTGAGTCAGATGGCTGGCATCTCTATCAATTTCCACAGAACACAGACTAAACTAACCAAGGGCTTCCAATACACTCTGCACAGGAGACAAAAACAAGCTGGAATCTTCAAGGAGACAGGACGGGGAGGTTTCCAGCAAACACACTGATAGGGCTGCAAGAGCCAGGAGCCAGGAGCAGCAGAGACCAAACAGGTCCCCAGGTATCTGGGGAGCAGCAGCAGCTCTGCTCATGGGATGTTTGCTGGGCACAGCCGCGAGACCTTGACAAACAGCTTCCCAAAACAAGAGCTGCACTGGGCTTGGGCAGAGAGCAAAAAGCACTGCAGTCTGGTTGGCAGCCTTGTGGCCAAGGCTGGGCTGGAGGAGAAACTGCAGAAGCACTCAGAGAGGAAGGGCAGCAATCAGCGAGGAGAGGCCCTGTATTCCCCTGTGCTGGGAGGGAACAGCAAAGGCTCCACTGAGAGCCACTCATGGGAAGGAGCAGCAAGACACCCGTATGAACAAAGGCTATGAGAGTGGCACAGCACACGCCAGCCTCACCACAGAGATCTCCAGAGTTCCCCATTCCCAGGTTCATCTCCAAGCAAAGCTAAGGCCTCTGATACCAGAGGCACATGAAAATCATGAACTTTTGCCAGGAACTGCTGCTATTTATACCCAGAGTCAAAAAACAGCCACAGCACATGCCAAGTTTCTCATCCTCAGTGCCAGGTGGCAGCAGAGGTCAAAAGCAACCCCGACCAGGACAGGTCTGCAGCAGCGATTTGTTTGCTCAAGAATGATTTTAAATGGTCTTTTTATGGAATATTCATCTCTGCTAGTACAGGACCCAAAAATCCAGTTAGCTTCCAGCTGACAAAATGCAGGACCAGAATCCACAGAGTGGACAATAAAAAAAATGTACAGTGAACCAGCTGAAGACAGAACACCTGAAAAAGCAGTTTGGGACATGCAAATATCTCCCCTTCTAGCAATCCCCATGAGAAACAACTGCAACAGCTTCAATTTCCAGGAAATATTAAACACCTGAAGAATAAAATAGCTTTTTCTGAATATCTGAGTGTGGCTGCCTGAACTTAATCATCATTTCATGAAGTCTAACCAGCCATTTGCATTAAGAGCTCCACAAAAGCACTGCAGTTAGAAATCAGGATTTAAAAAAGGCTAATCATTAGATCTGAATCATGAAACAATTATAAGTAATTAATGCTGCAATTAATGCTTTTTATTAGCTCTAGATGTTGCTAGGGGCAACTGGGATATCAGCCCCAATCCTATTACAGGCTCCCTGGACGCTAGAAATACCTTAAATCGTTTTTTTACATGAGTTAAGTGCACATGAACAAGGAGAGGCACAGATAAGTGGGCTATGTTGCTTTAAAAGCATTATGCTCTTCAGATAACTGCTCCTGCAGAAGTGCACTTGCTCTCCAATCCCCCTGCAGCCAGCCTGCAATGTTTTCAAAGTGAAGAGAGAGTTTCAGCCATCACAAATCCAACTGCTGCTGGCTCTGAGAGCTCTGGCTGCACTCCTGCAGCAAACTCCTGTCACAGTTAACTGCACAGGCAATCTGCACCTTTGGGAACAGACAAATCGTGGTGGATCTGAGCTGCAGGTCCTGTCGCCTCACACCCTGGGCAGTGAGGGAATTCCTCTTCCCCCATTTCAGGCGTTGTGGAGTGTCTAGGTTAAAGCCAAGGCTTCCTAGGCAGTCCATAATTTCCAGTATTACGATCTCAAAGCATCTCCAACATTCTTTAAGAAGGAATCTGGTTCCTTGGATGGGTTTCTAAACCAAGGCTGAATAAGGAGAGCACTCCCAAGTACGAAACAGCTGCTAACACACAGCAACTGAGCTCCTGCAGTGCCATCCACACAGACCCTGCAGCCCCAACATATCATTAGCTTCATGTCTGAGAGCAAACAGCCTGTTGCAGAAGATACTGCTACAATTGCAGTGAGAGACTGACCTGCATAAACCCCATGAGAGCTTTAAAAAGTCCTTTAAGAGCTCAATGAAACTTAAGCAGAAGCTGAAGGACTGTCAGGTGAAATCAAGGCACGAATGGATTCCGGTGGATTCCATCCTACTTCAAGCACTGCTCAAGCCCTACAGACTTCTCCCTTCTCACTTACTTGAGAGCTGTCATTTCCTCCGGGTCATTTGCACTGTGCAGCACATGCAAGCACACCAGAACGAGTCACAGTGAGGCTGTGCTGCCCTTTTCCAGAATCACAGGCCCTTCACCAGGTGACAGGTACAGCAGGTCAGCAGGTGCCTGCACAGCCCTTCGCCCTTACACAAGCAGCTCATTAAAGAATGAGGAGGTTAATTGACCCGAAGTGGGTCACACAGTGATCCCAGCAGAGGAGCCAGCTCTGTTGAGCTGCTCTGGCAGCTCTGGCCCAGCGCTCCCGAGGAGGGAGAGCCCCGTTCCTGGGTTCCCGGGGAGCCGCTCCACGTGCTCGGTAGATCATTCACAGCCACAACGTTACACCAGCGCTACACCTTCCGCAGCACCAGCCAATTCCTTTCACTGAGACAAAGTCCACAGGGCCCGATAACGCTCGGCAGGTGCAGCACAACCCCGGCAACACGGGAAGGCCCGACTTCTGCCATCCCACAGCCCCTGGCCTTGCCCAACAGGTGGGCTGCAGCCAAACGCAGCTTTTGCTGCCATTTCCTGCTGCTATGGATAACATCCACGAAGAGGATGCCCTTGCTGGGATCCCTGTCCATTCTGCGGTCATTGCCTCACGGAATTACTGGACTGCAGTAAAGAACTCGGCCAGGCACAGATCAAGTTGCCCATTTCTGGAGCAGGAGTTACTTAGATCTCCCTTGCATCAATTAAGGGGAAGAAGAAAAAGAGAGAGCAAACAAGGATTCTCCCAGGAAAGCAAGACTACAAACATCACTTCCTCAGTAGCAATATAATTTAATTCCTCTGCTCCCACCTGTACTCCATGCTGGCTTACGGAACAAAAGGAGTCACTACAGCACATCAGAAGTTTTGCAAATAACACTTTTTACGGCCATTACCATAACACAGGCAAGGCTCGCCAGACCAGACAGCACAAGATGCCTTAATCTTCACCGCGACTCCGCACCGCCCGCGCCACCGCCGGCCCTCACGGCGGGCGGGCAGCCCCGGCCGCAGCGCTGCCCTCAGAACGGGCGAACCGCCCCGGCCGCGGCCGCCCGGGACCGCGAGCAGGACACGGAGCGGCCCTGCAGGGCCCGGACCAGCCGCTGCCGCCCCATCCCGGGAGCAGGACACAGAGCTGCTCCGAACGGCCCACATCCCGGGAGCGGAACACGGAGCTACCCTGAAGGGCGCGGACCGGCCCCTCACCGCCCCATGCCGGGAGCAGGACACCGAGCTGCCCCCGCGGGGCCCACACCGGCCGCTCGCTGCCCCGCACCCCGACACACACGGCCCCTGCCCGCTGCGGCACGGCCGGCCCCAGCCCACGGCCGCGGTCACGGCGGGGCCGGAGCGCTGACCTTGGGTGGCGCGGGAGCGCTCCCGCCCCGGCCCGCGCACCGGCACCGAGGCAGGCACGGCCGGGAGCGCGGAGCGGGAGCACCCTCAGCGCGCCCCGCAGCGCCGCACGCTGACAGCCGCGGCCGCGGGCCCCGCCACTCCGGCAGCGGGCGGGCGGCGGCCCAGGGCGGTACTTACGGATGCTCCGGCGCGGCGGCAGAGCCCGGAGCGGTGCCGGGCCCGGTCCGGAGCGGTGCCGGTGCCGCCCCACGTGCCCCGGCCGGGCCGCCCGGCTCGGACATGCAGCGACACCGCCCCGCCCCTCTCGCGAGAGCGCGGCGCCCCGCGAGACTGCCCCGCGCGCGCGCGCAGCCCCGCCCCGTGGCCTGAGGGAGCGGAGCCGGGATCGGGCCGCGGCCGGGACCGTTCCTGGGGCCGCTGCGGGGCGGGCCCGGCCGGGAGAGCTCCTGGGGCCGAGGCTCGGGGAGAGTCCGGACGTGCCCCCTTCTTCCCCTCCTCCCTCTCCCGCGGTAGTCGCAGGACGGGCGCAGACAGGCCCTGTGGGGCCGCCGAGGCCCAGCCCGGCCCACTCCCGCCATGTCCCTCATCCCGGGCCTCTCCCGGCCCCTGCCCTCAGGGAAGTTTGATTCCCACAGCCCTGCGGGTCCCCGCAGCCCCGCTCCCCGCCTGGCCCCGGGGTTTGTGCCGGGTGCCCCGGTCGGGCCTTGGGCACCTGCACAAGTCGCTGGGAATGGCTGCTGTCACTGCTGCTCAAGGCCGCTACAGCACCCTCCGCCTCCCGCCTCTGCGTTCTGCTGGCACCTTCGGGCTCGGCCCCGGAGCCAGAGCACCTCATTGCCTGCTAACACAGCCACACACGCAAACAGGTGAATGTGAGCTTTAGACAAGAGTTTTACACAAACGTTTGGCCGGTGGTGACACATTAGTGAGCAAATATTAGCCAGAAGCTACAGCAATAGATTGGAACTGCAAGGCTGAACTAGATGAGAAATGCAAATCTGTGTTCAGGCAACGTTATTGCTCAGCTGCAGCAGCACCAAGTTGGAATTAATAGAGACTTTCCATGTTATTGTGTAGGACTTGTGACATTTCCCCCCAGGGCTTTTGGCATCCTTGCAGAAGATCCAGTGTGTATGACTGGTTTCTCTGTCCCAAGGAAGCTCTGAGGTTTTGGGGGGATGCACAGTAGAGCAGCGTGGCTGATCAGTTCTGGCACTGCCACGCTCAGTGGGCTGTGTGACAGCTGATTCCAGGACAGCTCTGGACAAGGCACTTGGAGGAGACTGGGAAATATTTGATGTTCTTCAAACCTGCCCGTTTCTTATTGACACGTGCCTGCAGCAGGCGGTGGGTATGTGAGAGTGTAAATGAGTAACTTGGAGAAACCACAGTCATGGGCAGGATTGTCCTTCCTAAATCACTGATTTGTCCAAGTATTTTTCTGTGAAAAGTTCCTGATTTGCCTCTTATCTTTTTGTTCATAGCAGTTGGGAATTAATACTAAATACCCACTTAGAAACTCCAAATTGTGTCACACATGAAGTGGAAAAATCCATCGGTGTTGAGACTTTGCCCTTTTGATGTCCCTAATCTGAGGCTCTCAGAAGTTTTTCCGTTTGGAGTTCCCAACGGACAGGCACCCTTGCCTGTTAGCGTTGGGCAATCCCGGTGTGTGCAGTGCCTGGTGGTCAGGCAGAGGGCTTTGTCAGGGTCACAGCCACAGCCCGTGTCACACACACAGGGACCAGAACTGCTGGAACCTCCTGCAGCTTCATTCCTCACAGCCCGAGGAGGAGGAGGAGGGCTGGATGAGCAGCTCCTCAGCATTTGCACTGTGTCTTGCTGCACAGCCAGCTCTCCTGGGCAGACCTTGCTCTGCCAGTACCTAACTGGGGGTGGAAGCAGCAGAACAGATATTTCCAGTTTGTCTGAAGGACAGTATGCTCTGAGAAAAAAAACCTAAAATACTATTTAATAGTTCAGGGGGATTTTCTTGAGCATATAGTTACTCCTGGCTATTTATAGCACTGTTATTTAAATATCCCAAAAGATCCTGTCATCAGAGGTTTTTTTCATGATTCCTTTGAAGAACAAACCCATACTTATTTGAACAAGTCACATCATGAGAGTTGTTTTTGTACCCTTTCCACCCACACAAGCCTAGGAGTGATTTTCATTTGAGAGCTGGTTAAGCAGAGGAGCCCCAGCAGGAGCCCCTGTTGCAAGGCACGAAAGACTCACACCTGAGAGCTGCAGCTCGGGTAGGGGGACAGGCAGGTCCCTGCTCTGAGAGGGGCCCAGCTGCAGAGCTCTGGCCCTTCCTTCTGTCACAGGTGGCTCATCCATCACTCAGAGCTGAGTGCAGGTGTTCTGTCCCTGGCCTTAGAGGGGAGGACAGACACACATTTGGTCATAGTGTGACCAAGCAGAATCCAGTCCTACACAAGGACCTAAGGGAACAGGAATCTCACCTGGGACACTGCTGGGGCACCTTCACCAGCAGCTCTAAGCCATCCTGGGCTCAGCCATCAACAGCTTGCTTTTCCTCCTTGTGCAGTTTTCAGCTCCAGAACAGAATCCATTCCCCAAGTGCAAGTAAGTTCTGCATTTTGACTTTATTGTTTTCCTTTGTAAAATATTTCAGCAGCATCAGTGGGCAGGGATTTTGAAGCTATTTCCTTAGACAGAATTGCCTGATCCAACAGTGCAATTTTCCCCTAAATACAGTTTTTCCAACTGCATACATGACTAAAATAAGACTGTCCTTTCATTCCTTCCCTGTGGCTACAGTGTAATTGTGATCTCAAGTAGCAGGGAGGCTCCACTGTCCAAAAGAGGAACTTTAGGAACGTTTTTCACAGCAGTGATTGAGCAGGTGCTGCTCAGGAGCTGGCTCCTGCCTGGATCCCACTCCAGGTCCAACTCAGAACTGAGGAACATTTCCTCTGAAGTAAAGAAAATGAAATGTAACAGTTCACACACTGCTGCTGTTCCACTGGTGCAGCCCCAGCTGGCAGCAGCAGCACAACAGGAATCACCTGTCCAGGTGTCTGCAGGTCTGTCTGTTCACCGTGCAGGAACAATAAGATGTCTCAGAAGAAGTCAATGCAGTCACACTTTAATGTGTCTTTACATACTTTTACGATTCACAAAGTCAGAATATAAGTACTTAGACACTTTTAATGGGGAAGTAATGTATCCCCCTAAAAGAAAAATAGATGTGATTAATCATTTGTCAGAGAAGTTGCCTGACAACTGAAACCTCAAGCTCCTAGGCAAAAAAAGCTCAAATAGACAAATTATACTGAATTGTTCTTTAAAGACCAAGCAGCTGTTTTATTACAATATTAAATTTACATTTTAAAAAGAAATATTCTGATTTATTATTCAGTTATGATAATCTTATTAAAGTGACATGAAATTCATGACAATGGGCTTTTTTCTTCCTCAGTCACCACAGGTAATCTCAGATCTGTGCAGGATCCCACACCCAGAGCAGCACCAGTCTGGGAAGACAAACCCCAGACACTCAGTTTTAACTGGAATCTGAATTTCCCCAGAAATTTGGGGTGTTGGGCTCTGTAACTGGGCTGGGTGCCTTGGTTCAGCCCCAGAGAACCCACCCAAACTTGTTCCAACAGAGAGAGGACATCAGCGTCCACCACCTTCACCTTGCAGCCCCGGAATGACCTTCAAACAACTGGGAGCAGGTTGAATTTACATTTTACTTCAAAAAAAAGGGGGAAGTACATACATGAGGGGAGAATGGGGTGAACAATAATTATCTGAAAGCAGGTTTCCACCACTGTGACCCACAGCTCCCAGCAGCCTGGGGCCAGCGGGCTCTCCAGGCTGGCTTTGTAAGCACGGCCAGGACTGGCATCGTGGAAACCCCTGGGAAGCTGAGGCCAATGGAAGCAGTGAGATCATACACAGGGTGAGTGTGTCGGACACAGCTTCTGCTTTAAATGACGGAATGCACCAGCAGGAGGAAGAGGAGTAGTTAACAGTTACTAACACTAGAATAATCAAATTTGTATGTTATACATATACAGCAACTAACTGCTTTACAAAAAAAGCAAAATAATACAATATATTGTCACATGTATTTACAGTGTAGTAAATATACTTTTCTGTCAAATTTTACACAAAACCTATTTACAGGTGAATATACTGCATAAAAAAAAAGGTGGGACCAACACTCTGAGTGACTGTCTGTGGTTTGTTGCATAACAATAGGACGTGCTTTGTGACTTCGGAAAAAATTAACCTTAGAATGAAACAGAAAAAGCCCTAAAACCTACAACCCGGGTCAGGTCAGAGCCAGCCCTGGCATGAACCAGGGGCTCAGCCCTCAGACTCAGTGAATTGTTCCCTGTCCTGGGAAACCTCATGCATGGGAAAGCAGAAACGTCGGCATCATTACAGGTAGGTTATGCACTATTCAAATACTACTGAGTTATCTTTAAGTCAGGGAAAATACAAACACAAACAGAATGTTAATTGTCCTTACAGTACTGAGCTGTGGTCAGTGTGGGGCAGGGAACGGGCTCTGAGCCAGGGGGTCACACATGCTCCCCGGGAGGGCCTTACATGGTCCACGTGTTCCAATAGGATTTTTCTGAATTGTAAGTTTTCGTGTCAGAGCACAGGGAGTCTGGGGCTGCAGCTCCAGCCCTGCAGCAGAGCCTGGAGCAGCAGAGCCTGGAGCAGCAGGCACTGCCAGTGGCCCGTGGGCTGCCCCGAGCGTGGGGCACTGGGGACCCTGGGATGGGGCTCCCTGTCAGGTCAGGGCTCACACCCACACTGTCACCAGCAACAACCTGCTGCTCACCAGAGAACAGAGCAGCAGGTGGAGAAAGGATGGAGCAGCCCGGGATGGGAGCAGAGCTCCCAGGGATGGGATGGGATGGGATGGAGAGTGCTCAAACAGGGAAAGAACAAAGGAAGGAGGATGTGAGAAAGAAAAAGAGGCAAATCCCAGCAGTGGCTGCTGGAGGGAGCAGGAGAGCGATGTACTGACAGTAAGGCACTCAACAACTAATTACTGATGGGAGTTTAATCATTACACAAAGGCCATGGTTCCCTGGGAGCCAAGCACAAGCTTCCCAAGCACCAGTACTAGGAGACAACGTTCCTGTCTATCAGGGCCCACGATCCCAAATCCAACCTTGGCCAGCAGCAGTCCTTACACCCCAATTCACCCATTACCTGACACAGGTGTCTGATACCTCTGCCAGAGTCCAGGCCCTCTCACTGAACCTCTCACACAGGGAAAACTCCAACCAACTCCTTCCAGGAAAGAGGAAATTCAGTTTTGTTCAACTGACTTTAGGAAGAGACCATTTTTTCCAGCTGGGACTGAGAGGCTGGAGTAGTTCTCACAGGGAAGGTGACTTTGATCCCTGTCCCCTCTGCTGCCACATCTCTGTGCTGCAGAGAACACAGCAGTTCTGATGGAGGGACACTTCTGACATGGGCGATGCACAACAGTGAAGGGCTTGCTCTCTGCCCAAACAAAGTCAGTCAGGCAGTTCCTCTGGAATTACTGTTCCTGTTTGCAGGAGACCTGCTCATATGAGAAACAACTGAAAACAGCACACCACCTTTACAAGAGGTTGTTTTCCTCCTACATACAAATCCTCAGGCTTCTACAATTCCTTGTCCTCAGCAAAACGGGAAGGGCTGAAACCAGCTCGACTGGGCACAATCCAGTGCAAACCCCAGTTACACCAGGGGTGGCTCCTCACAATCTGAGTTGTGAGATGACAATGGTTTCTAACCTGGCGACCCCAAACCCAAGGCGCTTGAGCCCCTGCTCTGTCCCTGAGCCCAGCTCAGCCTCGTGGCCCTGCTTAGACCCCACTCTGTGTCACCAGTGACCATGTTCCTGCCCTGGTGCCTGCACCACCCGAGTGAGGGATTTGGTTAATTGCACCAGTTCACCTTTCTAGCCTGTTTATTCCATGACTTGTAATTCTAAGTTTTCCTCTTGTTTTGGCAAACTACTTGCATATGAAGTTTGTGTTCATAGTTTTTCCAGGACTGTAAACAAATTAAAGAAATTGTTATTTTATGAATCAATACAATAAAGGTATTTTTATTTACATAAATGTTACATTGTTACTGTGTGGATACATGGGAATTATGTGCTATAGCAATAAATTGGAACCCTGAATTGTACCATTCTCTAATAATTTAGCTGTGGAGTTTGATTTACTGAAAGCCACTAACGATTGCACTGGAGGACTGGCTTTTACCTAATGGATATACTTTTTTTTCCTTTAAAGCCATCGAAGGATTGTTAACTCCTACCCCAGCAGAGGGATGTGAAACCGGGAAGCGGATCTGTTTCTGAGCAGGAGCCGTGTGAGCCCCAGGGACACAGCCCCTGCCTGGACTGCAGCCCGCGGGGCACTGGCACCCGCAGCGGGACCAGCCCCGGCACGGGGCACCGCCGGCACCGGGCACTGCGGGCACCACCGGCACCGGGCACCGGCTCCTGCCCCGCCAGCCGGCAGCTCCCGACCGCCACCGCAGCCTCAGGTTTGTGTGAGCCCCGCAGGAGCCCTGAACCCGCCCGGGAGGGGACTGCACCTCCGCCACACCTCCCTGGGACTGGACACAGTGTCAGTTAATTTAAATTCATGTACCTTGAGCGGACGTGGCTGCTTCTGTCCCTGCTCGGGCAGCACAGGGGCAGCTTTGCCACACACTATCCCCCAGAGCCGGGTATGGATCCATCCCATTTTCCCTCCATTCCCCACTGGATATTCTGCCAGGAGCTCTTGAAGGTGCACATTGTTGGGAAGGGCAGAACTAAAGCAGGTGCTACAATGACAGTTCGAGTTCCCAGGGATTTTCCCCTGTACAACTTGCTCAGGGAAGATAAAGTACAGCCAAAAAAGAAAAAAAGAAAAGCTTTGGAAAAAAGCCAGTTTGTCCAGTCTGGTCCATGTACAGTCCAAGTGTGTGAAGCTTGGTCTGGGGAATGAGGGACTCCTGCAGCCTCCTTTTCCTCTCCCCTTTATTGCTAATTACCTGAAATTTAACCTAATCCACCACTTCTGTTAAGCTCCTTGTACTGCAGCTATCGTGAACTTCTTCTCAGTGTGGTAAAAAAAAAAAAGTACACAGCTAAAATCTTATAGTTTGGATTAAAACCAGGGTTAGAGAAACTTCCCTGGCTCAGGAAGCCACTATTACCTTGAGGCGTGCAAACGGGGTCAAGGATCAACACTTCCCTTAGCAGGAACACCTGAGGCCAGAGCAGACATGGCAGGGCTGGGGAATGGCTTTGGATTGGAACAGGACGCGGCTCTGCAGCGCTACCGAACTCCAGCCTGGCGCGGGGCACAGGCGTGGCTCTGAACGCGGCTGGAGCCCGGCAGGGGGATGGAAGGCGTTAACTCAGGCAGTGGGTCAGGAGTTGATCATCTGGCAACGCGGCTGCATGGGAACTGTACAGGTCAAGTGCAGCATCACACCCGGTGGAGGGCCCTTCGCGAGGGGCCGCGCGTGTCAGTCAGGTCCGAAAATAAAAAAATAAAATTAAAAAGCGACAATCACACGATCTTTTTGATGCTGTGACGCTTGAAGCTGCCGGCGCTTCGCTGCTTCTGCACTTGGCTGGCGGAGCCGTGGCGCATCCTCCCGCTGTTGGCGTGGCCGGCGGTGGGCGAGAGCTCCACGTTCTCCTTGTCGATCCCTGCGGAGACACGAGCGCTGCGCTGAGCCCGCCGCTGGCAGCCCCGGGCCGCGGGGATCCCGGAGGGGCCGCTCCCCCTGAAGGCCCGACCCTGCCGAGCTCCGCCCGCCTCCCCCGGGACGAGTTTAAAAAGAACCAAATACCATTTGTGACAGGGAAGGGCTGCAGAGCCGCTCGCTCCTGCCCTCCAGCCTGTGGGGCCGGCAGAGGGCAAAGGGAGAGTAAAACCAAGAAAACTTGGCTGTCTGGCTGGAAACAAGTCTGCTTAAGTGAAGGAAGGAGGAAAACACAAACCACCAAACTGACTCTTAATGAGTAAAGAAACGAATCTTAATGAGTAAAGAAACAGTTTCCTAAGGAGGGTCTTGAAAGGACACAGGCACAGAGAAACTGAGGCTGGGTCTCCTCACGAAAACTGTGCTGAGTTCAGCCCCACCAGTGGCAGGAAGACTTGTGGGGCTCAGGATGAGAATGGCACCAGACAGGTTTGTGCCCACAAACTTAGACCCTTCTGAGAAGCTTTGCATGTCCTCTGCAGGATCTTGTCCTTCAGAGCAAAACTCTGTTATGCTTTGCTAAAAGTCTCCCATCAAACAAACCTCAAAACTGAAGTGCTTTAGTGAAGAGCCCACGCTGACACAACAGCACCACCCAATGCCAGCGTTAGAGCCCTCAGCTGGCAGTGGATTTGGGCACTGTCACTGCACACCCAACAGCCCAGGGCTGGCTCAGTGCAGCCCTGCTCCTGAGCAATTGCTGCTCTTGAGACTGTGCTGTGAGTTAACCCCTGCAGCAGCCCCTCCATGCAGCTGCCACACTGAGTCTGTCTGGGGAGTGCTCACCAACACCTCAGCAATGAAGAGCACGATGGGTGGTTTTATGCAAGAGGATACAACTACAATCAGCAGCAAAAATTAGGATGTCTGACAGCAAATAGGTTAGAACAAAGCTCTGTTATTGTAAGTGACATATTCACAATTATGTGCAAGGAATTAATTGGTGTTGGCATTAGTGAGAACAAAGAACACCTTCAACACTCAGCACGGGGACAATGTGAGGGCTCCAGCCAGAGCCTGCACCTTCCTTTCCTGGTGTGGGTGGCAGCACAAAACTCCCAAACTATGCTGAGGACAGGGACAATCCACGGGCATGAGCAAAAAACCCTCTTCTGCAGCTTTCTCTTACTTCTCCACACAAAGCAGAAATGCAGAAGCATGCAGCTCCTGATTTACTGCCCCACTGTCTGCTGCAGTTTAGTCCAAACTAGTGTCTGTTTGCCCATGTGTCCCTGCAGTCAGAGCTGAGTCCTGGCCAACCTAAGGAGCTCACACCAAACAGTTCATTTCAGCTTCACACGTGCAGCAGAGTGATTTCCATATTAAGCATCCCTCTTGTTACCAGATTTATTCTCAAGGCTGTGGGTGACTTTGTCATCCCCCAAAAAATGCACCAGCTTAGCACTTGCTGAAGCCATTCCCGTGTCAGAAACTGCTCCTCATGCCACAGCCCGGCCCTGACGCAGCTCAAGCAGCGTTTCGTGCAAATATGATGAAAGAAGAGAGTACCTGGATGAGGCAGCTGCATGAAAACTGCAGACTTAGAGCAAGGCAGAGAAGCTTCACAGACACAGAATGAAAGAAATAAACATAAGTGAATAATGTCCATGAGACTGGGAAGTGGAGGCAGAGGAACAGAGATGGTGACAGACAAAACATTTATAAACAATGATCCTGCATAGTTGTTTCCAGATGCAAGAAATGAATTTTTCATGTATCTGCAACTTAGTATTTGTAGCCATAATAAAAAAAACTCACTTGGCTGAAAATGTTTCTTTTAACGGAGTGCTGCTGAACACGTGGCCTTCACACTGGTGTTTTAAATTTAATTTCCAAGCAAACAGTGTTCAGAGTGCCAGCAGTGTGCTGTTTCAGACTCACTATTAACCTGAACAAGTTCCCTAGTTCCCAACTCTGTTTGTGGAGACTCTTAACCAGCCTTTGACAAAAGCCATCTGTTTGCACAGCACTTGGAAGGAATGTCTGACGAGTTGGATTAATTCCTTTCTCTCAGCTTGTAAAGGAAGAGGGAATGAAAGTGGGGCAGAAGGAAGGAGGACATTTGCAGAGCAAAATGCTTCTTTCCCTTGCAGAGAGCCCAATCCTGCACCACCACCTCATCCTTGGAAAGGAACTGCTGGAGCTGCCACCGATGCTGTGTTCCAAATGGAAAGATGCTGCCCAGAATGTCCTTCCACACTGACTGCAAGGTATGTTCCCAAAGAAACCCCCCTTCCCAAATAATCCCAACAGCCTTGCCTTGCTCCTGCTCTCCTCTGAACCCTGAACAAACCATCTCAGTGCCTGTGAGCCAGGGATCCCCTGCAGGGCACATGTTCCAATATAGGTGCTGCTGTTCTGATGCCCTTAATTCTCTTCCCTTCACATGGAGTGACCTGGGAGACAATTTTTGTGCTGGATAAAATCCAGGATCTGAATCAACAGGGTAACAGCTCAGGAACAATTTAATATTTGTTTGACTCCACAATGCACCAATGTTTGACACATTAACACATCCAAAGAGCCAAGGAGGCTCCTAAAGCAGGAAATTCCCCATTTCCCCCACCCAGATGGAACCAGAAGAGGCACTGACCTGGGGAGTGCTGGGAAGTGGCAAGTGAGGTCATGGAGTTGGAGAGATTGAGGTTTGCAGTGATGCTGAGCTGGCTCTGCACCGCTGGAGGATACGGAGAGGTGGGGGTCAGGAGAGATTCTTCACTGGTTTCCTCATCAATTCCAGGCAAATAGATGTCAATCAACGCATCCAGGAACTTTACGATGAGTTCTGCATAGTCTGGGATTTGGGTTTGCTGTGGGAGATGGGGGAAAAAAAATTGTTCCTTCCATTGTCAGTTTGAGCTTTGCTCCAGAGCTCACTCTCAAGTCCCTCTGTTTTGCTTGCATATTTTCAAGAGTATTTGATGTATGCGTAAAAACTCATTTGTGGCCTTGTCCAGATCAATCTAACTGTCCACACTGCAGACCAGGTGTCAGTGTGATCTCAGTGTGTGGGAGCCCAGGGCAGGAAAAGGGGCTGCAGAGCCCCTGCCCCAGCCCCACACCTGGGCCACCTCCCTTGGGACGGCTGGACACACGGGCAGTGCTCCACTGGCTCTGCTTCAACACAAAATTCAGCCTCCTGGAATCATCACTCTTACTAAATTAACCCCTACCCTGTCAGATACATGCAATGAACTGACCCTGGGAGCAGGAAAAGCTGCACTCACACACCTGGCTGCTTTTACCCCACTTTGGTAACTTATCTATCACAGCACCTGCTGCAGGCCCAGGGCTGGTTGTAGCCCTGGAGGTGCCCCTGATGCTCTCTCCTCACTCATATGAGGATGATGCTCCTTATGAGCATCTTTGCTGCAGCACCAATGTGCCCAGAAAGGTCAAACAGCCCAGACCCCACAGAGCTCTTACCTTGGAGAAGGGGCCAGCAAACCTCCACAGCCCATTAAATCCAAAACCTGCAACAACAAATGGAACACCACCATGAAAGCCCAGCTCTCACCTGACAGAGAACAGAGTGCTCCTAGTACAGCACTTTTTTTGAAAAAAAGGAAAAATATTTACTCTGTAGATAGGATGTTTGGTATTGGGGTGGAGACTCCTCATGGTACACAACACTCTGCACAATCCCATGAATTGGATTCAACAAGTTTGGGTCCTGGCACAGCGATAAAAGGGTATTGATCTTGGAATCCAATAAATTATGCCTGAGAAAAGGAAAAGTGGCTTAGTTTTTGGTCATTAAATAAAATAAACCTGCAGTTCTCAACTGACTTTAGCAACCAGCACTTCAGGTGGGATTTTTGCCCCAGCAGTGATTTCAGAACACAATTCCCAACTCTGTTCCATGAGGACTCTAACGATGTGCTCAGGTCAGTTTGTGAACACTTGCTCACCTTAACGTCTGACAGCTGGGTTTCCTTTACACATATTCACTCCAGCAAAACTACAACAGGTGTCTAAAGAAACATCCAAAGAGCACCTGCACTAGGCTTCACATCAGATTTGAAACACCTGGGGCACAAATTAAAATCAACCAGCATGGACAGACTGCAGCCTGTAACCTCCATGTAAGCTAGTGCCTTGTAGAGCTAGTGCTTCTGGACCAGAGAGCTCTAAAGAAGAGCCATTGTAAAAGAAGAGTTATTGTAACCACAACTTCAGGTACTCACACAACAGGAAAGACCTTTGGGAAGACAACGCTGGCCTCTGCTAAATACTCGTAGAGGATGCGCTGGTCGAACTCGTCCGTGGTGTATTTCACCAGCGTGGCCTGCCAGGGAAGGAGCTGTTAGTGACCTGTGTGCTTACAGCCTTTGCTGAAAGGGTTCAACATTTCTGACTACCAGAAAGCAGTGCTAGAAAAGATTGATTTATGTCTCTGTTGAGAAACAACAGAACCAGATGGCAACAATTTGTCTTTTGCCAATAAATATATCTCATCACTGTTTTACACAACTGACCGTAGCTGGAGTGGGAACTGCAGTGGTACAGCTGAAGAAAGTGCTATCAGACTGCACCTCTGACTAGTTAATGACTTTTAAACTGGATCATCCTGGGATTCAAATAATGCTCATTTCTTTTAAACTATAATGTATTAATAACCTTTTGTTATACAAAATAGTTTGTCATAAACTCAGGCAGGAAAAACTCCAAGGAACATGTTTGTTTTGCTGGGAGGTAAAAGGACATCAGAAAATAGCAGACAACACACAGAAGAAAGCTTACAAGAACTGTAAGCAGCAGAGCTTGAATTTTTGGGTCAGTCAGAACTTCTTCATCCAGGAGGACGTTTGACTCGGAAACGGAAACTTTCCGGAGGTGTGGGTGCTGCTGTGGTGATATTCTCTGGGTTTCTGCCAGATAAAAAAGAGCAACTCATCCAGAGCAAAAGAAACCCAAAGCAACACAGAATCAGGTTCTGCACACCGAAGTCAGTCATGTGCAAACCTCAGAGCTCGCCGGCCTCGTCACAAAGGTCAAAGCAACGACTGCGCTGGAGTGCAGCAGCACTGCACCACTACATGGGATGTGTTATCAGATGGCAAACAAAAACCCCAATTTCCTCTTCAGTGAAATACAGGCCCAGGGGTGTAAGTACCAAATTAAGGGTCAGGCAGATACAAGAGAAGAACCCTGGTCTTGCATTGCAATTGGGGGTGAGGGCACAGGAAGCAGATGGGGGAGAAGATGAAGAGAGGCATTCCAGGCATCAGCTCACGTTCCATCTCCTGCAGGAATTTGCAGCTGGGGCTTATTAACTTATAGAAGGCCAAATGCTATTTATTTCATTGCACTCTTATATGCAGTCCTTTAGAGCTGCCCCTGATTCTGCACCTGTAAACTGAGCAGCTCCAGTGCAGCTGCCAAAGATATGAAGGCTGCACCCTGCAGAAGCCATTGCTAAGAAAAGTGCTTCTCCCTTACCTTGGAGTAACCTTGGTAAGTAAACACTGAATTTAGAAATAGCCCTTTGTATAGATATACAAAGCGTTTACAATTAGTATTGTTCTTAAAATGTTAGTCCTGTGTCTCACCCATTTCATAATCATTTTCGGCTACTCTCCTCATTTTGGGAGGCGTTGTGATTCCAGATTCCATGTCTTGCCTTTTAGGAGCCTTTGTGTCCGATATCAAATGGTCAAAACTTTTCCTTGTACCTAAAAACAATTTATCAAGCAATTAAAAACATTAAACCTAAATCCATATTCTAACTTTTTCTGATTTTCTGGCCAAGCTACTCCCCTATCTACCATGTGTTGACAGGAATCTGTGGACCTTTTCACCATTTTCAGGAATGGGACAGAAAATACGATCACACCATGCCGCTCTCCATCACAGCTTCCAGAGTGCTTCACAATACACAGGAGGGAGCATGCAATTAGTCAGGGGGGCATGCCATGGACTCCTGGCCCCCACACGGAATACACATGCCAGGACGTGGTTACTGAAAAGGAAGCAGGAAAGGGCTGGAATGAAGGTAATGCCCCTGTTCTTCCACCTGTGTAATGCCAAAGGGCTTCCACAAGTTCTGCAAAGCAACTCAGCTTGTTCCTCTGATACATGAGTTTGTTGTAAACATGATGCACTGAGAAGCCATGAGTACAAATCAGATTGTTTACACACATCTACCATGTTCTGGGACCATCTCCTCCAGCCCCAACCAGAGCACTCAATGGAGCAGCTAAAAATCCACCTCCTGGCTTTGCTGGAAAGGGCTGGGAGCACAAAACTGGCACTAGGCACCTTCGGGAAATGGAATATCTTGTTTTCTCCACTTCAACATGCACATCTTGAGCATCGCTCTTGCTCCCCCCTCATGGCCAAAAGAACTGAGTCCTCTTTAACTGTCCAGTGCCCTGAAATTTGCATTTTGCAGAAACTGCATTTATTCCTCTCAATCAGGAATAAGCCCTTAAAGCCAGAACTAATACAAGAACATTTTTTCTCCAGTAACGCTTCCCAGGGTATTCTGTAGACAGATCAATAAATTAGTTATGTTAATAACCTAGAAGCTTTTTAGTGTTGGCTTGTGAAGGCTGCCCCATGTCCAAGCTCATGGATTTCCGGGTGCGAGGGCTGATCTGTCCCACTGTTGGGTAACTGGCAGCCAGGTGTCTGTCTGACCCCTTGGGGGATGACCAGGGCTGGTGTTCCTTTAGTGTCCTGAAAGTGCAGAGAAATTCAATTAAGAAAATCTTAAAACTATGCTATTTAGGCAGAGGTTTTTCAAGCAGCCAAACTATCCTTTCTTAAACCCATCTTTCCTACCTGGTTAATTTCCCCAAAACACATAACAAGAAATAGCAATTACTTTGCTTGCAAAGATGTCTGGGCTACTGAAAACAAACAATCTGATGTGAATGTGATGCTGAAGGGATAAAAAAATAAAGCCATGAAAAGAACACAAGCAAATCAGCCTATGGGGTAAGATGAAATATATTTTGTCATCAGCCACTCCAATCTCAGTGCTAAAAAGAGAGATCATGAGGGAAGTGCTCCCTGTTGAGGACACAGGCTCTCCTTGGCACTTCCAGTTGATTTCCTGGCTGATCTCTCTGGCTGCACACAGGCTGTAACAAGGTGTCAAGGTTTCCCAGTGGGACAGACAGCTCCATGCCCTGGAGCTCTTAAAAGGACAAACAAAATGTTCCTCTAAAATATAAATAAGATTAAATCAGGTCTCGTAGAGAGATTTTAGCAAAAGGTTTAACAGCCTCCAGAGCAGTTAAGCTCTGAAAATTAAATCTGCATGAATTGCACATCCAAATTTCTGTGACTCCTGACCCCAGTGTAAGGAGAAATTGCTCAGGAGCCACCACAGCCCAAGGACTCAGCGCTATCAGTGGGGCTTAGCTCACTCACTACAGGAACCAGGCTTTGCAATGTGGGTAACTGATCTAAAAGTGAGACAACCAACCTATAGCTAGTGTCACTGTGATGGATGGGGAATGTGTCCATGGGAACATTTTCCATTGACACGTCTGTCAGCAAGAGAGACTTCCTGTGCTTGAGGCTGCAGCGGCTCCGCACCTCCTCCGACACCGTCAGCAGGGCTGCAAACACACAGCAAGGCAAGGCAAGGCAAGGGAAGCTTTCACAGCAGAACACAGTCAACAGTGAAACAATATTCCAGCCTTCTGCATTTCTTACAGGCATCAGTGTACCTTTACACCAACACCACTGAGCTGCAGCTACACCTTAGGGAATGTACAGATTAAAACCAGATAATTTAAAAAGAATTCTGTTTCCCATCCAGTTACAATGACAAGATTTACAAATTTGCCCTCACATGGTCACAATTTCTGTGTCCAGACCACTGGAAACTTGAAGGCTGTCAGGCATACACTGGATTATTTACACCAAGAAACCTCCAGCCTCCCTGAAGAAGTGCCAAAGCTGTAGAGGATGTGCTATGCTGGCAAAGCCCTCAGCCCCCAAAAAACCTTCCCAATGTGCCCACCCTGACCACACTCCTGTCCACCAGTTACAAGTTTTCTTTGTGCTGTACAATTTTAACAAGCTGAACCTGAAGGAATCCCACAATAACCAGTCCTTTTCAGTCAGCTCAGACTGGAAAGGAGGTTTGGTTCATTACCTGCCAGGTAAGCCACGCTCTGGGTGTTCACCTCGAACTTGTCACAGTTCCTGTGTTTGTTAACCAGAGCAAGGAGTGTGTGCAAAATCCTCACTGTTCTTGCTACAGTGGTAGGGGAAGGATGCCTGTACCCTAAGAAACAAAAGATTGTATTTAACTTCTGAATCCATATTTATGAAGCACTAATATTTTGAAGGCATTTATAAATATTTTCCAGCACGTTCTCAGACATTCTATGTCAAGGGTAAGAGAGCACAGTGCTACTAGAAATGGCACATTTAAGACTAATTCTTTTTACCCCTCCCTCAAAACTGCATAATGTCAAATGTCTGTGCATACATTATATCTGTTATCTCACAAATCAGTCTTCTATAAATCCCGGTGAGCCTGAGCACAGGCAAACAGGGAGAGATATTCTTGGAGGAAGAAGTAAAAGACTGCAGCAAATGAAGCTCTGCACCCTGTGACAGTTAAGAACTTTTAGCAGCAGCACTAAAGACCTTCACAGGAGACATATAAAGTAAAACTGGTGAAGTCCTTTAATCCAAGAGTGTTTAATTCTGTACCTACTCTGTAATCCAAGTTTCTCAAAATCCATCACCCAATGTGGCCCATTTATCTCTTGACTTGTTTATATTCCTGAAGTATGAGCCATCTCAAACAAAGAGCATTATGCACTCTTACCTTTCAGGAGATGTCCCACTAGTGCAAAGTTAAAGTTGGAGTTGAAATTTAGCCCAACAAAATGATCCATCTGTTTGCAGTGCCATTCGAGTGGTCTCCTGATCTCCATGAACACTTCTTCTGGGCTCTGACCCACAAAAACAAAATACAAGAGCACCTTAGTTGAAGTTACTCAGGACATGTCAAGTTTGTTGGGTTTTTTGTTTAAGTGGCAGAACAGTTCTTTCAGAGGCTACAGGAAAATATCAAACACTTTCTCACAGATCACATCTGGACATTTCTGTTCCAGTTTCCAACCGAGTAATGACAACTTCTCTCCACACCTTTATCTGTGGATATCACTCGAGTGTAATACTTTCTAATGCAAATTCAGGTTTAGTTCACAAGGACAAAGCTGGGTTTTTCCCCTTTTCTGCAGCTCTGGTGGCTGCAGGAGCGCAGGCTGTGGGCTCACCTTGTCGTTGAACACGCGCAGGCTGTCCAGGGTGTGCAGGTTCTGCTCCAGCAGGGCTGTCCCTGCCGAGTACAGGTTCACCTCATCCAGCTGCAGCACGGCCATGGCCACCCAGAACAGAGCCTTGTGCATAGGGGAGTCCTGCAGGGAGAGAAAGAGCCACCACTGCCCCTTAGAGCCAGTTCCTGCAGGTGAAGGAACAACCAGGATGGAGGGCAGGGTTTGTCCCCCTTGTAGCAGGTTTTGTCTCAGCCACACCCATTCCAAGGGAACAGATGCTCACGTGGACCTGTTAATGCACTTCACAGGTGAACAGAAGAAAGAAAATGAATTTCAAGCCTTGTTTGCAACTCCCAAGCCATTCCTGCTCACCTCCATCCCTTCCTTGCTCAGTGTCAGACCCACCCTGCCCTGCACCAGCCTGAGCAGAAATGGGTCTGTGGTTCTCCATCTGAACATGGACTGCAGCTCTGCACACAGCACTGGCCAAGCACTTCCTCCTCAACACCAGAACCACACACAGGAGGAACTGGCACTGAGCACACGCTGGGTGCCCTGAGCAGAGCTGTTTGCAGAGCAAGTTTCACTCACACCAGGAGCTGATTGTCCCTGCAGTGCCCCCGAGTGCTCTGAGGCAGAGCCCGGCAGTGACCCAGGCTGGCTGAAGGAGCAGCCCCCACACGTGGCCGTTCCCCTGGCGTGCAGGGCAGCAGCACTCACAGCTCAAGCTGCACTGGGGCCTGTGGGAGGAACGGGCACAGCCTGGGCACAGCCTTTGCCCAACTGCCAGGGCCCCGCTCCGGGAACAGAACAGAACATTCCCAGCATTTCTCAAGCTTTTGCACTGGTCCCACAATCTGCCACACTTCCCATATGTGCTCCTTCCACGCATGAATCACAGTGAAGTGAGAACTTCAGAATCCCCAACATTTAACTTGTATTTCTGAGATCATACCCATAATCACAATTAACAAAATACATTCTCTGTTTATTCAAAAGGGTGGTGATTTACCTTGTTAAGAAGAGGCTGCAGCTTGGTGAGGGCTATAACTGTGGCTTCTATTAGAACTTGGCTATTATAATTATCAGGGCCTTTTAAACAGCTCTCAAGTCCCTGTTTGAAAAAAGAGAGTAATTAAAAATACAACCATAATTACATTTTGCTTTGTAAAAAGAAGATCAAAGATCTGCACAATAACTGTTTTTCTCAATTACTTACAAAGCCTGAGTTCATTTTAAACCAACTCTCAAGAAGTTTTCCAAATGGAGATTTAGACAGCAGAAATAAATGTATGACTGCACAATGTACCCCAACAGTCAGGCTGCAGGGGGTTGTAAGAGCTGTAGAAAAGCTCTTTTATCATTTAGACACTATTCAATCAAAGTTTGTGTCTATAAAACTCTAATGAAATGCTTAAAGGACACATATTTAGTACATTTTTAACCTGCTGTGGAACACAACCTGCTTTAGAATGATGGAACATCATTGTCAGGCCAGGCACCTGCTTCAAAGTTTTCTGATATAAATCAGCTCTTTACTATATTTACCTACCACACATGAGGTCATTCACTTCCTTTAAGAAAAAGGAAGCTATGCATCATGTGCATGCTGATAAATGCCAACAGAAAATTTCTCATTTATTCAAATACTGACTGCTGGATCTACCTGTGTCAAGAGTTTTAAACTCAATACTGAGACCTACTGATACTCTAGAAATCACAGCAGTGATGGAACTCATTCAATTTAAATTCAGAAGCCACCAAATCCATTTAAAATCAGAAGCCTGACCTACAGAAAGTGTATTTCCAATCAGTTCTACACAAGAATATGCTAGAAAAAAAACATCTATCCTAAAATTATGCCAGATTCTATATTTGATGGGAAAATAAAGCTAAAAATAGCTACTTTATGAGTCACAAAGGAAAAGAGACAGACCCATATACCTTGCTGAGAATTCGGATTATTTGTTTTATTTGTCCATGAGACACTCGTTTACTTATACAGCCAAAGACAACCAATGCTCTTGGCTGCAGGGAGGGGTTATACTGGAATGCAAACCTGTGAAGAAACAGAGCACATTGCGTTAAACAACACATATACAACAAAATACACATAACAAAAAGATGAGAACTCTGGGTGTACTGCACAGGCAGGGAGGGTTCAGGGTTTGAAGTCTGACTTACTTTTGAGCTAGTTCAGTCCACTGGTCCAGCCACTTGCATGTTGGAATATCCCTCATACAAGCCTAAAGAGAATTAGACTATTTGAATAGATGTAACGTGGAGAAAATGTATTTGTACAACTGGGAATGTGCAGAGGTTTGGCTCTCAGAAATCAGCTGTTAACTTTCAGCAGGGAGGAGGCACATCCCCTGCCCCGGCTGCCTGTCCCTCAGGGCCCACCCCTGTCCCCACACACCTCCATGATCTCCAGCAGGGCCCTGTCCCTCAGGGCTCCCCCGTGTCCCTCAGGGCCCACCCCTGTCCCCACATCCCCACACACCTCCATGATCTCCAGCAGGGCCTCGGTGACCGTCTCCAGCGAGGTGAGGGCGAAGGTCTCTCGCTCGTAGGAGCCGGGCGAGAAGGAGCGGTCGCGGTAGCTGGAGCGGAACGCGATCACCGCCGCCGACTTCACTTTGCTGATCCCAAACAGCAAATAAAACTTGGGCAGGGAGAACTCGGTCAAGCTCAGCCTTAAAACTTGCTTGGTCTCCTCTGTAGAACAAAGTTGCACATTTTATATTGACTCCAGGGACATTCAAATGCACATTTCCCCCCAGGGACACAGCCAAGGTCCCTGTGCCCATTCCAGCACCACTCCCTTGGCCACTGCCCCGGGTCAGGCACAGCAGCTCTGCTCTCCTGCCCTGACTGCTGAGACCAGCCACGAGGACTGGATTCTAGAGACTCTACAGAGCAACTTGTGTAAAGAGGTGGCTCTATCTGTTCTCCTCACAGTGATTCATTCAGAAAATGGAAACCCAGAGTGTTCCTGCTCTGAAATACCGACTTAACTGGAAGTTCAAACTGCAGCAGACTCTGCTTTTGGCTCTGGCACTCACATGAAGAAATACAGTTAAAGCAGAAGAAAATGATGGCCCTGCTCTGGCACTGACTATCTGTACAGTTCTGACCTTTCAGTTGATTTCAGTGTACTTCATACCCACTGTGTGAGCAGGAGGCTCAGCACCCTGTGCATGAGAGCACAGACACACAGACACCTCTGTGTGTGTGTGTGTGCACACTCCCTGCTGATATCTACAGACAAAATGAGAGACTATAAAAAAAAAGACAAGATCACATAAACTTTGAATTTTTCTTCTGCACAAAATTCAGCCTGGTTTCACATTGTGCTGCTTCTGGGCTAAGAAGAGCCAAATTGCCAATATCAATTATTTTAGGACTGCTAAAATACAGCAGTAGATAAAATACCTGTTTTAACACTCTAAGTTCACAATTCCCTTATGTAATTGGTATTTTTGTTACTATGTTATGCAACCCTTCACAAGATGTACATGAGCCAGTTTTAGCACAGATGTATTTTCTCCTTTGCCTTACCAGAAAATCACTGGTACTTCTCTTTTTCTAAAACCCATTATACAAACAATTTACACTATGCACCTGCTCTAAGTAGGATATTTTTTAATTCCATACTCATTTCTTGTTGATCATATCCTCATTCTGATTTGTATTCATGCTGAACTACAACCCACTTTTTTCAAACTCTCAGAATAGTTTGCAGAGAAAGACAACTCAAATATTTGTTAAACAAATTAAGGAGCAATCAGCTTCATTGAAAATCCAAAAAAGCTCACCACTGAAGTGGAGCTGTGAACAAGTGCAAAGAGAGTGAATGATGTTGATGACGAGCCCGTGAGTGGAAGCTCTGAGGGAAAGGGGCCCCGTGGCCACCAGCAGAGTCACCACGTGGAAGAGGTAGGGCAGATGTGCAGCCACGTCCAGGGAGTTGTTGAAGGAGAGCATGAGCATGTACCGAGCCAGAATGGCAATGTCATCCCACATCAGGTGCTGCTCCAGCGTGGGTGTGGGGGACAGACAGGTCTTGTCAATGATTTTACACATCCTCCCAATCACCTGAAAAGAGAGCAACCATTCTGTTCTACTCAAACAGGAGCACAGCTCAGAATTTCAATAAAAACGATCATCACTCTACTGCTTGGAATCTATTTTATCATGGCTTCTGCATTGTTGCCTGTCCTGAGTTACCAGAAAGCATCTCAGTGTCACATTAGTAAATAACTAGAAATTCTCTAAAAGGAAATGAAGGCAAAGAGAGAACTCACTTTGCTTGACACCAGTTTGACATTGCCAGAAGCCAGTGCTACAGCTGTGTCTGCCATCACCTCAGCTTTGATGGAGCCCAAGCCCCCCGTGGCACTGGTTTTGATGAAACTGTCCAACACTACATCCAGGAGATCTGTTATCTGACAGAGAAAAAGAGTCAGATTAACTTGACTTTTGCACCGTGAACGACCCTTTGAACAGCAGTAATTCATTTCTTTAGCTGAAGATGCACAACTATCACAAACTGAACCATCCATGTTAGGGACTCGTTACCCTTCTGGCAAAAAGCCCCATGTAAATTTTAGAAGCATAAAGCTGAATTCCATTAGGTTTTACTACCAGTGATTCAGAACTAGAAACTAAATTTAGCACTATTTTTATTTCATTTTCCACTTTAACTCTTTATAAAATGCTGACCAGGAAGAAGAAACCTGATGTGAAGTGTTTGTTTAGAGAGGATGCAGAAGCAGTACCTGTCCCAGGCTGCCCCATATCTTGGCCTGAATGGAAGGGTACATCTGCTTCTCGTTGATGGTCATGGTGATGAGCTTGTCCAGGATGGCGGTGACGCGCTGGCGCTTGGCGTCGTCGTTGTGCTTGCAGAAGCGCACCAGGTTGGACAGCCAGGGGGTCATGTACTCCAGGCACAGGTGCTTCAGCTCAATGCCTGCAACAAAACGCTCATCACACACGGCCAGCACTGTCCCCCTTCATAAATAACTCCTCCTTCCAGTTTTAGTGCCTGAAACAATTACTGTCCCAGCTGAGCAAAGAACACTGGGCCAACAGAGAGCCTTCAAAGAGGCATGGCAAAAGGAGAGAGCAACAGAGCCAGTGAGGAAGCTCAGTTGACTAAGCTAGATCTAAAATCCTTTTAGAGATTAGTATCTTTTCAAATTAATGGATGGCACTAACCATACTGGAGCTACTTACTGGATTTGCTAAATCCTGAAATACACTCCTCCAAGAACTCCAAGGTGAGGTGTGGCTCATTTGCTGCAAGAGTCTTACTGATAGATACAATAAATAGTGTGTTGTTGGCAGGAATACACAGACCTGAAGTTTCCAGTAACTGGCCCTCAATCTTTAAATTAAAGGTACAGGTTAAGGCACATAGAAGATTATAGGCAGCAGACCTGTAACAAAGCAAACAATGTGATTTGTAAGAGCTTTCTTGTACTTCTGAACATATACATATTATACATCACAGTACTGACATTTCAAAATCAATTCAGTGCTGCTATAGTAGAAATTACATCTAAATTCCCAAACGTTTTCCCCTGGACAGGCTACAATTTGCAGCAAAAAAGAACTTCCCTTGGAGAAATAGAAGAAATGATTCCTCCACTTGCTCTGAACAATTGCTGATAAGGTGACAGAGTATGTTTGAAGGGCTTTGTATTGGGTTTCCCAGAACACCATGGAGTTCCAGGAAATTCTAAATCTCTCCAGGTGTACCTAAGCTGCTGGGAGAGAGCCTGCCCAAAGCCCAGGGGTGCCCCTGCTCAGCCCCAAGCCTGGGAGAGCCTGTTCTGACACAAATCACAAGCTGCTCTAAGGGGTACAGCTCCCACGCTCTTAAACACAAAGCTCAACACCATGGAAATGGTATGTACCAATAAACACAGAGTGCAAAGCAAACTACTGCTTCTCATAAAGAGAAATTAAGTTTCCTTCACGCCTTCACTTCCCCTGACAGTGTGTGCCCTTCTTCACTCACAGGAACTCAATCTTTATTTACTGAGAACTGCATTGTATGGAGCTGTGGTTTTGCTCAAGAGGCTCCCTAGCAGTGGAGCAGCCTGAGGAGCCCCTGAGGAGCAGAGGAGCAGCAGAGCAGAGCTGTTACCGCAGGCTGGGGTCGGAGCTGCCCAGGTTGAGCAGGGCGATGTTGAGCAGCGTCCCGGGCACGTCCTTGGGGCGGATCTTGGTGTGCTGGGGGATGGAGTCGGGCTGCGACAGCTCCCAGCGCGTGCGGATGTGGATGATGGACCTGACGATGGCCTCGCACTCCTGGTGCATGAAGGTCAGTGGGGTGCCCTGGTTGGCAATGGTCAGGGTGAACTGGTTCTCATCCACCAGGCAGATCTCCTCGATCTCAGAGGCGTAGTAGATGTCGTTGAGGAACACGGTCTGGCCCAGCACCCGCGTGCGCTCCGCCGACGTCACCTGCACCGCGGTCGAGCCAACCTTGGGGACACAACAGAAAACTGCTGCAGCACCTCTGGGTAATCACACAGAGAAAACACTCACACTCCTACTTTTAGCAAAGATGAATGTATGAAATTTTGTATGTACGAATTAAGAGACAGTAAAATCATATTCCAATCCCTAAACAAAGATAACAGATCATTAGGAACAGCATTAAAAGCACTTACTTTAATAGAAACTTTGGTGTCTTTATGAGCCAGTTTGAGAGCATTGTGAAACACTTTCAAGTCCTCCTCCAAAGCCAAGGTAGCTGCTGGGAGTTTCTGCTGGTCGTGTTCGATGTGCTCTGCCAGCTTCCCTGGAGAGTCTATGAAAACAAGCCTTTTGCTCCCTTTCAAACCTGTCAAGAGCCTTTCATGGTATTTGGTGTATTCTCTGACCCAAGAGTTACAGTTATAAATAAAAACTGCTGCAACATTTTCATAAGCAAAGCCTGGAAAAACTACAAACCATTTAGAAAGAAAGTCTGTTTTAAAGCGATTACTGGGGCCAGCGTGTGTGAGGTCCACCACAATTTCATATGGCTTTGCATAGTATGGCTTCAGGGTCAGCAGCACGTGGTAGATCAGCAAATCCCCGTTGATCTGACCAGTCTTGAACCTGCAAGACAGAACAGACACGGCTGGGTCATGCTTGAGGCCCGCAGCACAAACCCCGAGTGCCCAGGCACACCAAGAGCAGCCCAGTCCTGCCCCGAGGCAGACTGACCCTTGTGCCAGTCCTGCAAACAGGGACACCACACCGGCCTCAGGCACTGCCTCGTGCTCTGGCCACGTTTAGTGCCCACGATGAGGGGGCTTGGATTCAACCCAGCTTCATCCTCAAGTGCCCCACAACCTCTGAGTGCCTCTAACTTTGTGACAGCCTTAGACATTCAAATCACATCTATACTTGTATGTGGAAAAAGATATTTGTCTCAGGAGTCTTAATAATCAAACATCCACACCCCAACTTTTTCAGAGGGTCCAGAGCCACTCCAGTGACTCTATCCTGCAACACTCCAATGCTTGGGGGTGTTTCTGAGAATGGTCAGTCTTCTGAGGAGGACAGAGGACTTGCCTACAAAAATACCTCTTTTCAAAAACATTCACATAATTGAGAACAGTTTTTCTTACTTAAAAGTTCTCTGAATTTTGAGATTGGGCAATGCATCAGCCTAAACGACACCTCCAGGGTTCACACAGCAGACTGAATTCTAGTAAGAATTAATTAAAAATAAATTCATCAGCAGCTTATGAAATTTTAAGGTATTTTTAAACACCTGTCACTGTTCTGAGCTGTCATTAACTCTTCCAAAGCAAACAACAGGCTACAGAAGAGCTGATAAGTGCTCAGAGCACAGGTGTAGCTTTAAGGCTTTTGGGACACTTCTCTTGATAGCACCTGAGTGCAGGACAGCTCAGGAGACAGAACACAGAAAACTCATCTGCACAAGAGATTTCCACCCCCCCGTTACCTCCGGTGGTTCTGAGAGCTAAGTTGGGCAAGTGGTGTTTTTCCCCCAACATGTCATGGCAGAGCTGTTACCAAAGGAAGTGTGTCATAGCTGTGGTTTTAGTACCCCACTTAGGGCCACATGTCATTGCAGTTACAGGTTTGCCTAAAAAACATCAGCATTGCCCAAATCTCCCTGCTGTACACTGATGGCTGCCTGCATCCCAGGAGCAAATATATGCACAAAGAAATCTTATTACCAAAGGACTAAATACCTGAAACATCCACGTTCTGTCAACTACATCTTGGCAAGGTAAGTACACATTTTCCTTCTCCTATTTTAAGTTGCACTTTAAAGTTAGTTACATTTTGTAGAAAAATATATGAAAAGGTATTTTTACAGAAATTTGAGTAATTAAAAAATAGCAACAAACTGTAGACACAGTATCTCCAACTGAATCAGGGAAGCTGATATACTGAATTTTTCATCATGTTAAAGGTTATTCACAGTCAGACTGAGGAATTAACAGTGACAGTCACTACTTGGCTCTGTTGTCCTTGTAGTGCAGATCTCGCTGGGTACCGAGACCCTGTCAATACCCAGACACAAAGGGTTGAACTAAAAAGAAAACCAGCTCTTTAAAGATCAGTTCCTTTGCTCTCGTGGTTTCAAGAGCAGCCCCTCACAGACGAGCCCGCTGATTTGTAAGAAAAGCACATCTGGAGTGGGAGCCCACAATGAACACTGGGCTCAGTGTGCTGGGGCAGAGCTGGAGCTGCACCCTGGGCAGGGACAGGAACACTGGGCTGGCCCTGCCTGTCCTGCTCCAAACAGCTGAAATGTTACAAACCCCAAGCTTTGCTGGGTTTGCTTTCCTTCTCCTTTCCAAAGTATGCTACAAGGAATCACCCAGGTCACTTCCACCATACACAAACAAAAATCCTACCTGAGTTGTCGCTTATGACCAAGATGGTTTCCAGTTCAAACGGAACAAACAAGATTAATCTCAGGATGGAAAACAAATTTATGTTATGGGTGAACTGCAAAGTTATAGACAGATCTTTTGTTGCTTGCTTGTTGTGCAAGGAGAGATCCCCTTACACACCAGGTGTAGCCCTGCCTTCCCTTCACCTGTTCACACACAGGAACATCACTTCTCTGACATTTCATATTTACCCACACACAAATACACTTTGTTACCTTTACAGGCAACAAACACATTTTTTCAAGAACAACCATAAAATTAACAATGTTACTTTTGGTCACTCCCTGTAGCATTCCAATTTGCACTATGCAGAGTGTGTCACACTCACAGGACACGCTTTGGTCTGTTACCAGAGCCAGCAGAAAGCCTCTGGTGGGACACAGCCTTGCCCTGGGAAGGGTAGGAGCAGCCTGGCCCACTGCCTGGGTCACTGCTTGGCTGATTTGTCACTGCTAATTTGAGATAATTAATATTATCTTCATATCTGACCAACCCCACTCTCACATTCCTACCCTCCAGAAAAGTTCAGGTACAGATTTGAATGCCACACAAATGTGAAACAGAACATATGAATGGTTACTCTCATTTGCATGATTATCGGCGGTGTTTTACAGAAAATGTCACAATCTGCAGAATGTTTGGGAGAAAAATACAAGAAGTACATTTGTGATGAAGAGCTTTTTGTACAAAAAAGCAGAAAAACAAGAGAACAAAGATTTTCCTGGGCATTTTAAAGTACCCCAGACAGCTGTGCTAGGAACTACACACAGTTCACATTAAGTTATTGCTGTCACTTACAGGAACATTTTGGGTTCAAGTTTTTCCCTGCAGGGTTCCCCTGCCTGGCCCAGGGGAATTCAGGGAGGTGAGAAGCAGCCAGTGATGTGTAACCTCCACAGGGCCTTTGTGTAAAGCAGAAGTGATGACCGGGTGTAACGTGGGCAGCTTCAGAGAGAAGGAACTCTCCGAGTCTGCCCTGACATCACGGAGCCCCCAGTAGGAAACACTTCTCTTTTTCTCTCCATGTTCTTTTTTGGTCTTTGTAAGTTTTCTATAACCTCAAACTGTCAGAAGTTTGAGACAATCTATTCTTTCACAATCTGGGCACTTGAACTTGCCCTCCTACATCCCCCAAAATGAGGCCGTGTATTTTCCACCAAGAATCCTGCTATTCCCTGAGAAATCCAATCCAAACCTCTAAGAAGCAGCATCTGCTAAACTAGCATCCCAATTTGTATTTTTGCAGGGGATTCAACAGGAAGATGCAGACAACGAGATGCAGTAACCCAGGCCTGGCCTTTCCTGTCATGATCATCTTCTCCCTGTGGCTGCAAACAAGTGCAAACCACACAGGCTACCCTCACCTCAGAGAAGAAACCTGGAGTCCCATCAGCCAAAACCTCAGTGAGAGTCAGAACAGGACAGAAGCAAGCACAAATTCTCCTCTGAGCCTCAATTTCAGCAGCCAAACAACTCCTTCTGAAATGCAAAGTACCTTGCCATCCTCCTCCTCCACAATGGCCCAAAATTCAACATCTTCCCGTGCCAAAATACGAAGTACCCCGCCATCCTTCTCCTCCACAATGACTCAAAATTTGATTTCCCCTGCCCCAAGTGCAGTTTCCACCACAGGAGGATTAGAGAAAAGCAATAAACCCAAGAGCCCAATGACCAAAGAAACCTGTGAAGACAATAAGTCTCTCATACTGATTTGCTTCATTATCATTGCAGTTCTTGTGCTCATCTGCATCTCCCTGTTTCTGTCCACAGTCATAGCAGCCAACAAAATCTCCTATCTGAAAAGAGCCCAGCAGGGCAAACGCAGGCCCAGGAGCAATGGGGACCTCCTGGCCACCAACAGCCTGTGGCCCACAGCAGCAGGAACGTGGCAGAGGATGCCCAAGGAGACAAGTGGAACTGAGCTGATAATGCAGGAGCTGGTATCAGGGAGGGATGCTGTGAACCAAAGGAAAACTGAAGATGAAACTATTGAGAAACTCACCAAAGCAGCAGAAAATGAACAAGAAAGCAAAGAACCATCCCAGTCACACAAACCCATCTTAACCAATTTTGTAGTTGAGATTTAATTCACACTCAAGTAAAAATCCATCTTTTGCCTTTGTTACACTATTAATGTAAGGCAAAACCTTGTATTTCAAGTAACAGCAAAAAATCTGGAAAGCTAAATCCAGATTTTAGAGGTTTTCCATTTATGCCAGTGGGAATGCTGCAGCCATGTGTGGATCCAGAAGGCGGTAACACTGTGTTAAATAGCTTTCTGTAAGTAGTGTCAGGTCTGGTTTTACTCCTTTGACCAGAAGTCAGGGTGACAGGAGCTGAACAGGATAAACCTAAAGGACAGAATCTGCCCATGCTCCAAGAGCGCAGAGGGGAACAAGGAACAGACTGTCAGTCTGATCAACACTCTGAACACTAAGATGCTGCACAGGCATAACCAAGTTGCTTTTCAAAGGAAAACATACATTAGTCACAACTCTGATTCAACCACTAACCCAGGATTGAATGCCTCAAAATGCCCTTTTGGATTTTCCATCAAGAACTTCGTAAACCAGCTTAGTTACTTTTGAAGCAGACTGATTGGAACCATAATTACTATGTTTCCACATTGACTGTGAGTAGATAAAGTTTGTAGTATTTGCTAGAATATGAGAACTTGTGCAATTTGTTATCTTCAATAAACTTGCAATATGAGTTTTTTAATTGCTTACATGATACTATTTCTCTAAGTCAGATGTTAGAAAAAACTATGACCAGGCATCTTGGAATGTTTTATTGCTGTAACACTGGCTGGCTCAGGAAAGGTCTCTGATGACTTGCTGTGATTTCCTGCATCATGGAAACACACTCCACTTTCTCCTGACACCAAGCAGAACATGCCTGGAGTTCCTTTCAACCACAACAACTTTTAGTTTCTTTATTCTCAGAGACCTGACCTTGCTCCAGTGCCAGGGAGGTGCCTGTGGCTGCTGTCCTGCAGCAGAGCTTTGCTCTTTTAAGGAAACGTGAGCAGCTTTCCACAGGCTGCCCCTCGGGCTGAAGAAGCTCTGTTGCACTGCGGTTACAAGTGCTGAGGCTGCACAGCGCCAAAGCTCCAAACATCCTGTGCAGCTGTAACCAACAGCTGTGACACATAAGAGGGTTGTACGAGTTTGAGAGGACCAGGATGACTGAATCCCCCACCCCAGTCCCACTGGATCACCCATTAGCCTGGCTGGCAGGGCAGATAGAGCAGCAGCAGGACCACGGCACTGTGGCAGCCAGGACAGAGACAGAGCTCAAAAATTCAACTGCCAGGCTCAAAGGTGGGCTGTGTGGTGAGAAAAACAAAGCTGGAAGGACTCTGCATGCTTAGCCTAGAACTGGGAATCAGCTGTGGGGGTTGGAGAGAATGGGGAGGAGACAAAGAAACACTGGGTTAGTGTGAGTATGGGATCAGGATGTGTGTGTGCTGCAGGAGCAGGCAGAGTGTCAGAGAGAGAAGCAGTGCAGTCAGAGAGGCACAACAGGAAGGGCTGCAGAGGAATCTGTCAGTAGCTACTGGCAGAACACAATTGCAAAGTGCCATGAGACATATTTGGTGTGAGTTTCTTTCCGCCACGCTGCCTTTCCAGGCAAAAATGCTCACAGAGACCCAAGAGAGCAGCTTGGGTTACACTCCAGGGTATGGACAGGGACAGACAGGGGAAGCAGCTGCTCAGAGCACAGCCCTCCACCAGCGATGGCAGCTGGTCACAACCCTGTCCACACAGAAAAACAACCAAGCAAGTAGGGACAGGCTGAGGGTGAAATCAGATTTTGCCCTCTGCCTCTCACTGCGGCCACACAAGGGAGGATGTGCAAGCAGCCAGCATCCCATGACCACAGAGCTTTCCATGACTCACCAAGGAACCCAGCGGTGGTTTCCCACTAATAACCCTGAGAGCACAGCAAACCCACCACTGAATTACATCAGCCATTCCAATCCAGCCCAAACTCGCAGAGTTTTTGATTCCCACAGAAGAAACCGTAACTATTTTCTACAAAGACAGGCAAACAGGTATTTGAGAATTTCCACATCAATACACAGAGGTGCCTGATGTGGCAGGAGCCACAAACACCTTTCTGCAGAAGCCAGGGCGGGCAGATCAGAAGTTTGCCCGTGGGACAGGGGACACAGGATCTGATCTGAGATAGGAGCCCCGAGCTGCTGGCGCAGACGCTTCCTGCCGGGTTGGCAACTTCCTCCCTCTTGCACAAAGTTCTACGTGAAAAGAGCCATTTTCCCCAGCCTGACTCTGAGCACACACAGCCCTCCCGAGCCTCCAAACAACAAAGGCAGACGCTGCCTGCTTCAGAGAAGATAAATGTGCAGGTAAGGATCACATTCAAGTACTGAGCCTATTCTGAGAAGAGGGGAGCAGGATAAAAACTGAATAGAATCACTTTAACCCATTACAAATCTGTCAGAGTTTACATCAGGATGTTCTCCAGTCATTAACTTACTGCTCATGTGTGTTTACACTGCTGCATTTAAAATTTAATTTTGTGTATTTGTAAACCCACAAAGACTCATGCATATTAATTTCCCAGAAATAGCTTCACAGGACTAGCACTATAGTAACTAACGAATTAGCTCAAATTGCATGAAAGTGACTTTAGAAGGAAAAGAGCTGCGTAGGGGATGAATTTTTATAAAATTTATTTCATATGAAGACATTTAGAGAGCTGAACTCTAATCAGTACAGGAAAAAAAAAAGTCTGTTTCATGCCAACAACTCAACATTTGCACAATCTGCATGCAGGAATTTATTTATAAAATACTTTACCATTAGAATGCTGTGTCATTATGGCATAAGTACTTGGAAAACTTTTAAATATTTTGCTATGCTGAACAAATATGAGAACAGGAAATAAAAGTTTAAGAGAACTGTAAAAAGCCTTTTACTTCTGTCTCAGCTTATATCACAACAAGCCACTGCTTCACTTCTAACAGTCCTGTCTGTCAATGCTGCAGAGTTTGTTCCAGGTCCATAACCAGTTACATTATAGTTAAATGTTATTTTGAAACCTTGTGAGGACTGCTCTGCCAATGCCTTTTTCTGATAAGGTGAAACAAGACGATAATAAGCCATTACCTTCAAACAAGCCACTTTATTAATATGATCCATAATGCTGAAAATCTGCTGTTATTTGTAAAGTCAGCGCCAAACCCACTGATCATGCAGATGGGAACAGGCTTGAAATGTGAAATATTGGGGAGACTGTTATTTTCAGTCTGATGGTATTAACACAGAATGTCTGGTGGCAGTAAAGTGCAGAAATACAGTGTACAAGTTACCACGTTCTACTTCTTCCCTGCAACAGCAGAGGACCCTTGTAAAGAGGCTGGAGGGAAATGGCCAGACACCAGGTGATGCTGGCTGTGTTCTGTGGGGAGATCTGGAGTTCCCTGTCTGCAGCAGCACCTCAGCACGCTGCCAGGACTGAAAGCCACATGTGCCCCAGTGCCACGAGCCCCAGGGCAGACAGCCTCCTCCTGCACCACCTGCAAGCGACTGTGCCCAGCCTAGAGCAGGCTGCCACAGAGCCCCAGGCCTTCCCAGGGGAGGAGGAGGCTGGGGATGGCAGCTGGGTGGCAGCGCTGATCCTCGGCAGCATTCTGATTGGGATGGCGCTGGCCATTACGGTGATTCTCCTGTGGAAATGCTGCCTGAGGCCTCCTCAGGCCCAGTCCCACTGGGCAGGCCGCTCCCCCTTCGCCGATGGGGACACCTCAGACCTCTGCATGGAGCCTGACCCCGGCACCAAGCGCTCTTCTGTCCTATTTATGCTGCCTTGGAGACTGAAACAAGGCACAAACTTGCAGGAGGACCCGACTGTCTCAGAGAACCCACCCCAGCACACTTGCAGTGCCGAGAACGGGCAGCCGCCTCCGCCGGCCGCGGGCTGCTCCGGAGCCAGCTCTGCCCCCGCCCCAGAGCAGGAGCCAGCCAACACTGCAGCTGAGTGCTGCCCTCCCCCAGACCCTCCACCCGAGTGCTCCGACCTGCCACCACCCCCCGACTGGCTCAGGGAACCCGCTGAGGAGCCCAGCTCAGACCCCAGCAAGCACTCGGCACTTCACTTGGAAGCAGAGGAACCACAGCCCTCACCACCTGAGCCACTGATCCAGGAGATCCATGAAACACTGCCCCAGCCTGAACACCCTTTGTAGACTGCCAAATTCATTTCCAGAATACTCTATATCTTTCTTAAACTGAGTAATTTTCAATAAAGTAAAAAAGGAGAAGTTGACACAGGCAAGAACGGTGAGGCCCCAGCATTTCCTTCACATTTCCGTGGTGTTTCCCAACTTCGGCTTTCACAAGAGAGAACAACCTGCTTCTGCCTGAAGCAAATTTCTGACTACAAAACAAATTGTGCCCAGTCATCACCTGCAACCAGAGATTCCAGAAGGCAGAGTACACAGCTGTGTGTGCCAGCACAGCCAGACACAGGTAACACACGCGTGGAGATGTCACAGACAGCCCAGCGTCAGAGGGACTCAGCTTTGCACCTGGGTTTGCTCCCCTGGGCTGTGCAAGTGAATGCAATCACTTCCAGGACATTTCAATAAAGCTTTCTCAGTCAAAGACGTTTTGGTCACTTAAAGCTCACCTAAATATTTGCTTAGATACAGCATGCACTCAGTCACTAATACAAACTCATTTAGTGGTTCACGGATGCTACATTCCTTGGAGCTCCTGGTGTCCCAGCGCTTTACACGCTCCTCTCTGGGCCCTGAGTACCAGCACAGCTCATCTCCCCCACACCAGCCTTGGCTGGGCAGCAGCAGGCTGGTAGCAGAAGCAGATTTTTTTTTTTTACCAATATTGAATATATATTAAGAAGCTGCTAGATGCTGAAGCTAGCTTCCCATGAGAGCTCTGCAAAATGGTAGAGTTTGCAGCTTGCTTGAGGAGGGAATAGGTTTATGGATGGAGCACAGGACTAAGACTTGCACACAATAAACTTCAGAATTTTCAAACTATCACTAATAAAGAGTAGTACATTATCCAAATGCAATTCCAGGCTTCTGTGTATACAATGGCCATAGGAAAATATATTTTCAATTTTCTTTACTGTTTACATAAGCTGTATGATTGGGTATCCCTAAAGAATAGCATTACAATTATACAAAGACTTTTGCAAGGCTCGTTCACATGACATCCTGTTAAAATTAACAGCACTATAAACAAAACATTATAAACACTCTCACTCTCATATTGCTTTGAGAAAATCAGATCAAGATTTCCTGTGGAAATCTGTAAAATCCTACGAGCTGAGCTATAATATACCTGACAACACAGCAATTGCCTGATCCAAAGAGCGGAAAACAGTATTTTAAAATTATGACAATATATTCTGGCAGCGTAGCTTAAAAAGCTTAAGCTAGAAAACCTAAATTCACATTAACCTCTATTACAGGAGGAGAGGTTAACAGAAGGCAAAAAGAAGCCAAGCTAACCTGCCATTTCAAACAGAAACGTGCAGTGGAGTGGCAGCCTGAGCCTGCGGGGGGAGCCCAGAGTGCAGGCAGCCCCGGCTGGGAGGGAGCAGCAGCAGCACAGCAGGGCTGGGGAGCTCCTGGTGGCACTCCCTGTCCCAGCAGGTCCCTGCCAGGGCTGGGGAGCTCCTGGTGGCACTCCCTGTCCCAGCAGGTCCCTCCCTGGCAGGGCTGGGGGGAGCCGGGCACTCCCTGTCCCTGCAGGTCCCTGCAGGACTCGGGGGAGCCGGGCACTCCCTGTCCCTGCAGGTCCCTCCCTGCCAGGGCTCGGGGGAGCCAGGCACTCCCTGCCCCAGCAGGTGCCTCCCTGGCAGGGCTCGGGGCAGCCGGGCACTCCCTGCCCCAGCAGGTCCCTCCCTGGCAGGGCTGGGGGCAGCCGGGCACTCTTTGCCAGGGCTGGGGGCAGCCGGGCACTCCCTGCCCCAGCAGGTCCCTCCCTGGCAGGGCTGGGGGCAGCCGGGCACTCCCTGCCCCAGCAGGTCCCTGCCAGGGCTCAGGGCCGGCTCTGCAGTGCCCACAGGATCAGGTGGTTGCGGAGCCGGGCGCAGCCGTACGATGCAGCTGAGACAAGCACAGCCCTCGGCAGCCTCTGGAGCTGCTCTCCAGAACAAGGCGACCTCTAAGCTCCAATCCATCACAGAAACGATGTGCTGATACTGCAGGACACCACGGTAAGTTTGTGCTTTTTGATTTTACTCACAAAATCCTACTACCAAATCAGAGAAGGAAACGGGAATGGAATTAGGAGCTGATGACAGATGCTTGCACCAGAAATTTGCTGCAGTGTCTGAGATTTCTTACTAACGGTAACTCGGGTTCTAAACATGTGTTTCCAGCTTTGAGATCGTAATTAACATTGCAAGGAGGAAAAAATGCTACAGTGCATGTTAGCATGAACACTGGAATTTGGGGTTCAAGCTAAATTCCTACGATGTATTTTAACCAATTTACTTAAGCAAACAGCATGCCTGGATGGGGGGGACTGCTACATTACTGCAGAGATTTGTGAAGATCCAGTTGACAGCCATTTTTTCATCCTCTATAAATGAACACATTATTCCAAACATAATATAGGCTTGAAATCACTAAAAACAAGAAGCAGACATTGTATAACGTTTGGAAGAGACTTGCGTTTTCGGAAGAAAGCCCTCATTTGAGCTGGAGGGGGAAAGGGAGATGAAAAAAACAAGTCTCATTCTGCCAGACAACATGACAGGCTGAAGGGATGCTTTGTGAAGTCTCTCTTGAACAATTCTAAAAAGGACCGTGCCACAAAGGGGGTTATTGATATTTTTACTTAATTTCTCCTGCAAGTGGCCATTGCCAAGACAACCCTTATACGGAGATAAAATGTATTACATGGATTTAAAGGGTGTCATTTTGGTATATTTATTTCCAGGCAACAATGGAATACCAGATATTGAATACATCTACCTGTCTGCTGGTCCTTCTGGTTTTCATACCCACTGGTTTGGGTATCTGTCCTTCTAGCTGTAAGTGCTCAGGAAACGACAGGAATGTGGACTGTTCAGGCAGAAACTTAACTGTACTGCCCCAGGGACTTCAAGACAACCTTACATATTTAAACCTGTCCTTTAACCAGTTTGTAGATCTCGATCATCAGCTAACGAGGTTCACCAATCTGAGGACCCTTGATATTTCAAATAATTGGCTCAAGAATGTTCCTGCTCATCTGCCCAAGTCCTTATGGGAATTATATGCCACAAACAACAACATTAAAGTTCTTCAGAAACTTGATACAGCTTACCAGTGGAATCTTAGAGTGCTCGATATTTCCAGGAATATGGTGGAAAGAGCTGTCCTGATCAACAACACACTGAGCAGTCTCAAGTTTCTCAATCTCAGCAGCAACAAACTTTGGACAGTTCCAACCAATATGCCCTACAACATAGAGACAGTGGATCTATCCAATAACTTCTTGTCCCAGATACTCCCAGGAACACTGGTGAGACTGCAACACCTCACAAGCCTCTACCTGCACAACAACAAGTTCTCATACATTCCTGACAAAGCCTTTGACCAGCTCTCCCAGCTGCAGGTAATAACTCTGTACAACAACCCCTGGTCGTGCAGCGATAACGAAACCATCCCTTATGTGCTGCAGTGGGTGCAGGGCACAGCTGCCCGTGTGCTGGGGGCCCCCTGTGCTGAGCAGCCCTGGGTGAGCACCGGGCCAGCCCCGGGCCAGCCCACGGCCCTGGACTCCAGCCCCATGATCAAAGGCACCAAGGCAGCCGACAGGGAGGCTTCTGCCGCGGCACCCGAGCCCACCAAAGTGACCAAAACACACAAACAACTGAAAGCCAAGGAAGTCCCTCCCTTGGGGAGCCAAAGCCCCCCGGCCCTGTTCCCCGGCACGGACTCCCCTGATGGCCCCCAGGAGGCCGCGGCCACCCGCACAATCCTCGTCCAGGACTCCACCGAGGGCAACGCCAGCCTGGCCCCGGCCACGGGATCCTCCACCACTCCCATGACTTTAAGCATCACCAGTGGAATGCCAACTAACTACTCCAAGATGCCTCAAAGCACAACCGCTACCTTAAGGAAGGAGGAGGCCACGCCAAGCGTGCCCTCCCGCGCCAGCCGCTGGCCGATGGGGCTGCTCTGCCTGGCACTGCTGCACGCCCTGGCCCTGGCTATGGACTAAGGGCTTGCACCCCATGGAAATTACTGGGGTTATTCCTGTGATAACAGCTGGAGTTAACACATCCAGCTGAAATAATGAATGAAAGAAATTCAAAGTCCCGACACTGATCTAAAGAAAGTAACAGTTCTTAAAGACGCGCACACTAATGTCTTGATACTAAGCTGCTACTTATTTTCATATGTCTTAATTGAGAACAACTAATCTATTATTTTGTTTTTAAAAATGTGCTTATTTTGTATTTAAATTTTTCATCTTACTTGCACAGAATAAACACATCAGAATTTTAAGTACTGATTTTACATATGATTTTGTCATTGAACAACTGGAAAAAAACAGAAGGCCTGTATCATATCTGCATTGTCTTGCTTGACTTGCCAGTGAGCAATTCCTGTAATATAGCAGCACAGATTCTTTGTAAGTTACGATGACATGCAAAAGAAAGGGAAAAAAATAAAGGAACTAAACCGAACTGTTTCACTAATCAGAAGTTATTCCTGAGCAAAATCGCTAGCATGTATATCTACGTTTGCTTCATATGTATTAGAGCATTTTAAATATGAAGAACAACAGTTTTGAATGTAGGAATTAAATATGACAATGCCATGATGTCTGCTAAGAGGGTGTAAACCGAGACGGCAACATGGTCCAACTTCAGCATGGGACAGTGGTAGGGGCCAGTATCCTTCTGCTCTGGCTTGACTTAGAGACCGCAGGCAAGTTATTGCTCTCTCCATATTAAAAAAAGAAAAAAAAAGAAGAAAAAAAGAGATAAAAGTAGCAAAAAATGCCAGATGTTCAATGCCATGACACTGACAAACACCAAGGAGTTATCTACCCAAATTAATGACCTGGAACTCCTTGACTTTATGTCAAGTGACATCCTGAAATGTTAATATGTTCTGCTTAAAAGAATACCCACAAATCAGCCAGAACGTAGCAAACTACTATCAGTAAAATGAAACACCAGCTGATTTCTAACACAAGTCATGTAACAAATCAATTAAGCAGTTAGCTGGTGAGCTGTCACTGAAACACTCCTGACTCTTGTGACTCCAGAGAGAAGGAATGCAGGCCATGGCACTGAACATGCCCAAATCCCTGCTTTCTAAGGGCGAGCATGGATGCTCTTCTCCTCGACATCTGCTCCGCCAGCCAGTAGAAATAGCTGCACGCATGGTTCTGTCCACTCTAGGAAAACTATTTAAATTATGGCAAAGGTACCTGATATACTACAGATGAAGTTTTGCAAACAGCATGAAATGAAAACTGAAGAACAAGTTAATTGAAAAAGTATTATCCACTTAATATTACAGATCTTATACAATGTTTTCCATTCATTCCAGGCCATTTATTTTCCAGTTATTGTAGCATGAAGGTGCTGCAAAACCCAGAAAACCTCACAACCAAGACTGGAGTCCTCTACCTGTTCCTCCTAAGGTGTCAATGGGGGCTGTAGATCATTTACAACTACTGGTATCAGAGAAATGACAACTTTCCAATTGTGAACAGTATTTCTATAACCAGATACGTGTTTTAATTTCTAACAGTAAATGTTACACAATGGATTTGTACAGTTATTTCATTGGCATTTAAATAAAAATAAAGTTATGTTTGTATTGAACTGAACTAGTGACTGTGCTTCTTTTCTAATAAGCAGAGTAAAATGAATAAATAGATAGCATTGTATTATACAAACCTGTTTGAAGCAGTCTTATGGGGGGAAATTATGGTTATATTAAATTGCACTATTTAGATACTGATGTATCTCTAATACTGTTTAGCAATAAGCTGATGACACAACACTGTGACTATCCTTCCCCTTCCTACTCTTTAGAACTTAGAAACACTGAAGAAGTCCCTGCTGCCACAGTCCCTGGACAGTCCCTGGGTTTGCTAAGGGCTGACTGACTGTAGCACAGCACCAACCTATTTCCCAAGCTCAGAACTCAGCAATTCCCAGAACTGCATCATTCTCTGGCCTCATCCCACACAGTGGGAGCAGCTGGGCTTGCAAGGCAGGACTCATTACAAAATGAGGTGCTGTGGCTAAACTGCTTGATTTGAGGAAATTACAGGAAATACTGCATGTGTCTTTGCTGCAGAATCAGTACAGGATGCTAAATTCTATTGCATTAAAAAACCTACAGGGAATTGACTTTAAGGCTCTGAGAATGTTTCACCCATAATGAGACAATGTGATGACCAGCAACAGGAAACACTGCTTTCCAGAGGTTATCTGGGGCAAACTGCAAGCCCCCATCCTGAAGGACATGCTATTCAGCCTTCAGAGTGCTCAGCAGGCTAAGAAAAGCCTGGAAGGGGAAATGGGGCTCTGGGGTTTCCTAAAAGCACAGGCAGGACTGGGGAGCTGGATGCAGACCCACAGCTGGGTGTGAAGTGAGCTGGACCACGGCACTCCAGGGCTCTGCTCCCTCCCAAACCCTGCCTGAGCTGCTGCAGCACCAGGGCTGCCTGCTCAGACTGCTTTCAGAAAGGCAGACTGGAATGGAGGCTTCCTGGTATTTTTCTGGAATACGAATGAGTCGATAAGGCACAGGGAGGAGGCAGGAGTGTGGGAGTCGAGCACTTGTTGCTGGGCAACTGCGCAGCCACTCTGAGCTGAGCTCGGGCCGGGGCTTGTAAACACCCTGTGCACTCAGGCCTCCAGAAACACAAAATAATCTATTCCCGCTGAAATTGCTATCCAAAACAACCATTCAGCGTTTCAGGGCAATATTCAAAATACCCAGAAAAGCCCTGGCACACCCCTAATAGCTGGGTACTCACTCTGGAAAGGGTAAAATTGCTGTGGGGATTGCTGCGGTCTGCAGCAATAACTCAGAGGTTTTATTCCTATTAATTAGTTTGGGATCAGCCTTAAAACCTAATGGCAGTAGTTCAGGATCAATATTCATTGATTTATGGATAATTTTTGTAACTGGATAGGGATTAAAAACAGAAGAGCACTGGCTCCAGAAGCTGGGTTGTTGCCCAGGAAACAAAATGTGAAGACAGATGACAGAAGGAATTAAATTTCACAGCACAAGGAGGACATAAACTGATCCAGATATATCAGTAAAATGACTCAACAATGCCTTAGCAACAAGATCTTCAACTACAAAAAAAAAAAAAAGAAAAAAAAAAGGGAAAAAAAACAACCCCAAAAAAAGCCCAGCCTGCTACAAGCCCTCAAATAGCCTAGCAGCTTCAATCTAAATAATTCTTCCACATTTCACACCTTGAAAACAAACACAACACCTGTCTCAGAAGTAGAAGACAAACACCCCAAATAAGCTCCACTTAGCCACATCCCTGTGAGAAGAGATGATGCCAGAGCATTGTCCCAGAGCAAAGCCCTTCCTGCTGGTTTGACAGGCAGCCCTGCCAGGATTCCTGAACTGTGCAGCTGCTGAAGACAAAGGTAATAACTCACCTAGCAGCAAGGCCCATGTTGCAGTCCAACCATATTTTCAGGAATATCCCATACCTGGATAAAATGTTCAGAAATCTGCTCCTGCCCACCCTCTCTGAAGGCAGGAATGTTTGGCTGACTGGACCACGACAGTTTTACCCAGTGAGGCATCTTTGGATAAATTAATCTTTCTGCTTTTAAAGAAGAGGGAGGTGAGCTAGGCCTAGCAAACATGTGGTGCAAACTTTTGTTTTGATTTACTTCCAGAAACTCTTTCTCTGCAGATGAAATAACCATTTCTTGCTCTGCAAACAAGGAAACACTGCATGTCAGGTCTGCACAGAATACATAAGGATGCCTCGGATCACTGCCAGGCACAGTCACTTTTTAAGATGGGTTATCACTACTCTCTGCATTTGTATACCTAATTTCTTGTCTGAACAAGGCAGGATAACAATGCAGGCATTTTGTTTTACTTGACATGAAATAAGACTGTGTCTAATGGAACAAAATGGAGAAGGAAAATGTGGCAAGCAAACAGAGTTTTTTAAAGAGGATTCAAAAGACTGCCTTTGATTCTAACTCTGTGCATGTAAGGGGATTAAACATTAGGGATCTTGCTTAAAAAAATGATGCTCCTCATCTTGTGTTCTTTCACTCCATCCAAAGAATCACCACTGATGACATCCTCTCGTGACAACACAGAAAGTGCCCCCCCAGAGCCACTGCACAAACCACAGAGCAACCCCAGCAGCCCCAGGCAGGGCTCTGCTCCCAGAGGCACAAAATGCACCTGCAATGACCAGACCATGAACAGCCCAGGGGCTGTGCCAGCACCCCAAAGTGCCTGCTGATGGCAGGACAGGAGAAATCCCAGCCCTGGCAGCACTGCCATGGCCCCCCAGGCCAAACCAGCCTGCCCAGGGCTGGAGCACACCCCCACCAGCAGCACCTCAGCACAGAGAGCAGCTTCAGCAGCTCACCCAACCCTCAGAGCTGCTCCTGACCACACCTGGGGGTGAGCACAGCGATCTCCCCTTGCTCAACACCTCCAGGAATGACTCCTCTCATGAGTGTAATTACTTTGAAATGACAATCTTGCTTTAGGAAAAAACTCAAAAATACCATCAGCAAATATTAACAAATAAGCTATTTTCAGACACTTGTTTGTTACCAAGCTGGTGTCTCTTACATACACTTGACACCTCTGAGTGACAGGTTCATTTCAGACTGGGAAGGTGAAAGGTTTCTTACCGCCGAGCGATGTAGTAGAAAACAGGATTGCCAACTTTGGATGTCCCAGCTTGGTAGAAAATATTTAATGTTTTCAGTGCTTTGAACTCCTCTTTCTCATGTACCTGATGCCTAAAAAGCAATACATTGACATCAAGTTTCACAACTGCCTTTCAAACAAATTTTAAAAATCCCAAACCCTCTTTACTTCCATCTCTGAACAAAAGTATTAAGTTTACACAATCCTGAGTCTTCCTTAAATCACATACATTACCACCATTTCTCATACTCGGTTTAGTTTTTTAAATTAAAATCTACTCAGAAACCTAAAAGGTTTGTGTAGACTCAGCTTTTTTAATTCTCCTTTAAAACAGTCTTGATTGCAGAGTCTTAAGAACTACTGATATATCCTCACATGATAAAGTCTAGAAACCCACATTGTGTGTCCCCACCACAATAATCTTATTACCTTGTCATAAACTCCTCAAACTTGGAACTAGTGAGATTTAAGCTGGACCAATGTGTATCTGCCACAGGTTTGTGCTCAGGAGGCCCCAGGTAGGCAAGAAGCGTTGCCATCTTGTCAAAAGGTCGTCGTCCAACAGCCTTGTGGTCCCTACAAACAACATGTTCTCTGTCAGGGAGCTCCTCCTTCACTCAGCAATTCCCACTATCCTTCCTCAACTGGAACAAGCAGCATTTTCTTTATTAAAGTAATTATGAGAAATCTTCAATGATTACTGATATTCTTCTCAGTAATAACAGAAGCAACAGAAGGGAGTATTTCCAACTTTTAACAGCTTTCAGCTGAAGGAGGGGAGATTTAGATTGGATATTAGGAAGAAATCCTTCCCTGTGAGGGTGGGGAGGTCCTGGCACAGGTTCCCAGAGAAGCTGTGGCTGCCCCATCCCTGCAAGTGTCCCAGGGCAGGCTGGACAGGGCTTGGAGCTCACTGGGATAGTGGAAGGTGTCCCTGCCCATGGCTGGGACGAGCTTTATGGTTCCTTCCAACACAAGGCACTCCAGGACTGTGCTGGCTCTCCCCTGAGCACACGCCCCACTCAGGGCTGCAGGCTCACCTGTTGCTGGACAGGTACTGGCCGATTTTCTCCTGGTTGTTCCAGAGCAGGCGGTGCAGGGCCAGCACGTTGCCGTCGCTGATGAACGACAGGCTGTGGTTGACGGTGTCGCTGGCCGGGCAGTCGGACGCGATGTCCAGGAAAAACCTGCAATTCCCAGCCAGGAGCACACATCAGGGTGGCAGGGACAGTGAAGGGCTGTCCTGCAGGGGCACCCCAGCTCTCCCTGCACACAGCACAACCCAGGTGCTGTCCCCAGGCCGTACCTTCGCGCCGCATCAAAATTGCTCTTCACAAAGTCATTGAAAGGCCGCATGTGCTCCTCCTTTGTGAACAGCACGTGGTTGGCAATGCTCTGAAGGATCTAAAGGGAAAATCATGGCAGGGACACACAGAGGTTTAATGCATTACTGTTACAGCAATTGACACAAACATTTCTGCCTGTGAAGTTAAACTGGCAGAAACAGTTTATTTTCACTTGTTGTCTTGAGGTGTTACAACAAAAAGCCAGTAAGTCAAGTAACTTAAAATACACTCACTTTCAAAGGTTTTTGTTTCTCATACTTTTAAATACTAAAAACCAATTCACTTTTTTATGAACTTTAAACTAGGAAAATAAATCATCTTTCAAACCACCAGTGAGTTATTAAGTATTTCTCCTGGAACTTAAGGCAGGTAAGAAAAAGCAGTAGCACATCTAAAGAAAAATACGATTTCCCAACACTTACAATGGATAATATAGACAGATCACAGAATTTGTGTGCCCTCATTAAATATTTTTAAATTTTTTTTACAAGAAATATGACCAAATAAGATAAAAGACAGGAAAAATCCCTTCTATAGCAGTGGGATGAACTTGATAAATGCTGGCACTGCTACCCTCACTGTGCTCATAGGAACATTGGTCTCTTTGTTACCCAAATGAGAAGTTCAAGTGAAGGGCTGGAATTCCACTCTCTTATCCATCCTTTTGGCCAAGTGTTCATCCCCAACCTTACACTGCTGAGAACTCGAGCAATGCCACAATGCATAAACACAGCACAGATGCTGCACCTTCAATAAACGTGCTGGCTGCTACAAAAACCTCCACATTTTCCCCTTTTCTCACACTGGTGAAAGAGCAGCACGGCAGCAGGTACACACACAGCAGGGCAGGCAGACAGGGGGTGGGTTCACCTTGGACATGAGCTTGAGGCCGCGCTCGATGCGGGGCGGCGGTTTCTTGTCCAGGATGCCCGCCTCGTACGGGGACACGATGGCGGGGTTGATGAAGCGCAGGAACATGGCGCTGCCCACGGCCCCGATGCTGTTCTGGGGGAAGCGCTGGCTCACCACCTGTGCACGGACAAGCACACACAACAAGCCTGCACTTAGCACCGGCCAGGGGCTGCCACAAGCCCTGCGTGGCAAGCCAAGCCAAGCATTCCTTCCACACCGACCATGCGCAGCACCTTGGAGCGGCACTCTCTTGCATCCCAGAGAACCAGAACGAGAGGGAAGGAGTGGGGCTCTCAGACAGCAGCTGGCTCTCCCTCAGCTGCTGCACAGCTCCCGTGGCAGGGACACGGCTGCCAGAGCTCCTGGCCATGTCTCAGAGCTGGCCCCACGCAGGGCCCTGCCCCTGGAGGGACCCCGCAGGTGCCTCAGGTGTGCAGTGCCGTCCCCCAGGGCAGGGAACACCTTCCACCTACTGGGTCTTTGATCTGTGCGTTTGTAACTGCACACTGAGCCACGAGCCTCTCCAACAATAACACTGTACTCTACAGCTTCAGGAGTCATTTTCCATTTGTGAGGAGGAGCTATTTGCAGAAATACCCTTCAGAACCATCATCTGTCCACAGCAGGACAGAAGGAGCCAGAGCTGAGTAGCCACTGCACTCCTCTGCCTACACATACACTGTATAAAACCACTGAGCAGATTTAAAATATTGTCCTTTGCCATCCAGGAAAAAAATAATTCCCAAGAAATCTCTTTTCTTTTAGGAAATCAACTATGCATTACTAAGAGGAGAATTGTTCTTTGGATGTCTCTGATTTAACTTTGAAAAGTTAAAGACAAGCTTCCTGACAAAAATGAAGTTCTTAGATATTCAACATGTGGTTCTATAAAACATCACTGTCCTCATGTGTATACTGTAACAAGTAACAATGGTTAATCAAAAGGAGTCAGATTCTTCCTTTCCACAGAATAAAATTAGCAAACTTGATATTGTCTGTATAGTTTAAAATAAAAAACTCCAAACAAATCCCAGTTTAGTAAAATACTTCAAAACATAACTAATGCAATCTCAAATCATGCTGCTCAAACCAGACAAAGCCATTAGTACAAAATACACCAAAAATCACTTTGGTTCATTAGCAACTCCAGTCAGTTACCTTGTGATGCAATTACTGCTATTTTCTTGTAAAATACTGGTTTGCCCACAACTTTTGCATTTTAAACATGATTACTATTCTGCTCAGCTACAGCAAAAATAACAGTATTTAATAAAAGTCTAGATTTCCATTCTGGTTGCTTCATACTTTGTATTTTGAGGTCACTGCCAAAGAAAAGAGTAAGTCTGAACTTTTAAAGACAATGCTCTAAAGCAACCCACAGATCTAAACCCTAACACAGCAAGTTACTTATAATGGAAAATTTGCTTTTCTCAGGAAATAATACAAGTGCTAAAACTGGGGTTTTCTCACTTCATCACAAAGGAAACAGAAGACAACATGTCAGAAACAAGTCTCACGAGCCTCTTTCGACTACCCCACAAATATTAAGTGTTCTTTGCCCAGGATGCAAGCTCAGGTTATCTGCCAGAGTGTTAAAGCAGCTCAACAGACCCAGATTTTTCTCAAAACCAAAGGAAACATTTTTCTTCCACAATTTTTTAATTTGAAGATGGTGGCAAGACTAGAAGAGTCAGAATATTAAATACTAAGCAGTAATGTTAAAAATGTCTCATTTACTCAAATAGGCACACAGAGAATATTTTAAATCTAACTTAATTCCAGTGTTAATTGAAATGAAAGCTATTTTGTGCCAGAATTAGTAGAATGATTTTACAGTGAGGTCAAATAGACTGAAGTGAAGATATTTTGAACAAACAGCAAAAGATTTCTGTTGTGCTTTGAAAGAAATGGCTAATAAAAAGGTCTCCAAACTTACTGATTTTTTGTTTTCCTTTTTTTCTTTTACGGTAGCTTTATTCAGTAGAGAGTGGCAAGTTGCCTACAGAACAGAGATGAGCACAAACAAGTCACAGCACCAACTACATACAGCAACAAAAAAACCAATGTTGACTTGTACATAAATTACACAGTAAAATGTAACAAACATAACCAACAGAAAATGAAATATATAAACTAAAGACTGATGATGGAGTTTTTATTCCACAGTTTTATTACATCTTACTTACAAAGCACTAAATACAAAACAAGCAAATGTTGAATTTCAATCATTTCTACTATTTCTGGCTAGATTAAAAGTCAAACCACATCAATGTGCTCATGATACACAATCTTGGGCCTTAAATGGTGTATTCAGCTTTCAAATGTATTTTACCATCCCCAAATAATTTTAACAGTACAAATAGTAGTGTTATACCTTTGAAACACATATTGCTTTTAAAATTAAATTTAGAGTTTTAAATCTTCCCAATGTTTCTCTGTGTGTCCTTCAATTTGGTTAGACCTGTGAACCATCAGGGTTATTACACTGTGAGAGGTAACTGCCATAAAACACTCTCTGGACAAAGGAAGAAAGAAGCTACAGCCTACAGTTAATTTATTAGAGATTTCCAAGTCAAGAGATCTGACTTATTGTGCTTATTTCTGCATTTCAGTGAGATGCAAAGGGACCCACCACGAAGGCCCCAGTTCTGTTTTACCTCCAGCAGCACCTGAGCAAAGCCCCAGCCCTCGTGCCCTGCTCCCCAGCCAGAGGCATCAACACTCCTGGGAGCTGGGACAGGGCTGGGCACCCCTGGGAGCCTCAGCAGCACCCAGGGCTGGGTGCCAGGCAGCACCCAGTCACCTCCAGAGGGTCACCCTGGCACTGAGAGCTCCCACACGTCCAGGACGGAACAGGATGAAAAGCAAACACCCAACCCAAAGCAGCCAGGAAAACCCTCTGCTAAGCAAGCTGAACTGAAACCTGTGCAGGACCTATGAACATTTAAACAGTGGCACCTCTGCCAACCTTCCCTGTGAAATTTCCATGAGTGGCTCCTGGAGCAGCTGTACACACACTCTACTCACTGGGATACCGCAGCGAGAGCAAAGTTTCCACCCTCCCTTCACAAGAAAACCCATGCATGCCTGTGGGGACTTGATGGAAGAGGCAGCACAGATCCTCTGAGGAGGTACTGTGAGCATGCTTGTTCTCACATCACACTCCTGAACATACATTACCTGTAAGGAGCCAGGTGAATCTGTCCCAGTAGCCAGCTATTGATGTTTCCAAACGAAAACACTCACTGGGCTCTGTTCCCAAACAGAAACACCAGCCAGCAAAGCCACCAATATCCAACCAAAGACACCGTTTCTGTGAGGTAGCTACAGTGATTAAAACTAGCTACTAATCATTTACAGAACACATCTGGTGAGCATTCTTTGCACAGTTACTTTAACACTCTAAGCATGAAAAAACCACCACAAAATTCGGTATAATGTATTCTCACACTAGTGCTTTGGATGGAACATGTTCACCTTTTTAAAAGGGAAGTTATCTTATAAAAATCACCTATTTGGTTCATACAATAAAAATGGATTAATGCCCCCAAGTCAAATCCTGGTTGTACTTTCTTTCAGATAAAGGCTAGACCTCAAAACTCCCTGAAATTTTAAGTACAGAATGTTCATTACAAATAGTGTTAGTCAAACACTTGTACAGAAATCTAGTTGTTACTAGAAACAGTTAAAGTAGTAAATATTGAAGCTAAATATCAGTTAATACCACTTGTATATCTGCCAGTAAATATTCTCTTTTGGGAACAAATTACCCTTATTACCACAGACAGTAAAGGCAAGAATAAAGCCAACACACTTGGAAAGGCTTCCATAGAAGAATCTGTGGAAATGCCTGCTGGTGAGCCCATTTTTAAAATTCCATTTCATGAAGGAATTATCAATGGTTTGCACAGAAATAATTGCTACCAGTGGAGCACTGAAATGGTAATAATATGACATATCCTGGAAACAGCCTATAAACCCAGTTCTGGGATGAGGTGTGGGAGAATGTAACATCCAATAACAAAAGGAACAACCAAGGCTGTGCATGATACTTTCAGGAACACTCAAATATTCTTCTAGTTGATGTCTGTGACACTGTGGCCATGAAGGAGACCAATCTGCCCACTTCATTTCCTGATTACAAAACCCAAACAAATCAAAAAACCTCAAAGTCACTTTGCCACCAACCCAAACACAGCCACTGTCAGGAAGAGAAACCAAAAGCCTTCAGAGGCTTTTACAGAGCTCTCAGTCAGGAACAAGGCTCAGCATCTGCACACCTTCTTCAGTGCAAGGGCTCACAGGAACAACCCCAGACCACAACAGTCCCAACACACATTCCCTGCTCTCACTCCCAAACTCTGGGGATTGCAGCAGCTGTCCTGATCACCCCAGCATTCCCTGTGCAAATGTGACAGGATTTTTGTTACTCATCATTATTTCACACAGGTCAGAAAACCCATTTGCTTGGATTTGCTTTAGACCTGAATACAGACTTTGGCTGAAAAGGCAGAAATAGCTCTTCCAGAGCACCTCACTGAGACCACAGCTCCAACATTCCACCAGGCACAGCATTTCTGTGACATGCTCCAATTGGACTGGAAACTGTATTTCCAGTGAGCCTCAAGGGAACTGCTACTCAGATTTTTAGCAGCAGCTGAATCCATCAGAAACACACAAGGAGATCCAGCAGGACACTGGGCTCAGCAGCCACAGGACAGAGCAGAGGAGCTGGGGATGGAGGTCAGGGAACCTGGGTACCTTCAGTCACCTGCTGGCTGCAAACACAAGCCTTAAAACACCCCTAGCCCCAGTGATCAGACTGGTGTTACGTATCAAACGTCTGAGAAGAGCCTTTAGAGATGCCCCTGTGTCTAGCACCAAGCTCCAAACTGCTGGAATTTCACAAACCAACCCCAAAGCTTAGGGGCAGGCAAGCACTGCAGGCATACCTGGTATAAACAATGGCACACACTGCGCAGCTGGGGTGGGAACTCCGAGGAGGAATTTATGATTGCCTGAAAAAACTTGTCTGTCATTTGCAAGAGACTCCTCTGGTTCTCTTCAAGGCTCTCTGTGGGCTCCAGCCTGAAACAGACCCACACATGTATGACCAGCAATCAAACACAACACAAGCTGCACTTACATCCTTGGTAAGAACCTCATTTCCCCTTTTTCTTATGGAAATACCTGTGATCTTTTACACAAAAGTTTCATCATTATTTTAAACCACATAAGGAACAAATAAAAGGCCATGTAAAACTCAGCAATGAACAGACAGATATAGGTGGCATTCTCTCAGACCATTTTATACAAACATGTGCATGCACAATTCCAACTGATAACTGCATTATCAGTTCATGATGGTTTAAGAGTTGGAAATAATTTTGATTTTTCTAAGAGTTAGAAATAATTTAAAGCAACAGAGCAAGAGGGCTGCAGAGACAATTAATGTGTCTGGAAAAGTGAGAGGTACAACAGTATGAAAGCATAAGAGAAATATCTGCAACAAGGAAAAAGGAATGCTATTACAGAGAATGAGTGGGAATCATGTTTACAAATAAATACAATTGCTGCTCTGCTGCCCTGAATCTCAAACCTTGTTGGATCCACCTCAAAGCTGACGTGCTGCCAGTCAGGGGATGTGATCACAGTCCGCAGCAAGGGTTCCAACAGCTTCTGCAAATATGTAGCACCATAGACCTGTGTGCAGGGGAGACAAGGACAGAGCCCAGATTGACACAGGAACCTGCAAGTTCTGGAAGCTTTCAACAGCCTGAAACACTTGGGCTGCTTTGACATAAGCCAAATTCTGTAAAACTCGGGTTTGTATATTATAGTCTCACCTCTGGAACACAACCAAGATCAATTTCTACAGCTATTTTAATTAATTTCCAATTAGAAAAAAATAACAACTGCATTAACCAGCAGACACTCTTCCTTAGAGCACTGACTCCACACTTCACCTCTGTTTGTACACAACTTTTTGAACTGAAATGGGAGCACAAACAAGACCTCAGAATTTAGCAGGAAGAGTCCTCCAGCTGGCACTGGCCCAGAATCACTCATACAATTGAACCAGTCAGAAAGGCAAAAGTTTAGTGCCAGAGGGATGCCTACTTTTTAAGGGCCTGAGCATAAGTGTTCTACAAGATTCACTTCATGAAGTGTTGAAACACAAAAAGTTTTCCTTCAAAAGATTGAAGAGATCTGTACCAGAGGGAAAAAAAAAGAGATTATGTACCTTAAAACAGAAAGTCATTATTTTACTGGCTAAGCTGTTTCCTCGGAAGAGTGTTTGCATGGAGTCTGCCAACTCGACCTCCTTTGAGAACATATTCCAGAGGAGCTGGTAGAGCAGGTGCCGGGAATCAAAGAGTGTGACCAGGACACGAGCCAGCTCATCCTTAAAGGGAGGAGGAAGAGTTAATCTGACTCGCAGGGAGCCAAGTATGAAATCCCAGCACTATGACAAAACCACCAAGCAGTTTGCAATAAAGCTTTATGTCTGCTATGGGCTCTGGCAGGTAAATATCAAATTACACAAAAACAATCTCTCTGCAAACGTTTCCTATGCTACTGCTTGTCTCAAAATCTGCCTCAGGATATCCAGCCTTACAAGTTCATAATGGTTATCCAGACAGACAAGCAGTTACTCTGCTGTCTAACAAAGCCCAACTCATCTTGCTAAAACCTAGAAGAGAAAACACAATTCTGTGTGTCTGCATCACAGCACACACCACCCGTAATAAATAACCAGCCCAGATGCATTTATTATAATAACTGTATATAAATAGTTCCTAGATGTTAACTAAAATGCAGTTTATCACCAAGATCTGATCTTAGATTCAGTACATTATTAAGAACACACAAAAGAAGGCTAGCTATTGTCAGTGGCAGCTCTATTCACTCTGTACCAGACTGTTGTGGCACTTTTTATTTCACGCCTTATTATTTTAACAAAATGTAGGAAATAAAACTAACTTACCCACTGAGAACAAGGCACCACATTGGCTAAAGCCATAGCAATGGGAAGCTCCCCCTGATCACCCATCATCGTAACCAGCTCCACCAATCTCTCAAAGCGATCCGCTAGCACTGTTTCTGCCAAGGTATCAAACTCCGTCCCCTGCTGCAGGATCTTGGTGAGGACTTCCATGAAGGTGGCTCTGGTCTGGAGGTCTTTATGATAGCCCAGGCCTGCGGAGAGAGGCAGCAGCAGTGAGGGGGATGCAGAGGCAGGGGGCGGGCACCGGGCAGGCGGGGCGTTACCTATGGAGTGCATGAGGCCGCTGTCCACGTTGGCGTTGAGCAGGTTGGACATGGCCAGCACGGTGCAGTGCCGCAGCGACGCCAGCCTGCGCGACATGCCGCGCTTGCGCCCGCCCGCCGCCGCGCCCTCCTCCTCCGCCTCGCTGCAGTCGTTCAGCAGGTTCATGAACAGCGTGAAGTACCTGGGGACAGCCCTCACGGTCACAGGTGCCCGGTCGTGGGAGCCAACACACATCAACCCCCCAATCCTCACCCATGCGTGCTAACAAACTTCCCAAACCCTCACCCATGGGAGCCAATGCACATCAACCCCCAAATCCTCACCCATGGGAGCCAATGCACAACAACCCCCAAATCCTCACCCAGGGGTGCCAATGCTCAATAACCCCCAAATCCTCACCCATGGGAGCACACGCACAACAGCCCCCAAATCCTCACCCATGGGTGCTAACAAACCTCCCAAATCCTCACCCATGGGAGCCAATGCACAACAACCCCCAAATCCTCACCCATGGGAGCACACGCACAACAGCCCCCAAATCCTCACCCATGGGTGCTAACAAACCTCCCAAATCCTCACCCATGGGAGCCAATGCACAACAACCCCAAATCCTCACCCATGCGTGCTAACAAACCTCCCAAATCCTCAGCCATGGGAGCCAACACACAACAACCCCCAAATCCTCACCCATGGGAGCCAATGCTCAATAACCCCCAAATCCTCACCCATGGGAGCCAACGCACATCAACCCCCAAATCCTCACCCATGGGAGCACACACACAATAACTCCCAAATCCTCACCCATGGGAGCCAACGCACAACAAACCTCCCAAACCTCACCCACAGCAATCACACAACAAACCCCCCCAAACCTCATCCCCTCCCCAGGCAGCCTCCTCAAGGCACAGCTCAAACCTTAACTGTGCTCCAACCACCTCCCTTTGTCCCAAATCTGGTGTGCCCATTCTCCCCAACACTGGTGTGCCTCTATCAACAAATGTCTTCAAAGAGAATTTAGGTTTTGTGCATAAAAACAAATAAAATACAGTATCAAATTGAGCTAATCCTTGCCATGACTGAAACACACACATCTGCATTAAGCAAAAACAAAGTCAAATTTTCTAATTATTTTTAAATGAAAATGTTTTCATAAACCTACAAAGCAGAGATTTTGAAATGGGCCAAAGAGGTAATTCCTATTGGGATAATAATTTTATTTCTGCTGGAAGAAAAGCACAGTTTGTAATAAAGGTCATACAGGGCTTCTCTTCAGAGTAATTATATAGAGAAACATTTAAAAGTCACTACTTACTTGAGAAATAATTGAGATTTTGCTTCCATCAACTCAACACCATCTCCTTCTTCAGGCTGGAGTGGAAGCCCAGCAAGAAGAGAGACCACTGCTTCCATACTCGCCTGGTCCAAATCTCTGAAAAATAAAATTTAATAAATATAAGTCACTTTTACTTATAGCTCTACCTGCAATCAAATGCTGTTACAGTGAAGAGTGCCCCTTACCTGGTCAAGCATTTCACATCCTCATCTGTTGCTTGATTAGAAGTTCCCATTACCCAGTCTGTCAAATATTCCACCATTTTGTTCCTGTTACACATAAACAGATTGTTTAAGCTTCGTTGGGGTTTTTCTACCAGTCTTCTATCACACAATAAATTGTTACAAGTGTTCAGTATCACCACAAACTAAGTAATACTTAGATGCAGCACCAGGCTCATAATCATTCTGAAGACAGGGAACTCTCCCTGTACCAGGAATACTACTGTGCCAGGGCTTTGGGCTCTTTTTTAACCACCTAACCACAGAAAACTATACTTGCCCACAGTACTCTACCCTATCAGTTAGGTAATGCCATCCTTACCTAAATTTCATTTCTTGACAAAATGAAAGGTCATCTCTCCTCTCCATCATTACTTCTACCAACTGACAGAGCTTTGTTTTTATTTGAATGGCATGTACCAGATTTCCAAGCACACGCACATACCTGAAGAAAAAAGCAAAAAAGATTAGTTAATTACTTCATGCTACTTCACTTCCTCTGCTCCAAGTAATCCCCTGCATCAGTAGAAAATTTCTTCTGGCCAAAACTTTCTATCAGTGTAACAGTGAACCAAAATCTGGCCTTCAGCTGGTTTTTAACCACTAACATCAATGTACAGAAAAGTAACCAGGAATGCCTATGGTAGTAGGGCCAAGCTATGGAATGGTCAGCTCTAAAAAACAAAACAGCCACTCTTCAGCAAAGTACTTTATGCTACACACCTTCCACAATTACTGAAGCTGTCAGAACCATAAGGAGGATCAGAAAATCAGCTGCTGCTTCTCCATGGACACAAGCAAAAAGATATAAACTAGAAGGCTCCAACTCACTTCTTAAACATAATGCCTGTGTATAAGAAGGTCAAGAGGGCTCCTTACCTAACCAGATTCAGCATCATTGTCTCAATGCTTGCTTGGCCAAGGTGTTCTGAGCTCCCTTCTGTGTGATTGTCAAGCAAATTCTTCATTATAGCAATGGTTTGCTCTACAAATTGTGTGTTGGTGTCAGTTAACAAGACCTGCAGGATGACAATTTCTGGTTAATTTTTTACACATAAAACCAAAGAAAGAGTATTTGCCAAATATACTGCAACATTTCAAAAATCTCATGGACAAGCATTTTTCTAGTTACCACCAAGCCAACAGAATTCCAATACACGTCACAATTCAATATGTGAACACTGCCAGCCATAAGGATTCCACAAACAATCTCACAGATTCTGCACTCAAGAGTTCACTATTCAAGAATGTTAAATACAGCCTGGAATCACAACCACAATAATCATTAACATGTGCTGTGATGATCACTCTGCTCACAGGGGGTGTGCACAGAACACAAACAGGGATCCATTTCAGTCACTGGGGGGGGGGTGGGGGGGGGAAAGGCAGGACTGACACAAATGTAAATAGTATCACATGTAAATAGTATCAAATAGTGTCAAATAGTATCAAATGTAAAACTGCTAATCACCTGTCCTTGGGAATCAAAGAACTTGCTGATGGTATTCTTCAGTTTGTTGAAGAGCATCGGATAGAGCGCTGGACTGAGCTCCAGCCCCACCAGGTCTTTGATGTTGGTGCGGATCTGCAGCCCCACCTTCTCGTGGTTGCAGACCATGAGGGTGAGCAGGCGGTCGATGAATTTGCTGACCGGGGTCTCCACGCTGCCCTCGGTGGAGACCATGGAGATCATGGAGCCCTTGCGCTCGTTGAGGGGGCCCATGGGGGGGCTGTAGGTGGCCAGCCCCGCGCTGCTGCGGTGCTGCAGGCACACCCCGCCCAGGGCACACAGGAACCCTGTCATGTTGATCCACTCCTGCAGCGACTCCGTGTCCGACAGGTCGATGGAGCCGCCGCCGCTGACGTGCGACATGCGCCGCTTCACGATCGTCTTGTGCAGGCTCTCGGTCACCTGCACACAGAGGTCGTTTGCTGAGTTAAAACTCAAATGCCTTAAAATATATAAGCCTAAAGACTTGTTTCAATTTCAAAATGTTGAACCAATGGAAAAATTCATAGTCACCTGCCCATCTTCCATTTTGGTCTTTGGATAGTTAAGGATTAGTTTTGTAGCTTGTTCCCATTTTGCATGAGTATCCTCCCAGGCCTGAAAGAAAATAAGATATATCAAGACTTAACTTCAAAACTACTTGTAGTGACAATATCTCTGTGTTTGTTTTTTTAATATGCACACAGAGCACGTGAAGTGAGAAGTTAGTTCACCTCTGTGTTGCCTGCAGTGGGGTGTTCAATGCGCCTCAATAACGCCATCACTCTCTTCTGAAGAGCTGCTCTTCCTGCAAAGGGCACAGAACATTGAACTCAGTTTTTGAAAATCCACCTACATCAAATTTGTGATCTTTGAAAGTAATTATTGAATTAAGAGGAACATATCCCCCTTAAAGTCTTTTGAAAGGTAGCTTCTTGTTACACAATTGTAAAATCCTCCTGAGCTCAGTCACCCAAATTCCTTACCCTTTCTAGCAATTCTAATAACTAAGACATTCCAGGAAAAGCCAGAGCAGCATGAAATCAAGAACTTCAACCTGTTTAAAGAACTCAAGCACAGGTAACAGCCTTTTGTCCAGGTACAAAATTACTTTAACTGACTCATGACTCTCACCTGTTGACATCATGTTGCTCACAGATGCAAACTCCATGAAAGTGTTGTAGTTTGGCAAAAAATTATGCACTGAGACCTCATCTACTCCACATCTGATGTCAGCCTCCTCACAGAGGTGACGGAAGCAGGACATGGCCACCAGGACTGCCTCGATATCTGGGCTCCACAGGAACATGTATAAGGCCACTTCCAGCTTGGTCTGGGCTTGGCGGCAGATCGGGGTTCCGCTGCAGCCTGCAGTGCTCTCCTGGCAAACACACAATCCCCAGTGGGGAACACTGCTTGTGAACATTCAGCCCTGGCCACACTGCGTTTGAAACTGCTTTTGTTCTAGTAGGAATAAGCCATCCTAAAAAGGATCAGAGCTCATATATGCTGTCACAATGCTGCTTGCAATTGTAATCAAAAAATATCCGCCAACATTTAAACTCAAAAAATGTTACTTTGTAAAGTCTGAAACATCATTGTTAACCAGCACATTAACTCTAAAGGTAATTTAATTTCTACTTGCCCACAGGGTTTTTCTCAAATGTTAAAATTAACTATAAACATGTATTACTTACTATGGAAGAATTCCCCTTTGCTTTCCTCAGGGCAGCCCCTGGTGCACAGCGCATCATTTCCTCATGGTCAAGAGAAATTTGACTAGTTCCACTTCCAGAGACATCATAAAGGAAAAGGAAGTGGCAGGAACTCCTATCTGATTGCTATAAAGAGAGGGGACAAAAAGAATATATCAATTGATACTTTAAAAGAGTAAAAGGCATAGATCTGAGGAAGGTAAAAAGCTCTTGGACATTTACACAGTACTTTTTCCACTGCTGCACTCAGGGTGTTACCAATTTCCTTGTTTTAATGGTATCCTAGACTGATATTTCCCCAAAAGAAATACATTATTTGATACTTTAAGAATATCAGAAAGAAGCAAGTCAGAATTCTGGGACTCAGAAGAACCTGAGATGCAAAAGGAAACTTCCTCCATCCATAAGCATGTGTATTTTACCATTAACTACCTTCCCTTTCTCTCACCTTGGGGACTATTTCCCTGTATTAGGCAAAGAGGCACAAGGCACATATTTCTGTGAAACATTCCTTTTCCAGGCAAGTACAGCAATCTGTGCAGCCAAAGAGGAAAAAAAACATCCCAAACCTAACTTTAGTTACCCATTCTAACCAAGGTGCCTCACAAAGCAGAGAGGAAATCAGAGAACAGAACATGTAGGAGTAGCTACTTAATCTTTTCCAATCAAAAATAACCTGGTAAATAAAGGAAGTGACACCAACAGGGAACAACTCATGTTAATGATCCTAACAGGGAGATGGTAATGTTCACTTACTTTGTTTTTTAGCAGAAATTTATTCCTACAGATGAGAATCTCTCGCAGCCACTTGAGGATTTCTGTACTGCTGAGCATCTGATGACTTGTGAGCTTCTTGCAGATATAAAAAAGCATTTGTGAACTGCAGCAAAATGAAATTCAGCATCAGCCTTCTGATGGAACACCAACACTTCTGAAGGTCTTACACTACGTTTCACATAGAAATAGGCACTTAGCATGAACACCCTGTGCAAACACTACCCTGGGCTTCCAGCAGTACAACAGAGAGGTGAGAGTGTGCATGGACAGGCCAAGCTCCCCTGGGACCCTTCCCAGCGCCCACGGCCTGGAGCAGCTGAAGCCCCGCGGGCAGCCCGGCCTGGAGCTCCAGCTCTGCCCAGGACAGAGACAGCACAGACAGGGCAGCACGAGTTACCTACACTGCTCTGACAACGTGTCAACTCTGCTCTGGAAGGAACACATCTAGGGATGTTCCTTCTTCACATCCCGTCAGGCCTCACACTCTCTGTTAAAACTGCCAAAGGGTCCAAATTAGTGTCAAGTGTGACGGGTTTTCCCCCCGCCCGAAGAGACCGTGAACTTCCTGTTGTTGCAAAGCTTTCCCAAAATACTCACAGCTATTTCAAAAGAGAAGACAAATCAAAACAGCTATTTCTCTCATTTATATACGTTAATTTACATACCTGATCTCCCAGAATGTTTCTATAGGAGCATCAGGATTCCACAAGTCAATGCTGTCCAACTGGTGCAGAACCAGCAAGGCCTAAAGCCAAAGACAGTTACACTTAAAGACAGAACTTTACAGAGTACCTGAGCACAGGCAGAGAAACAGGTGAAGTCATATTCATTAACTGCTTTAAGAACAACAAAAGATATAAAAAGCATTTTCCATAGAACAGCAGGAGTTCATTGTTAGTCAGTGTCAACAGCATTTCAGTTTAGTCATTACTCCACGCTCATACTGCAGATGCAGAGGTTTTCCCTGGTATCTCTGTCCCAAGCCATGCTGTACACACACACACACACAGACAGACTCTGTTTCCGCAGGAGAGGCTGTGGCAGCAGCAGTGCCCAGCCAGGGAGCCCACCCAGGGCTGTGCCCCTCACCTCCATGGCCTCCTGGGCGATGTCGGGCATGCTGGACTGCGGCACCAGCTGCACCAGCCCCGTGATCAGCTCGGCCGTGCTGCCCTGCGAGTCGGGGCCCTGCTTCCTGGGGTTCTGCACAGGAACACACAACACAGGCTCAGCTGCAAAGCCTTCCCTGCTTGACCACACTGCTGACAGCTCCTGCAGCACTCCTGCTGCTGAACTAGGAGGATTTGGGGATCCTTCAGAGAATCTGTTATTTTATTTTTAATCCATAACACGCCTTGCATATCATGTCTCTGACAGAACTGGAATATTTTTATATTAAACCATCACAGGCCTGAGAAAATGGAAGATCTAAGACAGTACTCATTGAAATGATGACTAATTTCCAACCTCCTTATTTTAATTTTCTTCTATTCCCCTCTCCTTCCCCCACCTTCCCATTCAGAGTCACAGAACTTCATGCTCCCCCTCATTGTCTTGCTCTGATTCTGTAAAGTCTCTTAGTTTCTTTTTCCTTTAAAACCACAGGACCATCATAACCAGAGAAAAAGATGAGTAGGAAGTGTCCTAGATGGTCAGGTGACCATTAATTTTTACTCATTTAGTAGCTTCAAAAGTAAATTTCACTATGACTGAACAGCATGACAGTAGGATTTACTTACACACAGCAAAAGCTTTGGATCTGCATGGATCAGTTTCACCAAGGACAACAACAAGAACTTGTAGCTTCTGGTTTCCAAATCAGTAGGTTTTTCTTTAAATTTAAGGCTTGTCATTTTCTCCTTAAATGTAAGGCTCTGATAGAAGGAAAAAAAAATGACAGTCTTCATCAGGAAAGTAGTCAAACCTAACAGTTACAATTAAACATATTATGAAATATATTGCTTTTATCATCTATAATTCAAGAAAAAGTTTGAAAGTACACAAAACTCAAGTACAGTCACATAGCCTTCTAGTTCAAAATCCCCTCTCACAGGCAATCACTACTGTATCTTTAAAGTTCCCTTAACAATTGTTTCAGTAAGCTGCACGAAGACATAAGAAAATTTTTTGCAAAAGAGACAAACTGTGGCGAAAGAAAAGTGGAAAAAGTACCAAAAGGAATTACTGGTTATGTCTCTGACCTGAGACAAAAATAAAAATAAATGTTTACAACTTGTTCTGAGTACATGAGAGGGAATTCTTTCTAAAGACAAAGTAATGTCTTTATTTTCTGCTACAGCCCCAGGCCAGATGCTTGCATGTTCACCTCAACAGCCTCTGGAAAATGAACCTTTCAATTCTAAAGGCACACAGGGCATCACTTAAATATAAAAATCTGCCTTCTGCTGAAAAACCAGTGAACTACTTTTAAGTTTTGAACAAAAGGAGAAAGCCTTTACCATTCAAGGTAAATGATGAGCTATGACATGGTATGATTAACTTCTACGAGAAATTAGGTCTTCATGTTATTTCAATAATTAGTTATTGTGCAAATATATGGAATAAAACCTACCACATAAAGCATCTGATCAAGAAATTGATAGCCCAGTGGTAGAGGCAGCTAACTCTGTGCTAAGCCTTGGTTTGCCACAGCTCAGGGATTTCTAGGAGAGGCACGTGGCGAAAGGAAATGTGTTTCTGTGAAAGCACTTATTGCCTCCACACAATCCAAAGTACAGAGTGTCAGTGAGAAAGACAGGCCAGGCTCTGTGCAGTGCACCAAGGAACCAACAGCAGCAGGACACTGACAGACAGCACCGGACAAGGACAGACGTGGAGGAGTTCAGCATCAGTGAGTTCAGGCTGGAAATGAGGAACCAGTTCTAAAGCAGAGCAGGGGCACGGGGCAAGAGCATCGTGCTGGGCACAGAACCAACGGTGCCCTCCTGGGGGAAGGAGCTCCGCTGGCGCTGCCCGGGGCTGGTGGGCTCTGCGGTAACTATGCACAGAAAAGTCAGCGCAAGGAAGGGCTTTTCTGCGGTAGTTACGGGTCATACTTACAGCAGCAGAGGCCCAGGGCCATGCAAAGCAGGGGCTGGCGGGCGTCTGAGCACGTGGGCAACAGCAGCCAGGCAGAGGGAAAGTGAGAAGCAGAAGACAAAGCACCACCAGTCAGAGCAGGGGTATTGTCAGGGCAACTATTCTCCAACAGATGAATACACACAGGTGAAAAGCAAGTTAAACATGGAGTAGCTTTCAACCAAAAGCATTGTGCTCATTTGCTCTCCTTTGAGAAGCCCAACGCGAATATTTTTATGTCTCATTTTAGGCTCTCTAAACCAACCTACCAAGACCACTTGCCACAGCAGAAGTCCTCAAGGAATGTTCAGAGGAGAATGCAGCAACATAGCTGTGTGTGGACTTACTGGAAGAATTTGGACGAACTACAAATCTGAATTTACTCAAGACTTTCTCCAAGACAGCCAAGAATATTAACTTTATTTCATAATGGCTGAAAAATCTTTTACTTTGTTGCTGTCACAAAGACCAAACAGTCAACTTGCTCAACATAAAGGAAGACAAATGAAGATGCCAATCATGGTAAAAGTATCACAGTTTTCAGTGATTGCCTTCACATACAGAATGCTTTGGTTTTTCCACATTAAGCAGGGATGGACATGTTAGCTGGCTATTCACAGAGCCAGAAAGCTTAAAATGGACAGTTAGCCAAAGAGGACAGTTAGAGGACAAATACTTGTATGTAGCCAGTTTAAAAGCACCAGGAAAACTGAGAGACATTGAACTAGGAACAGCCAATCCCCCATCACTGCAGGGCTACAGAGCACGTGTGGCTCCCTGCTGCTCTGTTCTTCCCCCCTCTGGTGTCCAGCGCAAAGCGCTGAAGAGGAGGGCAGGGCTGGGTGCCACAGGCAGGGCTGGTTGCCCTAGGGCCGGCTGCCCCAGGCAGGGCGGCTGCCCCAGGCAGGGCCGGCTGCCCCAGGCAGGGCCGGCTGCCCCAGGCAGGGCGGCTGCCCCAGGCTTACCGGGGTCATGCGGATGGCAGGGTGCGCCCCGCAGCCCTGCATGGCGCGGTGCAGCGTGTCGCTGAACATGCTGCGCAGCTCCACGGCGTGGCAGTACACGGCGTCGATCCGCGGCCACCAGTCCAGCGCCGACTGCAAGGCAAGGGCAGCGCTGACCCTGAGCCATGGCTCTCAACCCCTCACCCCAGCCCTCGCCCCAAATTCCCTGTACGTTGTACCAGTATGCCCATTATCAAACCTATAACTTTAAACAGGCTGCAACTCAAGCAGCTGCTTCCGACCTAGCTGCTCACTACAACACTCTGCCTCCTGAACAGGCACCAACCCCGAGATGTTCTGCACTCACAAGATCTAGCCTGCCATCCAAATGGTATTTACTAAGCAGATATTGATCTGAACAGAAGCCCCAGACACTGGGCTGATGAAATACTGCCAGAACTTACGTTTGTGATGATTCGGTGGAGTGAATTTACCAGCACATAATGAAATGTTGATGGGGAATTCTGTGCCAAGCAGATCTACAATAAAAATACATAAAAGCCACTTAGGAATATCTTTGTCTTTGCCATCTTTCTTATCATCCTGAAAAACATTCTGGAGCCTTTTTATTAAATTGACAAAGCTGTCAAATCTGAACAAGAGAAGCCTAATCAGCTGTGAAAAGATTTATCAAAACATGTAGGGATTTATTACTAAGGGATATTTACAGAGTTGAACTCATTTATGAGCTTCAAGCTGCTGTTAGCACAGCTTTTATAACTGACAGATTGTCAATAGTATGTAGAGAATGACTTACCATAAGCAGTGTTCTTACCTTGAAGTGTTGGTTATTGTGAGGATTTATGCGGAAGCAGGAAACCAAGCAGTCAATCATCAGGTCTACATCTGCATTCTGATTGCCTCTTGAAAAAGGTTTGCTTGGGTTAAACAGCAAATTCTATATAATTCAGAAAGATATAAATATATAAATCAGATACCATTATTATTCTTGGCTACTTTTAATACAAAACTTTCAATTGAAAACCACTGGTATTCAATTAAGAAATTCAAAATTAACTTCATTATTTCAAATTTCTTCACTGCAATTAGGAAATAGACATTCTTACCTTAAGATCTACTACCATGGACTGCACTAGCAGGAAAATGACAGAATTATCTTCCCAGTTGATGTACGTAGATGCTTTGCACAGTTTAACACAAGCAATAGCAGCACTTTCAGTCAGCTGCCTGCTCCCACTGTGTCCTGCCAGGGCCTTCCTGAGATTGTCCAGGAACAGCTTCTGCAGAATTCCAAGCAGGGATAGTTATAACCAGACACTGTGATGGCAAAAACCCACTGGATGCAGCACCCTAGAGAAATCCTGTCATTATTAAAGACATTCCCTTTGACAGAGCTGGGGCAATCAGAATGGCACAAGAGGTGGTTGTTCACTCTCAGCCCTCATGCTGCAGCCACACCAAACCCAGCACCTGTGGGGCTCACAGCCCCCTGCAGACCCCAGACCCTTAGCACAGCTGTTTGCTGCGGGTGGAGGCAGAGGAAATCACAGCACAGAGATTCAAATCTCCAAGGAAATGGAAAGTTCTGAAATAACTTTGTTTGGGACATACTATCTGTATGAATTACTGACAGTAAAAGAACGTATGTAAGGTGAGAACTTCAAAAGAGTGCATAAATTTACATATGGAATTGCAATGTGCTCAAAGGAGGAAAGACAAAATTAAACATCCTTGAAATACAGAATCAGCAAAACCAAGCCAACTCTAAAAACCAGAGCCAGAATTCATTCTCTTACCTTGTTCATTTTAGTTTCCTCTACCACATCCTTTGCTATATCTTGGATTATCTCTGGACACAGGACCAGGAGGATGATCTGCAGTGGCCACACTGCTGCTTTACGTTTCGTGCTTTCAGCAAAGCCATCCACTAAATCAAACAACTTCTCAGCACAATCTGCATAAAACATAAGCCCAAGTCCAATACCAGTTTTAACTATGAAGAGATAAAGAATAGGTATAAAAGAGCAGAGGGATGGTTCCACCTACACAGAAGGAAAGTTCTGGTCTGCACAATACTGACATGCTACTGGGGATCAAATGGTCTCAACCCAGTTAAAGACATAGTTTACCTGAAAATATAAATTCTCCTCTCTTTTTCACTAGAGACAAGTAAAGGTGATGTTCTCTAAGTTTTACCCTGTATCAAGATGAAAAATATAAATTTACAGCGTCTCCATCTTTTGGGGTTTATTTCTTTGTGTTGTGAAGCACAAAATCAATCTCATTTAAGAGGGGAGTCAGGAAAGAAAACAGACAGGAACATACTCTTGCCTGCCCTGACAAAGGCTGACAGAAATTTGTTTATTTGCAGGCTGCACAAGGAGCAAAGAGGGCACAAAATGCAAGTGAATGCATTTGGTGATATTTGAGAAACCAGCCGTGAACACTGTCATGTGTTATGCCTTACCAGCCATGTCAGTCTGGGGGGTTTGGTACAGCTTTGTGAATTCATCAGGATAGTTTTCCACCCAGTTCCAAAATGCCTGCAGATAATGGGAAACACCTTCACATTCCAGAGCTTCAACAATTTTACTGAATTACACATATAAACAAAGAGAGGTTTTATTCTTAATTCTAATCACTCAAAATTTCTTGCAAAACATATTTGCATCAAAGGGTGGCAGCAATTTTTATTTTATAGTAAATTACTGAATTGCAACTATTGCTAAACTAGAAGAAAGTCTACAAATAAGCAATGAAACAGAAGTACTGAACACTTACCTTCTCAAGACTGTTGATAACAGCTAACTGAGCTACTTTCTTTAGAGCTTTAAACTTGAATACAGTCTCTGTAAAGATAAAATATTTCTGCATTTAGAACAGAAACTTGTTCTAAAAACAACACAGGTTATACAAGATATTTGAAGCACAAAGCAATTTTCAAATCAATATTTTAATAGTACTTAACTACTCTTAAATACTTCAGTAAATACATGACTGCTTGGAGTAAAACAGAGCAATAAACCCAGATATATCAATTGCACTGTGTCATCTCTGACTAATCAGATTAAAATAGAAATATTTCAAAACACAGGCTCAGACCATACCTTGCAAGAGTCGCTTGAGTTTTGAACAATCCACACTGATGTACTGTAAAAGTTCAATATCATGAACATCAGCATTATCTTCTGAACAAACAGTCAGTTCCTGTAATCTAAAAATACACAAAGTAAACAAATTTTTCCATCAGATCCAGCCAGACAGGTACGAACACACCTGTGAGATTATACATTTCAATAGCAGGAGAATGTTCCATCATCTCAGATGAACATTTCCAGATTTAGAAATAAAAGATCTTGCAGGATTAAGACTTAATATTACAGTCTTGTGCCATCCTCATACTGAAAATGGAGCTAGAAAACCAGTGATGATCTTACAAGATGCCAGTACCTTCTGTGGATTGACTGTGCCCAAGATTTGCCTAAATGCTCTTGTTATCCACCCTCCTGTGGCAGCAACCTTGTCATCCTTTCAACTACACACTGAGGTGATGGACTCCTGACACCTTTAGGCTACTGTTGGTTCCCAGCAGGTCCTGCCCCAGATAAGACCTCAGAGTACAGCAGGGACTGAGGGTACTACTGGGTATCACCGCAGTGAGCTACAACCATTCTAGCTCCACATTTCTCTGGCCTGGGCACACAGGATGAAGTTTAATCACACCCGTTTAAACACAACAGCATCTTTTCACACTGCTGTCCCAGAGAATTTACTCAGCATCTCCCAGACACCAAGCCATCACTGCAGCATCTGTTCCCACAAACTCGGAGTGCCACGGCTCCTTCCAAGGCTACAGATGTGTTTCAGACATGGAATGTGATTTCTAGTACTAGACACAAAAGCAGTTCTTCATGTCTTCAGCGCCAAGGAAACTTAACAGCCCTCGCTGGGAATGGGAAGGTCCCCACTGCTGTGCTTTTCATGCCAAAAATCCCCCAGCTGCCGTGCAAGGCCCAGAAATATGCCTAAACAGGAAACCCAGGTCAGGGATCAGCAGTGCTGACTGGCAGCAGGCTGACCCCTGTGGAGACCAGCAACAATCGGTCAAACATTTAACTGTTGCTGTACAAGCCATCTGCAAGGGAAAACAGGTTAGGGGAAAAGCACTCTGCTCCAGCTCAAAGGGATGCTGAGGGGGGCTCTGGAGCAGGGCAACAAACCATGCTACAGGCATACAAATTCACACAGATCCAGCCACTAGAATCAAGGATTCTCAAAAAGTTTCAACCAAAAAATGCTTCCAATAGAAGCAGCAAAAGAAATTGTTTCCATTTCCATAAGCAACAAAACACTATCAACCTACAGAATAAAACAACATTCCCCATGCTAGCTGCCAAGTCTATGTTCTTGAAATAACGTTATTAAAGGTTCTGTAACAACTTAGAAAATACTTTAACCTTCAAATTACTCAATCATTTTAGACTGAATTCTAAAACACAAACATTTCCCAAAGAAATATATAAACATATGAGGAAAATATAAATCTTTGTTTCAATTAAATTGGCTCGCTCATTGCTATGTGACCATGTAAGGCTGCCCAAGCTCCATTTCTAATAATTCAAGAATGATGTCAACTGTAACACTGTGTGACAAGAGCTAAGCCACTTCAAGCACCTTTCAAAAATATCAAAGTACTTCAGTAATAAAAAGCTTAGCACACCACTCTAGTGGACTGACAAATGCTGAAGCATCAGAAGGATCTGGAACAGAGCAAAAAGAGACAATAGATGGAAATTTTGGGCCTGTCTCCCTTCTTACTTAGAAAAGCAGAAAATCCAGTTATTTTTACAGTAGATGTGCTGTGAAACTCAAATCAGAAGACAAATGGGTCTTTTCCAACAAGTAACAAATAGCCCAGCTGTTTGTCCCCTTCAGGCATAAGACAGATTTAACATAAAAGCTTCCTAGCAGGAAAACAATCATGGAGCTCCAGCAGAGTTGTGGACAATCACCAGTTTTCCTTCCAAATTTGTAAGTAAATGGATACAACCATTAGCTTCGGCATTCTTTTTTTTTTTCCAAAACACCTTGCACCCACAATAACTTACTCAACTTCTGCTGCATTATCTTCACTCACCATTTTCAGTGGTACTTTTGAAAGCAGATTAAAAAAAGCAATAAATGCAGCCAGCAGTAACCCAGGATGGGGTTGAAATGGGTTCATTTCATAACCTGAAACCCAAGTAAACCTTTTACTCTGCCCAGTGAAAGGTTGAGGGCATTCCACTTAAGAACTACCCCATTAAAGAGTATTTAAACCATTGGATCCTCTGAACAGCTGGTGGCAGACAGAGGCTGCAGGCACAGTGCAGATGCTGTCCCTCCCCAGGGTGCAGGCACAGTGCAGATGCTGTCCCTCCCCAGGGGGCTGCCTGCACACAGCAGTGCAGATGCCAGCAGTCCGTACCTGGTGGAGATGCGGCTGAAGACGGCGTTGAAGTTGTTGCAGCTGAGCGAGAAGAGCACGCCCGAGGCAGAGCTGCGCAGCTCGGCCGCGTGCTGGTTGCCCTCGCGGTAGGTGTGGATGAAGTGGCAGATCTCGGGCAGCAGCTGCTTCACCAGCATGGTCTCGTCCAGGCGCATGGTGTCCTTCGGTTGCTGCGGGCAGACAGCGTCCCCTGAGCTCTGCTCGGGAGGCAAAGCCTGGATCCACCTCCCGACCTGCACAGAGAGGCTCCTGCCCCAGCACGGCCAAACCACCCCACAGCTCCAGCCTAGGACACCAGGCTGATGGATCCCTCTGAGCAGCACCAGGCTGATGGATCCCACTGAGCCCCAGGCTGACGGATCCCACTGAGCAGCACCAGGCTGATGGATCCCGCTGAGCAGCACCAGGCTGATGGATCCCACTGAGCAGCACCAGGCTGACGGATCCCACTGAGCCCCAGGCTGACGGATCCCACTGAGCAGCACCAGGCTGATGGATCCCACTGAGCAGCACCAGGCTGATGGATCCCACTGAGCCCCAGGCTGACGGATCCCACTGAGCAGCACCAGGCTGATGGATCCCACTGAGCAGCACCAGACCGATGGATCCCACTGAGCCCCAGGCTGATGGATCCCACTGAGCCCCAGGCTGATGGATCCCACTGAGCCCAGGCTGATGGACCCCACTGGGCCCCAGGCTGATGGATCCCACTGAGCCCCAGGCTGATGGATCCCACTGAGCCCCAGGCTGATGGATCCCACTGAGCACCAGGCTGATGGATCCCACTGAGCACCAGGCTGATGGATCCCACTGAGCCCCAGGCTGATGGATCCCACTGAGCAGCACCAGGCTGATGGATCCCACTGAGCCCCACGCTGATGGACCCCACTGAGCAGCACCAGGCTGATGGACCCCACTGAGCAGCACCAGGCTGATGGATCCCACTGAGCAGCACCAGGCTGATGGACCCCACTGAGCCCCAGGCTGATGGATCCCACTGGGCCCCAGGCTGATGGATCCCACTGGGCCCCAGGCTGATGGATCCCACTGAGCCCAGGCTGATGGATCCCACTGGGCCCCAGGCTGATGGATCCCACTGGGCCCCACGCTGATGGATCCCACTGAGCCCCACGCTGATGGATCCCACTGGGCCCCAGGCAAACATCAAACCAGGTTCTGCAGCAATACACGCTTTGCCCTGATGAACGTGCCCTGCTGCTCTGGGTGAGGATCAGAACAGCACTGCCTGCCTCAGCTCCCCCTGAGGGCTAAAGAGCAAAGCCCACCCTCACTTCCCTTGGGGCAGGGGCTTGCTGGCCATATTTTGACAGTGAGTATTTTATATTAAAAATTAATTAAAAAGAGGTGCTTCTCCCTCGTTCCTTCTGGGAATTGCTCTATATGAGTCAAAAACAGCTTAATTCCCCTGCAAAAGAAAAATCTAATTTTTGCCAGTTTGCACAGTGTGAGACATAAGGAAACTATTTACAGAAGAATTCAAAGTGAAACTTTGCTCTACTAAGAGCAAGTTTTAACAGAAGGGTCAGCACTAAAGCTTTCTAAAATTCTACCAATGAGTTTTCCATAGGGAATTGGGAAGTTTCAGAGACTCCCATTTAGTTGACCTGCGTCCTGTTGCCATGAGAACTTGATGAAACATTGAGCAAGAAATCCATCTGAAGATACCACAGAACACAACATGCTTTGTACAGAGCTTTGGCTCACTCTGATTTAACATATTCTGCCCTCAAACTGCTCTCATTTCAAGTGACAGAGCAAGAAAGATTCAGCACAATTTTAGGCTATTTAAATATGATGATCTATAAGGAAAACCACTGTTTCAAATATTATGCATAGTAGAAATATTTAAAAATAACCAAATTCTGAAGATAAAATTCTGGTTCTTTGACTCAAACTGTTCTTTTGACTCAACACATCAAAGACAAAAAGTGCCAAAAAGGGGTGCTTTCCTCAGCTGTAAAAGCTGGAAATCGAATACAGCTTAAAAATAAAATCTGTTCTTGTTAAAAGAATAAACCACTGCAAATCTCACTCTCAGTGAAGTTTGGCTTTGCAATTGCAGCTCGGCACAGTAAGCTGTACAAGCAGCAGCACTCTCCTCCCAAAGGGACCAGCAAACTGCCTCGCAGCAGCTCTGACTGGAAAGCTCAGGCCTGCACTCCCAGTGGAGATTTGGACATGGTTAACTAATGTAATCTAGGAAACACCTGCAGAAATCATCTCTAGAGTAGTGGCAGCAAAGTTTCTGCTCTGTATAAAAGCACATGGAAAATTACTTCAACAAATGAAAGTTTTAAGACATTTTAAAAAAACTCAGCCCTGTATACAGAGAACTAAGTAGCACAAAATGAAAAACTTGTACTGAATCCTCTGTTACTTTTAACAGGAAAAAGGACCATTAATTTTAGGCAATGTAAAGCACCCTCCAAATCATTAATGCATCAGTTACATCTACTACTTGCATTTATAGGAAGTTTTAGTGTTTTTAAATTGCATTAATCCTATTTTGCTCTAAATCTGATGAGGTTTTAGTACCAGTAATAACAGATACACAAGCATTTGACCTGTATTCTCCAACCCATTGGATTCCAAGTTAGAATTACTTAAGCAAGCCTACTCACCCCTGCCAGACATTTTTCCAGTGTATCCAAGATAATCAGCTGAGATAGATATAAATTCTTTTCAGCAGTTTCTCCAAATATTCTCTAGAAGAAGAATGGATTCATCTGAGACACAGATCTTTGACTTGTGATGTAATGAAAGGGAAGCAGCAAAGTGGCACAGTAAATCATGGCTCCATTACTGCTCTGGTTTGGAGTTTAGACATAAAGCCAGCAAAAGTCAAATTAAAATAGGAAGTAAAACCTTATCACTAAAGAAATATCTTTGTCCAGTCTGCAATGCCAAAAGCAATAAGGAACCAACAGCCCCGGCAAAGTAAGAGTGGAGGTGCCCTGCAGCCCCTCACCTCCCCTAGGCCCACTGGCTGCTCAGAAGTGTGGGTTCACCTTTCAGAACCTATTTTGGTATCAATCAGTGCTGACTCCTTTGCAGCTCTGTACAGGATGCCCCACTGCAGACACAGGCAGGGTTCCCTGGGGTGCTCCAGCCTGCACCCAGCCCTGTGTCGAGAACAGGCACTGCCTCCAGCAACACTGAAACAGCAAAATACAGCAGGAAAGACTCAACCAAAACCACAGACAGAGCACCTGTCACAGCCACCCAGAGAAGTTTACCTTACCCCAGGGCAGGGATGGCTCACCTCAGCCCAGGTTTCAGCTGACACTCTTTCTGAGTGCTATGACTGAGTGTCTCTTGGCCTGGTCTGTTCCAGCCACAGAAACCCTCCCCAGTTATTGCTGATTGCCACAGAAGCTCACACCACCACATGTGACAAACATTCAGACTTGCTCCTCAGGGCAAACCTTTTAATTGACACTTTCAGCTAGGTCTTTCCTCTCAAAATCTGTGTATCACACAGAGAAACTTCTTTAAACTGTAGTTTTCTCATTTATCAGCCAATCACCTTGCACATCAACATGCTCCCTCATGCCTGTAGAGTTTAATTAAAATAAATTCTCTCTCCAAAGGGATTACAGGTAGCTTTAAGCAGCCTAAAATCCCTAGCAGCAGGGCAACCTATTTTCTCATTTTATCAGTCCTCCGCAGTTCCAGCAGATGCACATCCCTGTACAACTGACAGCCAAGGACTCACTCCAAATAATGTCTCTAAAACCATAAAGAAAGCACTGCCAGAGCCTGGCCAGTTCTGTTACCTGTCTGGGGAGATTCCAAATGATCCCAAATTACATTGATTCAGAACTCAATGAACTAAACTTTTCTCATGGCAAAGGTTCTGACTGAAACTCATCTGGTTGTTAAAAAACACATCTATTTTATATATACACAGACACACAGTGAAACACCTAAGCAGCCTGGAAAATTCAAATAGCTCAAGTTAGAAAACTTACCATGTTATTAACATTTTTTAATATATTGGTGAGACCACTGATGACCAGGGAAAACTTGTACTTGGAAATGTTGATGAGACATTCCTTGTTGTGCTCCGTGCTGACTTTGGTGTGGGTATTCTGCTGGCAAGCCTTTATTGGAAGCTACAAGAGAGAAATGTTATAAGCTTTTTCACACTGAAATTGACAGCTTTAAAGGTGGGTTAAAAACTTGAGACACACCAGAAACCACCTTGAAAAACATTCAACAAGAGATAACAGCAAACACATTATTTCATCTTCTTTACATTCATCTTTCCATTAGTTATCTATAAAACAAAACACTTAAGCTCACCTGTACCTTTTTCTTAACTGAAACTGAACCTCTGTTTTGTGATAAATTTTCTACAACCTGGATGTCAAAGCAATCAAAAGGAGCAGAAAAAATATAAGACAGAATTATAAGAAAAGAGCCTTTATTTTAAAAATGGGCTTAATAAAGACCAAAAACCTTCCAGGAAGAAAATGTATCCTGGGACCTGAGGGGAGGGAAACCCCAGAAGGTTCCAGAGCAGGTGAGCTGGAAGGCAGCAGCTGCTCCATGTGTGTCCCCTGCTCTGTCACAGGGCAGGACTGGCCAAGGAGGAGCCAGTGCTGGCCCTGCAGCCCCCATGGACATGGTACCTTTGGGGTCCCCCACAAACACCCCCAGTGCTCAATCTCAGCCTCAAACACGCTTGGAGCACCTGTGAGCCACACGTTACCTGTCCCTGCCCATCAGCCAGTGGTAAGAACTAGACCTGAAATCTATCTTTGCCCAGAAAGAGAAGATTCAGAGCCACTGCACGGCCTGAGATGTTCCCGCTGCTGTGTGAACACTGGGTACTTTGTTTTCTCTGCACCCAAATTCTTCAGGGGTCACAAACAAGTCACTTCCCAGGCACACGCCCACTCCCCCTGCCTGCTCCCAGCCGCCACTCTTCAGAAACAATCCCTTTACTCAGGATTTATATTTTTAAAGCAAACTAATACAGGAACATTTATGCCATTTGTATTTGAAAGCGTGACTTTGGAATTCCCTATCCATAGGAGCTTGAATTGCCACTAAAAGTTTTAACCAATTTTGACCAGAATTGTGAATAAAGGTGTATTCTGAAAGAGAGCAACAGCTCAATGGAAAGGCCATGTGTAATATTTGTGCATTAGAAAAGATTATCGGAGAGAGAGAGAATTTAAGAGAGGGTAAAAGAAGGATTCCAAGGAATTACAACCAGCTTTACAGCAGCAAAGTGCCTTAGGAGGCCCCTGCCAGGCTGGGGGCTCTGGAAGGGCACCCTCCCCACTGCCCCCACCTTCTGCTGGGGAAGGTCCAAATGCCCAGAATGAAAGTGCAAGGTGAATGGCACTGAAGAGCCCCGACCTGGAGCACCTGTGTCCAGCAGCTGTGAATGCAGTGTGCCTGAGCCAGCCTGTGCCCTGGGAGGGAAACGGGCACTGACACACTGTGCTGCTCTGATGCCATGGCTGACTCCCTCTCTGTATGTGCTGAGCTTTGGTGTGGGTTCAAGCTCAATTCTTCTGTACCATGGACTAGGATCCCTATGGACATGGCTGGGTCTTTCCTAAGAGAATGGCTGACTGTCAATGAATCTGTGACTCCTGGCAGCTTGGGCTGCAGGGCTTCACAGCAGCGTGAGGCGCTCCAGTGTGCTCCCTTACCCCTGGAAAAGCAGAATAAACAGCATTTATGACTCAAGCTTTGTTTTCACTGTCAGATGTTATTTCTACAATACATTTCTGGAAGTCATTGGAGGATGATAGATACATTTAATTTAAAATTTCACTATTGCTAGTACTTTTTATTTGAATTTTCAAGTCTCTGTGCTGACAGCAGCAGCAAAGCTCAATACCACTGAGTGCTAAAACACTTGAGAAGAGCTTCTCAAAGAAACTGTGTCATAGATCTAGTTCTGTGTGCTCCCATGCCAGAGAAACATCACATTACATGCTTCTGGAGCTTCCTGCCACAACAGCCACTACAACAAGGTCACCTAGAAGTAAAACTGCTTTTTATACTATCATTTAAAAAAGGAAACTATACAAAAAGGAAATATTAGCACTGTTATTTTGGGGGGTTTTATTACTCGGCTCTTTTCTTTGTGCACTCTGACATGCTGGAACATTTTATTTCCCCTCACAGAATGCAGTGACAGTGCTGAGCAACTAGAGAGAATCTATTTTATTTCTCTACAAATATCCATTAATCTAAACATTGGGGGTGGGAGAAAGCTGAAATTTTACTTTCATTGACTTTTGATTCTCTAGTCTGATGCAAGAAGGTCCAATCTTTTGTTATATGAAGATGGACATTGGTTTGGAACCATGATCGCTGACAGGCCTGAGTGTTTCTAAGTTGTGCACTCAGGCTGTTGAGAAAAACTACACCGAGCCATGGATTTTGCTTTATCACTTGTAATTAATGAACACAAAGTTAAATCAACTCTAGTTAGTTGGTACTTCATAGTCTGGAGAAACACACAATATCTAGGAAAAAATCCCTACTGCTATCCTTAACAGACCCAAAATCCACCTCAGTTCACCCTTCCAAACAATCTCTTGGAACTTTTCAGCAGAACATAATACACACACGTACTGGTGACAGAAAATCCCCACAGCAGCACCCCTCCTCAGCATCAGCACTGTCAGAACCAGACACAAATCTCTCTAAATCAACAGGCACCTTCCCCCCTCCATCAACACACACCTGCTAAAGAGGCACTATCCCTGAAAAGAACCTCACAGCCCAGCCTTCCCAAGTTTCAAAACTTTCAGAAGATTTTATATATGATGCTCTAAAGATAAAGCATTGTCAGAAAGTGAACTGGAAGTCGCTGCTGTGACCAATCCTGTATTTCCGCATCCTGCCAACACAAACACTGTGCCAGGTGAGGAAGAGCCATGGCTCACCTGGACACTTTGAGCAGCTCCCCATGCAGCCAGGGCACACCTGTGGCACTGGGCATCTCCCTGCTGTCCCTGGGCAGAGCAGCACCTCAGAGCAGATCCCCTGCACACACCCTGAGAGCCATCACACCAGAGCCACGGCAGGCTGTGCTCTAGAAAGATGGAACAGCACACCTTGTGCTGCAGGCAGGGCTCCAGCCTGGCTCAGCCCCAGCCCTTGGGGCATTCTGCCCCACACACAGCAGCTGAGCCCAGCCCAGCCTCACCTCCCAGCACAGGGCGGCCCTGGGGGCACAGCCAGCACAGCACAGCAAACATCTCACAGTACACCCCATTACTACCAGGGATGTCCTAACAAGGCAGGAGGAAAACCACAGCTGGTACCTGCAACCGCTGCCTTTTCAGGTCTCTGATTCTGCACAGATTTCAAACACTGTGGGGAAAAATCAACAGGAGGAGGGAATATTTGCTTTAATTCAATACCTTTTAATTAAAGGGAAAATGGAACATTACTACTGACTTCCAGTTTTTATGCACTTAACTGACAGCCATCACACCTCATGAACTGCAAATGGGAAGCCTAAACCAAAATCCACATAACAGAAGTCTTCTTTCTTTAAAGCATATCAGAATCACAGAACCACAGATGATTAATGGTGGAAGAGACCTCTCAGATGGCTGAGTCCAACCTTGTGATTGATCCCCGCCTTGTCACAGCCCAGTCATTCCTTGAACACTTCCAGGGATGGGCACCCCACCACAATAACCACTTACATGGCCACAAGTTTATAAAGGATTAATAGTTTTTATTACATCTGATAGTTTTAAACCAATCTAGATATAAATGGTTTGGGCAGTCAGACTCCTCCAACTGTGCTCACAACTACTCAGTGCAGTGCCAGCCCTCCTGTGATTTCACATTGTAACACACTTCAAGCACTAGGAAAACACAAAACATAAAACTGGAAGTGAGTATTTCCATAGGAAAAACAGAGAGAATTTTATTTTCCAAAGCTCTGACTATGTCTGAAATCACAGGGAATTCCATGAATTTCCAGGCTCTTTGTGCTACTGCAGTCTAATTTTATCCTGTTCACCCCAAGTTTTGAAAAATGCAGTAACTAGTACTAGAAACTAGTACTAGTACTAAGGGCAGGCCCTGCTGAGAGGTGTCCCTACGCTCTCTGTCAGCGTGGTCTGGTCCCACAGGTCTCACCTGCTGCAGGTGAGGGCTCAGTGGAGCACAGGGCAGGACTGGCAGGAGCTCCAGGATTTATTCTGTGAGCCAGGCACTGGTTAATTCACAAAACTCTGCCTGCCAGTCACTGCAGGCCCACAGAATTGTACACACAAAAGCACATTTTGGTTAAAGCAGCATTTTTAACAATAAACAAGGGCAGACCAGAGCAGACTGGTTTGCCCTGATTTCCCTTGTTTTCAATACCGATTAGCATCCTCTCAGCTTGCTGCTTCATCTTTCCTAAAATGAATTCAAGCACTCAGCAAATGAATGAAAAGCCTGTCTACATCTGTAAATTGGGAGGAAAGATGGTTACACTTTCCTTCTTTGCAAAGGAAGGAAGAAACCCTGGAAAAGTTTGTCTTCTGCTGGGCAGGAAAACCAAAACACAACGGAGCTGAGCTGCCCCTCTCCCCCTCCTCACTCAAACCCACTCTGGCATGCCAAGCTGCTCCTGGTGCTGAACCCACAGGTCCTGCATTCAGGCACACAGAGCATGCAAACCTTCACAGCTGCATGAACCACTGAAATAATCTGCATATATTCAGTGTATTTTGATAAGACACCACAACTGTGACTGACAACGATGCACTTGATGCATATCATCACTGTAACTCCACTATTTCAGCATCTCAGCTTTCTTACTAACCAGAGAGGACTCCTCCCCTACATTATCCATAACCATGCCACAAAAAGTACAGAAAAATAATTCTAAGTTTGTAACTCCTAATAGATGCTGCAAGCCCAATTCCACAATATACACAACAAAGAAGAGGAGAAAGCCCAGCTCCTTTAAACACCAGTACATCAAGAAATATTTTCTTGCATTATTGAGAACATAATGAATCCTATGTTTTCTAAGCTTATGGAAAAAATGATCTATGACTCAAGGAGGAGAATAAGGTAACTATGCAAATGTGTCTATAATATATTGCAAAAATTTGCCTCATTATAATGTCAAAAGATAAAGTTTGATATTTTCCTCTTCAAAATAAACTTCATATAAATGTGAAAAGAAACAGCTTGTTTTTCTTGCACCAGGCCACATCTTTCTGCAGGGTGCTGAAGCCCAGCAGCACTGAGGGACAGATGCAGCACAGAACAAGGCTCAGTCTGGAGGAACAGCTCCACGTTTTTGATGGATTTACAGCAAGCAGGGTCTCACAGAGCTGGGACTCCTGCGACACAAGGGCTGCACTCGCAGTGTGGCAAAATGAGACAAACACCACAGGAACTGATCACTGCGCCTCAGGGGAGCTACTTCAGTCAGGAAAGCACCTTGGGAGCAGGGAAGAAGTGTAAGCTCCGAGCTTAGCCCCACGGGGAGTCACCCACCTAATCCCGGTAAGCAGTTCCTGCTGGTGGATCAGAGAAATGTAAAGTCTAAGGCCAACAAATCCCTCTTCCTTCCATTCAGAAAATCCTTCTCGGAACTACTAGCGCTGACTTTTGCAAGGAGATGTAAATATCCATCCCTGCAATGGAAAGCAGGGGCCGGAACCCCCTCGTGACGCCTCAGGGGCTGGGGCCGCACACCGACATCCTACGGCACCGGGGGCACGGGCAGCGCCTCCAGCGCCGCTCCTAACCCCGCTCTGAGGCCGGCTCCCCTCGGGAGAGGCAGATGATGCAAAGCAAGGACGCGAATTTCACAGCACTGTCCACGGAGAGCAGGGACACTCCGGGAGAGGCGGGGGAGCAGCGGCGAGAGGAGCCAGGCCCCTCCTCACAGCCGCTGCCGGCACAAGGACGGATGCGCCGCACCTGGAGCGGCTGGCCCGGCAGCGGCGGGACCCCGAGCGGCGGGAGCGCCGGGCTGCGAGGGGCTGCGAGGGCAGCGCGGCCCCGCCCCGGGCCCGCCCGGCACAAAGGGCGCCGGGGCCCCGGGCCTCGGCCCCGGCACGGGCGGGGGGCGGCAGGAGCGGCGCTGCCACGGCCGCCTCATCCCGGGGAGCGGGGCCGCTCCCCCGCCGCGCGCCCCCGGCCCTCCCCGCGGCCCGGGGAGAGGGACGCGCCGCCGCCCCCGCTACCTGCTCGTCGAAGCGGTTCACCACGGCCTGCACCCACTCCACGGGCTTGTGCGCCGCCATGTCCCGCCGCCGCCGCCCGCCCGGGGAGCGGCGGGTGCGCGCGGGCGGTGCCGGTGTCGCGGGCCCTCAGCGCGCGGGGCCCGCCATGACACCTCACCGGAAGCGGGAGCGCGCGCCGCCCCCGCCGCCGCGCCCGCCGCGCCAGGGGCACACCGAGCCCCACACTGCGCCTGCGCGGCGCCCCCGCCCGCGCTCGCGAGCTGCTGCGCCTGCGCGGCGCCTGCGCAGGGGAGGGGCTGGGCGGGAGCAGGGCGGGGCCCAAAGAGGGCGGGGTCGGTTGGGGCGGGGCCCAAAGAGGGCGGGGCCGCCGTGGGCGGGGCCGGAGGAGGCATGGCGGGGGCCTGGGGACCGGTACGGACACACCGCCCTGGGGAACGGGCACAACGGACACAACGCCCTCCGGGACGGGCACACCGCCCTGGGGATCGGGCACACCGCCCTGGGGACGGGCACACCCCTCTCGGGAGGGGCACACACCGCCCTGTGGGACCGACACACCGCCCTGGGGACACAGCGTGCCCCTCCCCGCGGCGCTCCGTGTGCGCGCCCCTGCCGGACCGAGGCCGCTCCCCTCAGAGCGCACCTCGGCTGGGGCCGTGTTCCCCCTGCGGGGCCATCTCCGAGCGCTGCGCGTGACACATCCCCCGCAGGTTCGCTGGCTCTGGGATGCACAGCTGTATCTTACCTTCCAACATAAACCCGGGTATTTCCATAAATTCACTTATTCTGTTACGTTCCGAGTCTTCACTCTGGCACTAACTGCAGATCCGAGCCTGGTCCCACCAGCCCCTGCCAGCTCTTTACTCGGTGACTCAGAAAAGGAGGATGCACACAAATAAACATCCACTTCCACTTTCCTTCTTGGGAATGTTAATTTGTTTTCCTTCTGTGTAGCCAGAAGCACAAAATAATGTTCTTTCATACCAGAGTCACGTTGAAATTCTGATGATATGAATAAAGACGCAGCTTGAGGTGAGGGCTCTGGAACGGTGGATTTAAAATTGGCAGAAGAACTGTAGAATCAAACGAAATTTCTGTCCCCCCACTCAGTCAGGGCCTTGATGTGACTCAGAGACTCTTGCTGTTATCACAGCACACAGGAATTATTACCAGCAACAGCAATATCAAATTTATCCTGAGTTAACTTTTCCTGTAAATAATGAGCAATAAAAATCCTGTAATTTGGATTTACAGGACAAGCAGTTCCATTGCATTCCAGCATCAAATCCAGGAATCTGGGTGACAGCAAATTTTTGAAGAGCAGATGTTTTATAAAAAGACAAAAATCAATTGCAAATATTTAATTTAAGGAAAAAAAACCCAATTAATTGGTTGAAGAATAAGGCATTGTCCCAGGGAGTAGTGCAAAGGCAGAGAACACAAAACACCAACACCGAAGGTGCAGAGATGAACACAAAACCCCAAGGGTTCAGTGGAGCAGAGCCCTTCCCCAGCAAGGTTTACTAATTCACATTAAACTGAGGGCTGGGTCTCCCTGCTGGGGCAGAGCCGACCCCACTGGGCCCTCCTGGTCACGTCTCCTTTTCCAGCTGCTTCTGATTTGAGCCCTCAGTGTCCCACAGCAGCCAGGCTGGAATTATCTCCACTGAAGGCAATCCAGCCAAATCTTCACAGGGATCTCTGCGTTCTGCCAAAATCTAAACAATAATAATTCGTGTAGGGGCAGGAAAGGGCTTCAGCTGACTGATATGGTTATGAAAAACATGTCCCTAAATGCCAGAAAGAAATCAGGGTGATATGATTAGATAAGAGAGAAGCATCCTGGGAACTCCTGACTGAGGTAGAAAAGGACAGGCTATTTCTTCCCTTCAAAACGTACCAAACAAAACAAACACTGCTTCTTCCTGCTTCTGGCAGTGCTTTTCCCATAGTAAATCTAAAAGCAAACAAGATTTGCTGCAGTATTCCCAGGTTTTAGACACAGGGGTAGAATGGCAATGTTGGAAATTCTCATAGTGTTCCCCCAAACTCCATGAAAAATTCCAGCCAGTACTGGAGACCCATTCTGCTGTCCCCAAAGCCCCACAACAGCTGTTCTATTGATTTTTGTGCCAGAGCCCCCCTGACTGTGCCCTCCCCAGGCAGAGACAGGACAGTCTGTGACTGCCAGCTGGGAATTGTTGGAGAATGAGCCTTTCCAAGTTCCCCAGCTCCTGAGAACTCTGAGGGTGGCACCATTTCTTCTGCAGCTCTTCACAAACTCCCGCTTGTGGATTTTTAAGGACACTTTAGCAAGAGCTTTTTTATGCACTTCCTTAAGCTTCCATGTGAACTAAAATAAGGAATTGCAGCCTAAGGCATCCACAGAGTGTTGTCAGGTTCTGCTGTGAATGCCAATGGCTTTTCCTCACTGAGACTCTCCCAGAGTGGCTGTCAGAGTGGCACTAGTTGTAGGAGTCTCTTGGCACAGGGAAGTCCCTGCCATGTCTCCATTCCCCCTCAGCAGAGGTTTAGAGCCTGCGCAGCCAAGCCATAAAGTGTGAGTTGGAAATTTATCCACGTGGGAAGAGTCCCCCTTGTGAAATTTCCAGCCACGGATGCTTTCAATCCAGCCAAAAACACCCCTTGAATCACTTCCTTGGAGGTATTCTGGCACTTCTGCTTTTTGCCTGAGCTAGAGGGTGAGGAGGCAGAGGAGAAGATCGAGGCATGCATGGGAAATGACCTGGCCAGGCCTGCAGGAAAACCTCAGGGAGCTCTCAGCTCACCCTTTGTCCTTGCTGGGAGTGAAGGTGCTGATCCTGTGTCACAGATACCATCAGTTAACAGCCCCACCTCCAATCAAGTCCCCTTCAAAGGCAGAAGCTCTGCAGCATTTCCTTCCTTTCTGCTGCATTTACCCTTTCAGATTCAGCTAATTTCATGAACATCACCCACACTGTACCCAGGAGATCTGAGCCTCTCTGGCATTACACCTGAACTGGCTCTTGGAGGTGACACTTGGCTTCTTGCCAGAGAATATAGAATTTTTCCTTTCTCACATCTTCTGCTTTCCTTATTTTGTGTTTTAACTCAAATTATTTATTAACCTTTTTTCCTTCTGACTTCCTGAAGGCTGTTTCATCCTTTGATTTTTTTCTCTCCATTCCTCCCATCCCAGTTTCTCATTTTCACTGGCATTTTCCAAACACTGCAGCAGTGGCTCAAACATGCAGAGTGATACTTTTCAATTTCTATTTATCTGCTTTGGTCCAGAAAGCTCCACTCTGGAAGCATCCCTCTGTAAGGCACAGGTTTGATACCATTCCTGATGGACGGGGTGTCACTGGGGGGGAACCGGGCCAAATCTGCCATCCAAAAATATTTCCTGTTCTCGAGAGAAGCCAAACAAACCAACCTGAGTAAAGGAGGAAGGAAGGGAGGAAGGAAAGGATCTGCCAGGTTTTAGTCAGAGGTGATTTAACCTTCCTAGCTCCAAAGCCCTCGAACCCCGCGGGTTTAAGGCGGAGCGGGCAGGTCCCGAGCAGAACCGGGGCAGGTCCCGAGCAGAACCCGGGCAGGATCCGAGCAGAGCTGCAGCCCCGGGACAGCCGGGACAGCCCGGAGGGAGCTCCCCGCCGTTCGTCCATCAGAGGGCATTAGAGGCCGCTGAAATACCTCGGGTCCGGGCTGCCTGCCGACTGTGAGCTCCTGTTCTGCCGTGAGCTGCGTCACGGACTCACCCCGCACCCGTGGATACACAGCAAAACGCGAAGAAACCTTTTCATTAGAGCAAACCACGGGTTTTCCTTTGTGTTCTCTGCTTCCCAGTTCCTTCCTGACTGTAACGGGATCTGTTAAACAAGAGCAGTGTCAGCAAATGATCTGACTATTAGGGATTCTGTAAAAAACACTCACATCGGAACTTCTATCCCAGAAAGCCCAGTCATCAAGGGATCATTCAAATTGTAGCACGATGTTTCACACAATCAATTCTAAAAGCAAATATTTCTGTTCCAGTAGAAATCTCATTTGGATGCAAAACACCAGGAGTTTAATCCCTGGCACTTGATCTGATAAAAGGAACAGTCTATTATCAGGGCCCCTAAGAGCTCAGATATTCTAATTGCACTTAATGGAACAGTATATTTTCTGAAATGGACGCTGATGCCTGCACGGCAAAGGGACACAGCCCCGTTAGTGTCTGTCCATTTGCCTGGGAGCTAGAAACAAGCTCTTTGTCGAGTCCCAGTTGAAGTTTGTTTGATCACAATCACTCCCAGTGTACGTGTTCATGTTCTAAAGACTTCAGCAGAATGAGATCATTTTGTGTATCTACTTTTCCCTTCCTTGGTGAGTAATGCCATCCCCACATACGACAGTCATTGCAGAGGTTAAGTTACTTAAATATTGTAAAGCAGTATTTTAATTGTTCTGGATGACTAATCAGTTCAGCCTAGATTAGAACATTGCCCCAAAGGATAATTCGAGGTTATCACTTCCTCTGCCTGACATTTTGTTTCCTTTCTTGTTTATCACACTACAGGGTCAGCAAGAGGAGCTTTCAGCTTGTTCTTAGTCTCTATCTCCTCTGCATCCTGCAGTGGTACCACTGCAAGCAACGCAGAACTCTCCTAAAATCACATTAAACGTGTCTCCAGAAAGCCTTCCAGTGCCTGGAGATCAGCTCCCAAAGGCTGCTCAGCCCCAGGCAGACCCACCCAAGGAGCCCCAGGGAACGCCCATCACCTGGGGACCCCTGGAATTAAAACCAGTCTCAGTTTGTACAATATGCGACTGGGCCTGACACTTGTCCCCCTGGCACAGTGTAAAAAAACTGTGCAAGTCCCATTCAGTTCAGAGGCATGATTTCTCAGTCAGATCAGCTGATTTTAGACCATGATCACGCAGTCTGGGAGCCAGGATTTGGGTTCAGTACCACCAGCACACCCATCAGGCATGGCCTTTGTTGCAGGCACCACAGCACTGCTCCTGCCAGTTCACCCTGAGCAAGGGGCTGGGGCAGAAATGGGATTTACTGGCACAGCTGGAGTCAGTGCTTAGCAAAGACCTGCAGGTTCACACTTTATTTTAACTTACCTTAAACACAGGTGCAGTGCACTGGGGAGAAGAGCCATCAGAGCAGCCTGGCCATCAGAGATTGCCTTCCCTCCTGCTCTGTCTCCTGAAGTACTGAGCTTAGGGGAGGGACTGATGAGGGAAAGGAATTGTCTGATGGAAAGGTAAGTCTTTAAGAATTGGGAAAATGTCAAGACCAGAATTGAATTTTCTACTTCTTAAACAACCTCTGTGTAAGCCTTGTGTCAGCCTGTATGAATTTATGAATATAAAGACTCTTTGTTACTGAAGAGTTTTTCCCCAACTGCTGCTCAGTTTCCTCCCCATGACTCATGCCATTAGCTGATGCTGCCCTGTTTAATTGCAACTGCTGCTTAAGCCCACACAAGCTTTTCTAAAATAAAACCTTAAAAAAGCAATATCCTTTGGATAAAACGTGCTGCTTTGCTGGGCTTCTAAGTAATGCTGAGCAGCACAGAGGCCTTGGTCACGGTGTCCTTGAGCTGCTGATAAATGGAGCTGGAAACTGGGGATAAAGCTTACCCCAGGGCCATGCTGCTCTTGTGAACACCAGGGTTACATTTGCACTGTCCTGGTGAGCTCCCAGCTGGTATCCACACACAGATCCAGTCCTTGTATTTATTTTTTTAATTCTCTGGCCACATGGGCAATGACAATGTTGAAGACTCACACTGCTGGCCATTCAATAACTGTCCTTGCCCCTGCCCCTGCCCCTGTAAGGGCTCATTAACCTGCTTTGCATTTTTGGACTCGTTGCTCATTGTGGGTGTGATTTTGCAGTGCTGCAGGTCCACGGATTCCCCAAATATCAGCATGTGACTCAAAAGCAGCAGTGAAACAAAGGCACCACCTCTGCCTTACTTGCAGTCATAACAGGCATTAAGAAACAGCAAGAAAGCATTCCAGAGCTGCAGAGGGCAGGGAAAAATGCCAAGCTCTCTCAGAGTATGCAGTATGACAGGAAAAGCCAGCTCCAACAGAAAGAAAGGCAAGAGGGCAACGCTCCCAGGCTCAGTAAGGAAGGAAAGGAAAAGGTTACACCTGTGTAGCACACGAGCTTCCTCCAGCTAAATCGTGCAATGGAATTGCATTTTAAATATTTTCTTGTGTTAAACTGGCAGGATTCAAGTGGTCAATTCATCTTTTACTTCCATATATGGATCTCAAATTAAAAAAAGAAAATTTCACCATTTTTTGGACAGAGTCATGGCCTAACAGCTTTCAAATGCAGCCCAAAAAAGGGCCTGGATTTGGCCATGTGGGAGCAGATTGCCTTACACGTCAGGCCTGGCAGGAATGTGCTCTCTGTCCATGCCTTTAGTTCTCAGTAGCCTTTTCCCAGTGACCAGAGCATTCCCAGAGCATTCCCAGTGTTCAGCCAGCCATGAGCTCCTTGTTCTGCAGCTGATCCCTGTGTCCATAGGTCCAGCTCATCCCCCATTTATGACACCTGGCAGAAAGGTTCATTGTGCTCCCCCAAATCCTGCTTTGCTTTAGTGGGGAACCTATTAATCTTACTTGTTACACATCTTGTGTGCAATCTGTGCCTTCAGGAGAACTATAATGAGAGTATAACCAGAAATCTCGTCAGCTTCTTTTGGGAAACATTTACAAACAGACCCAGAGAACCTGGGTCCTACCTGTGTACACAATGCCCACAGACTGCTTGCACAAGGCAATTCTTAGCTGCCAACTGCTGCATTTTCAGTGCTAGTGGCAACACTGAGCTTTTACTTTCCATGCTACAGAGGCTGCTGGGATAATGGAGCCCATAATTACATCCAGCCACTCGTTAGAGCTCAAATTACAAAACCGGATTTCTGTGCCAGACCTTCAGGAAGTAAGCCATGGGAGGAATCTCACAAATAACCTGCAATTACGTTAATGCAGAGGGCAGGGCCTTCCCTTAAGAGCTCTCAGACTCGCTGGCGTGACCCTGGCTGGCTGAGCAGAGCCAGACGTGCAGTGCAGAGAAAGGTGATGCAGGAGGTGAATTACACAGGCACAGCCTCTGCACCCAGGGCTGCTCAGGAACACACATAAAGAAACAAAGCCTGTGCTGTGGTGTGGGGCAGCCAGACAGTGGGATCTGTGGTGCTGTGGCTTATTCCTTTACCCTGTGGAATGGGCTGTGCTCTCTTAAGGCACATGCACATGGTCACACCTCCATTTGCAGTATGAGTTTAACTGTGTCTCTTCCTAGAGTGGTCTGGCAGCCCCAGAAAGCTGTGAGCAGAGCAGCACTGCACAGCAGTGTGAGGAACAGAGAGCTGGGCTCAGCCAGACCTGAGAGGCCATCACTGAAAGGTACAGCACGGCCAGCTCTGCTGGCAGCTCCCTCCTGTGTGTCTGTGCACGGGGTGTCCCCTCCAAGGGTGACACCAGCCTTACCTGCACACACGGGGCAAGCACAGCCACCCTTCTCAGGGTACTACAGAAGGGAAGGGTCTGTGTTCTCTCCTCTTACTCCTATTTACAGCATTTTCACAGCCCACAAATGGGGACTAGGAGAAATTTGCTTGTCCAACCTCCACTTTCAAAGAATGTCCATTTCTCTCAGATTCTGCACCTCCTCTGTAGCCCTCTGCCTGCGTTCCCTGTAGCAACAGGGCTGGACACAAGCCACCCAAATATTTTCAAGCTCAGTTCAACACCAGCTCAGGCCCACCTGGAGCTGTTTGATCTGTGAGCAAACACTCTTTATCTATAAGCAACCTGCTCTTTCCCAACTGCCCGCAGCAGGAATGCAGCCTCGGCTGTTTCCAGGCAGAGGCTGTCACACACGGCCCTGCAATTCCCTACAAGCTGACTTCTTCTGTCCTGGCTATTTTATTGAGCTGCTCTACAGAATGTAGGGAGTCTATCCCATTTGTTCTTCCTACTAAACACAACCTGGTTTCCTATAAATTGACTTTATAGATGACTTATTGACATTTACACCCTCCATGCCATTGATTTTCCCTCAGTTTGCGCAATCCTGATAGTTCAATGCCAAAGCATTAAAAAAAACCCCAAAAAAACCAACAGCCAGAAATAATCTTTCCCTTCCATTGTGAACATGTTCAGCAGTTTATTACTGCTGGCACCCCAGGTTAGCAGCAATCGCTGTAGAGTTCTGCCATGGGTCAGATATTTTATAAAAAGGTAAATATTTCATATTAACACAAAAGCATTTGGGTTTGGAACAATTCAGAACATTCTCTGCTGCCTTGTGATCTGTACACTCAGAGCTGGCCAGGACACAGCCCTTTTTCTAACTTGTTATGTGACTGCTTTGAATTCCTCTGGTCTTACACCAGCTTCCCAATCCCAGCCTGTTCTGGCCAATGCCTGATGGGCCCAGGAGAGCTGAGCACTCGGCTCCTCAGCACTTGCAGACCTTCCTTTGCCCCTGTCCTTCTTTAGGACAGCTCAAAACTCTCAGTGTCACTTCAGCCATCTGGGATAAGACCTCTTGTACCCTCAGAGGGTAAATTTAGCACAGATATTTCTGCAAGCAGCTCCCTTACAAGGCACCCCTGGCTGGCTTACAGAGAAGGGATGGTTTGAATCTAAAAGGAATAACCCCAAACTTCTGTCTCTGTTATTTCAGTGCAGCTACTCATCATGGAAGCACTGAATTCCCCAGATACACTGAGCCATCTGCTCTATTTATTATATCCAAAGACGTGCTCCAAAAATTGTAAAATCCCAACGAGACCAAAAAAAACCAGAGAAAAAATTCCCATGGTTTGATATTCCATCTGTGCAACTTTTCCACTGCACACTCTTCCAGCAGACCTTTGAAATTAACCCTTAAGTACCAGATGTACATCAATTTAGAATCACCTAAAATTCTTCACAAGAAGCAATGGTAAAGAGATCACAGAGCAATGGACAAAAGGGGAGAAATGACAGCCCAGAATTCCAGGAAGGGAGGCAGCCTTATCTGGTGCCTGTGGGAAAATCACACAGTTATGCTCCTGACTGCTCCATGATGACCCTGAGAAAGTGGCCTCATCCCCCTGTTCCTCCTCCCAGCTGCTGTTTGCCTTGTCTGTTTAGACTGCAAACTTCCCAGGGCCATGGTGGTGCCAACACTGCTCACAGTCAGCAGGCACAGAACAGCACGGAGGGGAAATGGAGCAACAGCTTGGTGCCAGCCCAGCAGCACCTCAGGGCACTGCTGCACAACGGGGGCAGGAGTCACTCAGGGCCAAAACTGCTGAGAGTTTTGAAAATGTATTTACAGACCAAGAGCTGGCAAAGCCTCATGTGCAAGGTCCCATGCACTCTAACAGCTCCTTGCAGGGCTGGGCTGTTGCTTTACTTGCATGTTGAGTTTTTAACCCTTCAGCTTGGGGGCAGCTGTCACTTGGATTAGGATCACAGAACCCCAGAATGTCCTGAACTGGAAGGAACCCACAAGGATCATTGAAGTCCAGCTCCTGGCAGCACTTTCCTGTCTCAATCCTCTGCTGCTCACCATTCACTTCATTGCGAGCCCTTTTCCTTCTCAACCTTCTTTGCCATCTCCTTCTTTCTTCCATTCTGTGTTTTCCTTTCACCTTCTCTTCTGCCTCCATGGCCTGAGGCTGAACTTCCTCCATCCCCAAGAGGTTCTCAAACAGGAGCTTGTGAATAATTAACAGTGTAGACTAAAAATAGCATAATTTTTAATGGCAAGCACTATTGCACAGATGAGCTACCTTGGATTTAAGTGTGACTGGACCTGTTACTAATTTGCCAGGAGTGCTTTATAGAATGACAGCTGTGAGGAGAAGGAACATCACTTGTGGGCCTGAAAAAGACAAGATAAAGCAAAGAAAACGCGTAGAACTGAATTCACCATGTCAGAATACAGGAGTGTGAAACCAGCAGATCCTGGTGCTCCAGCAGCCTGGGGAAAGCTCCATAGCCTGGAACCCTGAAGGTATTTCCAGGACAGGCAAAAAGGACAAAAGCCCCTTCACTTGTGAAAGCTTACTGCAGTGAGCAAAGACTTGATGGAGAAAGATGGCACCAAGTTTGTGAGCTTCCCAGCTGAGCAGCCCTGTGGAGGCTTGGCAGCTGCATCCCTAAAGGAAGATAATGGAAAACCCATAAATCAGCCTGAGCCACCCGCTGCAGGCCCTGGCAGCGTGTGACAGCCTGGATCCCACAGCCACACCTCACCCAGGAAGAACTGAAAAATCACCCTGCATATGCCACTTGCCAGGAAAATAAACACAGCAAGTCCCCAGGAAGGAAAGTGTGGTTTCTTTATCTCCTCAAGTTTAGACTGCATTTCGGACAGATACATTTTACTGAGCAGAGCGGATGAGTTGGCAGCTTGCAGACAGAGCACAGCTTTTCACCCCTCCCTCTCTGGCTTCAGACACAAGGACAAGCCCTTCCAGCCCAGCCCAAACAGAGAAGGTGCTACCAAGGTCCCCAGGACAGCCTGTGACAACAAACAATTCCTAACACGCTTGCAAACCCCTGGGGTTTTACATATCCCTTTCTGCCTTTGTGTCCATAATGCACAAAATGTGGACTGGAGAAAAAGAAGTGAGAAAGGCTTCTCAGTGAAGCTGAGTAAGCCAAAGCTGCAGTTTGCTGGCTGTAAGAGCCCCCAGAGTCAGCAGCATGTCCTGGCTCTGAGCGAAGCTCAAACCCTCCAGAGAATCCTTACGTGAGTCAGCTCAGCTCTGGGCTGGCCTGGCTCAAACATCCACAACCCATGAGCAATTCCAAGCAGCATTTCACAATATTCACTGGCTTCAAGTCTGCCTTGCTCCAAGGAGTTGTCCAGGGATTAGCTGCAGAGAGCTGCTCAGGGCTCTTCCCTCAGCGGGCAGTGGGGGACGGACAGAGCAGGAACAGGATTGTGCTGTTTCAAATAAGTGCTAGGATGTGCTAGGGGAATTTATACAAACCAGCACTAATCCATGCTAGGGCTCACATCACCAAGAACATGTCGAACTTCTCCCTGCTCCTTTCTTTGACATTGTATCATTGCATAATTTAAAAAAATGCTTTGCTGGCCCAGCTCACACTGGGGTAATTCCTGGCTCTTGCTATAGCTGAATAGCTGATCCCATGGCTATTGTAACGTGCCTGCCAGCGAGGCCACTGCTTTGGAATGAAATCACAGTTATTATCTGCAGTTAATTATCCTGCTGCGTGCTTCTCTGGAGTCCATAGGCAGAGCAAGGAAGAGTCACTTCGTTGAGAAGAGGGGCAGAATTTAGATATGCAAAAGGAGAAAAGAGGTAATGGAAGGAGAGAGGGATGTATAGAGATGTTAATACAAAATCACAGAGAGCAAGGGGCTCTCAGGGTGTCTTTCCCCAAGTTCCTTGTGAACAACTTCATTAACAGCAAAATTTTATCACAAACCTGACGCTGCTGGATTTAAATGCTGAAAGTATTTAGAAAGTAACATTACAGAGCAGGAGACTCCTCCAGCCCCTGAACCAGGGAGGCGCACAGCGGGAGGACGGGGTCGGGCTGCGAACCAGGCCGGGACGGGCAGCGGAGCGGGGCAGGAGCGCGAACGGCTGCGGGTGGGCAGGGCAGGGCAGGTTCCCGAGAGGCCGAGCAGGGCCGAGCCGGGCAGGGCCGAGCCGGGCAGGGCGGGCAGAGCCGCTCCCTCGCGGCCCGGCCCGGCCCCGCTAGCGCTCCGCTCCCCGCCCCGCCCCGCCGCCCGCCGCCGCCATCTTGCCCAGCCCGCGCCCGCCCGTCCCGCTCCGTGGCAGCCCCGCAGCTCCTCAGGCCGCCCGTCCATGGCCAGCTTTCCTCCGAGTGTCAACGAGAAGCTCATCGGTGAGAGGGGGGGCGGGCAGGGGCAGTGCGGCCGGGCTCAGGCTGGGCCCAGGCTCGGGCGCGGGCGGGCGGGCGCTCAGCCCATCCCGCATCGCGGCAGCGCGCTCGGGGCTGCCCCTGGGGAACGGGCGGGATCCCGGCACACGGAGCCCTTGCCGGCACACGGAGCCGTTCCCGGCACACGGAGCCGTTCCCGGCCGCCGGCCCGTTCTCGCGGCCATGGGCAGGCGCGGGCCTGGCGGCATCGCCCGTACCGTACCGGCTGCGGTATCGCGCACAGCTCGGTCAGCACCGCGTGTCTCCCTGCGGGGGCTCAGCCCTGCTGGGTTATTCGGTGACACCGGGCCCCCTCCCGATGGCGGTAACCGCCGTGAAACACAGCGGGGTGACGCGCGGGTGCCCGTGCAGCCGGTACAAGGCGCGGCACGGCTCTCCCCCCCTCACGGCTCTCCCCTCACGGCTCTCCTCTGTCCCCCCAGCTCGGTCGCGCACGGTAGGAGAGCTCCTGGCCCCCACGTCTCCCTTCGACAAGAAGTGCGGCAGGGAGAACTGGACGGTCGCGTTCGCTCCCGATGGCTCGTACCTGGCGTGGTCACAGGGACATCGCATAGTGAAGCTGGTCCCCTGGGCACAGTGCCTCAACAACTTGTAAGACAAACCGCTATGGCTTTCGGTGCACCTGGAAAACAGGAGATAGCTTCAGATCGATTAAAACGCATGTATTGGTCTTCTAAGCTTTGACACCTTGGGGAGAAATTAATTCCTTAAAATAACAGCTATTCTTTCTCTTCCTATGTGGCCAGCAAGAGGAACAACTATTGCAACCTCACAAAGCCTGTGGAGGAGTGACTTGTTAATCAATTCACACACTCTAAAATAAGAGGAAGTTTGAATGAAAAGGGAATTTAGAGACGTGGGCAGATCTGGCCCTTTACACTTCCTATCACAACGCTGCTTGGCTTTACCTTTTAGGAATTTACTTAAAGGCAGACCTCTTTCCTTATCATCCTTGTTCGAATGCAAGTGGAGTTCCAAAACACGCATTTTATTGACACATGCAGGTTGCATGTTAGCAAAGCTGGTAGCTCACCACTGCAGTTTTGTAGATGGTTATATTTCTCTGACCCATTTTTTTCCCCCTTTTGAGGGTGGTTAATTGTTTTCCATGTGCTGGACACTCAGTAACTCTTTAGCAGAAAATCCTAGAAATTTTGTGGCTCATTTTTTCTGTAAATTGTTCAGAACTGTTCAATTTTAGTAGGTTAAGTTAGTATCTTGCTCTCCATGGAGGTAAAACTGTATACACAGTATTAGTATTATTTTGTGTTGGAAGATTTCCAGGTGCTGGTCGTTTTTCTCAGTTACCAGAAAAAGCCACTTTTATAATTTTAAAGTAAAGATGCACCGTTTCGCGCCTCAGAGATGTACATCATGACGCCTCCCGGGTTTCGTTAGAAGAAAGGTTTGTTTTTGGCTGCACCTTGTGCTGCAGCGTGCTTTGTGCTGTGTTTCAGCCTGCTGCACGGCACCAAGAATGGCGCGAACGCGGCCGGCACGCGGCTGCCGCGGCAGAGCAGCGAGGGCAGCCAGAAGAACAAGCCCTGTGAGCACGTCATCGACTGCGGGGACATCGTGTGGAGCCTGGCCTTCGGCTCCTCGGTGCCCGAGAAGCAGAGCCGCTGCGTCAACATCGAGTGGCACCGCTTCAAGTTCGGGCAGGACCAGCTGCTCCTCGCCACCGGCCTCAACAACGGCCGCATCAAGATCTGGGATGTGTACACGGGTGAGTGCGGAGGAGCTGAGGGCACAGCGGGCATCCTGAGCTCAGGGACACGCGGGGAGCGCCCGGTGCGGCTCCGGGCCTGCCCCAGGACACCCCAGCACTGCCACCCTGTCCCTCAGAGCCTTGTCCAGATGCTCCGTGTCACGCTCACGTGCCAGCTCACACTTCTTGCAGTGATAATGTTGGTACACACCAGGAGTTGGTTATAGAATTGTAACTGGGAACTGAACCTTCAATACAAATTAAAAATATTAAAAAAGCATGAGCTCCTGCAACTAGAAGTAACAAGAAACTGCCAAAGGAACAAGAGAGGCATGTCATGCTTTGAGATGTGAGAGATGGAAGATGCAAAATAATTAAATGTGTGCATACATACATTGGTTCTTTACTCAATAGTCTTCCTAGTTTTACCAAGCTTTAAAAGCATGAAATTGTTGGTTTATGTTGATAAGGACCTTTAATTTTTTTAAAAAGAAAATGAATGACTTAAAAAGACTGAATCTGAACTTAGGGACTTTCAGTTTTGCTGGTAGCACAGCTGTTCGGTTGGAGAAAACACAGTTAAAAAAAATAATGACTGTTGAGTAATCTGTCCTTGTAAATTGAAGCTTGGAACAGGTATGTTCATCAGAAGACATGTCTTACCTTATTTCTGAGGTTCTAGTGTATAGATTTTGTAGCTTTTCCAGGAGTTACCTCTTGATACAGGAGAGTGAAAGGATCCATGTGCTGCTCATTGTAGGGACCATTTCTACAAAGAAAATTGTATCTACATGCAGTAATTTTATATTCAGTACTTGTATCCATAAAGCATTTTATTTAGGTGCAATAGTCCTCATGTTAAATTGTGGTGTTCTCATGTAACAGGAAAACTCCTCCTTAACCTGATGGACCACACAGAAGTTGTCAGAGATTTAACCTTTGCCCCTGATGGCAGCCTGATTCTTGTGTCTGCGTCCAGAGACAAAACCCTGCGAGTGTGGGACCTGAAAGATGATGGTAATGTCTGGGCTTTATCTGCTCCAGTACCTGAGAGAAGCACCCATGTACTCACCTCTTTTATTGCTCTAGACTCAGTTTAGTCAGGATTGCTTAAAAACTGAGTGTTCGGTTAGTCACTCACTGTGCACTTGGAATTCTTTAGTCACTCACTCTGCAGCCCCTTGGAATTCCTTATCTGTCTGAAGCCTGGAGGCAGAAGCAGGTTTTGGGCTAAGAGTGCGTGAAGTAACCTTTCTGAATAGGGACATGGAAGTAGAGGCTGCATCCCAGGGGTTTTATTTCTGTGTAGAATGACTCTGCAAGAAGTTTGGGAAAATAATACAAAATTTTGCAAAGAAATAACTAACTTGGAAAAGATTTCCCATCTGAAAATTAACCAATCCTTACAGCAATGCCTTTCTGTTTAGGAAACATGATGAAGGTGCTGAGAGGCCATCCGAACTGGGTGTATGGCTGTGCATTCTCTCCAGACTCCTCCATCCTCTGTTCTGTTGGAGCTAGTAAAGCAGTATGTGTCAGAGTTTCTTGTTCCTTAATTCTCCTGAATTGTGTGCATAATCATTTTAAATCTAAGTAACATTAAGCTTGTGCTCGGTGTCATGAACTTCTAATGTTTGATGATGATGTGAAAGTGCATGAAATTAAACTGGCAAATGGTGCATTGAGACCCTGATTTGTGAATGGAACTTGCACTGCTTTTAGTTGAGGAGACTGTGAGTGTGGAGAAATAGGTCTGCACAGGGTCATGGCATAAAACAAAGACCACTAAAGCTGCCAGTGTTAAAAGATACTTAGATTAATGCATAAAACTATTTTGGTTTTGATTTTGTCCTTCCTATTTCGTGCTCAATGAGAAAGACTTCCCAAAGTTGTAGCCAGACAGGGCATCTCCTGCTGAACAAAAACATTTCTCTCCTATCAATGGCAGTAGTACCTGAGAGTTAGAGGGAAGAGGAGCACACTGGTTTTGCTTCAATCCTAATTCTCTGCTAGAGAACTGAAAGCAGTGCAGGTAATGCATGTATGCCATAAGCTACTCCTGGCACTGAAGAGTTAGGGCAGACCAGAAAGGGAGTTCAGCCTGGTTCCAGGGGCTCTGTAGGCAGTGTAGTGCAGCCTCAGAAGCCCAGCTGAGGCACTGGCCATCACTCCTGTGGGAGTGCTCAGAGGCATTGTCCACAGCGGTGAGCACAGCCGAGCTCTGGGGTTTGGCTCTGTAGTGGAGCAGAGGGGGATGTGTACATTGCTGTCTGGAGGCTGTGTGTTTTCCATAAGCTTCTTGCTTTCCCTGTCACAGGTGGTGGCAGCAATATTGGTGTGATTGAGTTAAGCTGGCACCACTCTGAGGAGCACAGTGGTGTTGGCGGGCAGAGAGTGGCAGCTCTGGCCGCCAGCCCGGCGAGCTGTACCGTCTGTACCGTAGGACGAAGTAACCTTGCCCTCGGCTGCAAGGGGTCCTGTACGTACGCAGGTGCTGCTCCATGTCCACTGTCTGCTTGCTTGCTTGCTTTTTTTTGTTGTTGTTTTTTTTTTTTTTTTAATAATTTTCACAGCAGTGAAACACACTGACTCCTCAAACTTAGTTTCCAGTTTCGTAGAATGTTGGGGTCTCCTTGGAAAAATTAGTGAACTATTAGTGTTTATAACTGATTGTAAAATGGTTCAGAGTTAGGCGGTATGGGAGGCACTCAGGTTGAGTTTGTTTTGGTCAAACATAAATTTGTCCAAGTTGTCAGAATTTAACCTGTGCAGTAAAACTGTCAAGGGTAAAATCAAGGCCACTAGTGAGCTCTTTGAGGGACATAATAGCCTTTGCTAAAGACTTATATTCCTGTAAAACCATGCTGCAGTGCATGGATAGTTCCTATTAAGTCATTCTGCACAGTCCTTGTTTTGATAATATATAATATACAACTGCATGTAAAATACTGTAATATTTCATGAATTCTTACAATACACTGTGCAATTAGTTGGGTAAATTGTAATATTAATGTTGTTTGTTACTGTTGACTTGATTTTAAATGACTAAATTCTTTCTAATAATGTGGTTAGACTTCCCTGTTGTTTTGCCACAGACATAACTTTTGGCTGTGAAAATTCTTTTTGCTTGCAGTATCTGTTTCTCTTCCTAGGCTGACGTTGGTGATCCAAGCAATTGTAAACAAGTGATCTTAAACTCAAAGGGATGCCACTGGAGTAACAATATGTTAACCTTACATTTTCTGTCTGTATATTTCTTAAAATTTTGGTAGTTACTGAAAAGAGGGGACTGTAGAGTTTAACCCTATTTATTTCTGAATATTTTAATAAAATAGTTTTGTAATATATGAATTTCAGTAAGCTACATGGTTAAATTGTGTTGCCTTTATCTTATATTTTGGCTTATTTTGTTAATAACATTTAACAAATTTGAGTTAGAACTTGCATGTCTGCTTTAATTATTTTTTTAAAAACCTTGATTTTAATCTGAATATGACACTGAGCATATTTCTTAATTGTAGTAATTCATAATACCTGATTTTAGTGTAATCCTAAATAAGACTAGTATACTTAAAAAACAAATTAAATGCTTCACTGCCTCTCTGAGCAGAGCTATAACATCAGCTGATTTAATTGCAGGTTTTCCTGTGGGATATGGATAAATACTCCATGCTACGGAAACTTGAAGGCCATCACAATGATGTTGTAGCTTGTGAGTTCTCTCCTGATGGAGCGTTACTGGCTACTGCATCTTACGATACTCGAGTCTATCTCTGGGATCCACATATTGGAGTGATCCTTAGGGAGTTTGGGTAAGTAAAGCACTCAAATCTGGGAACTGTCTCCCAGAATGGACTTGGAAATGAGCAGTGGCTGATGGAAGTCGTAAAGTGGCAGAGGCTAGAGGTTGTTCTTCCATCTGAGAGTGAATTTACAGGACCGGTATTTTAAGGTTTGAATTGCACTGAAGAGCACGCGGCAGTTCAGTCCCCACTGAATCCGCAGTGAACTGGTCCAATGCTGTTTGTTTGTGAGTGCCCGAGCTCTGCTGTCCTGGCTGTGTCCCTGTCCCTGAGCGTGTGTGTCTGTCCATCTGTCCGCAGGCACCTGTTCCCCCCGCCCACGCCGATCTTCGCGGGCGGCGCCAACGACCGCTGGGTGCGCTCGGTGTGCTTCAGCCACGACGGGCTGCACGTGGCCAGCCTGGCCGATGACAAGTGAGTGTGGGCCTTCTGCCCTGGCACAGGAGCCTCTCAGCACTGTCACAGAAAACACCTAGCACAGTTAAAAACCCACTCTGATAACTTCCTCTGTTGTCCTTCCCCCTCAGAATGGTGAGGTTCTGGAGAATTGATGAAGAATACCCTGTACAAGTTGCACCTCTGAACAATGGACTCTGCTGTACTTTCTCTACTGATGGCAGTGTTCTGGCTGCAGGGCAAGTACAGACTTCTTTTCCTTTCTAAAATATGAAGGTAACACAAGAGATTGAAAACAGTGGCTCAGTGTTCTGAAAATCTTCAGTTGTGACTTGCAGCCTGGTGCTTCTGACTGGTACTGTTTGTTTAAACATGCCTGGAATAGCAGTAAAATCAATCAGCTGATAAACTCATTTCTTATCTTTAAAAATAAATATGTGAGAGACCCAGAACATAAGGATTGGAAGAAGCCCATCAGATAGCTGAGGGCAGTTGTTGTGTGTTAGGTGGCACAGCAGTAGCTGCTGGGAGATCTGTTCCCTTTGCATAGACAAGTTGCTTATTGTGCTGCTGCAGCTTACAATAGGAACTGGAGTAAATCAGGATCCTGGAGCAGCTGGAACTGAGCACCAGCAAGTCCCCTACCTAGTCATGCGTGTGTGTGAGTTGGTAGCAGGCTGAGCTGGTTCCTGTGGAATAACCTGGAGGCTTTTGTGGGTTTTGTGCAGGACCCAGGATGGCAGCCTGTACTTCTGGGCAACCCCGAGCCAGGTGTCCAGCCTGCAGCACCTGTGTCGCATGGCCATCCGCAGGGTGATGCCCACCAGCCAGGTCAAGAACTTGCCTATCCCGGGCAAAGTGGTGGAGTTCCTTTGTTACCAGATCTGAGTTATTTGAGAAGAAAACAAGCAAATGAAACCAACAACTGGGAGGTGGCCCAGCTGCTGAAACTGGCTACAAACACTTTACAGAATCCTCAAACTGTACAGCCTTTAAGCTTAAAACTCTACAGGTTTTCAAGAGCTATTTAAAGTGATAACCTAAATACTATTTTATCAAAATGCCTGACAGGTAATTTTTTTTACTATTTATAGAAAACACAGTAGAAGTATTCTGGTGTTCTCAATTTTCTAAAATGTAACTGTGAAAACATGTACATATATAGACATAAGCTGCTACATGTTATCAGTGTACCTTTAAAATTGCTTGTATGATTTTTCATGTGTCTCATGTATATATTGCTTTGGTAGAGCCATGATGCATCTGAGCTGTAAGTGGAAGGACAGCTGTTCTGGCACACTGAGGTAGGAAAACTATTGACTTACACAGCAGTTAAGCTTCCTTCTGTACATTGGTTGGGGTGCAGAAAGCTGCCCCCCAGGTCAGACTTTGTGCTAGTTTATTGGTGAGAGGTACAGCTTTGTAGAGAGCAGTGTGTGGGAAAGGGCAGGAGGTTAAAAGGAGTGCAGTGTATCTGATGTAACCCAGGACCATGCCTGAGTCAGCTGAAGGCCTTATGCTCCATAGCAGCAAACCAGGTGAAATTTCAGTATTGGGCAGTGTTAGAGAACTATTTCCTTACATTTCTGAAAATCTGACTACTGTATTTTTGCCTGATACTGTGTCTGTAATGAGAGACATTTGCAGACTCAGTTTATTATCCTTTAACCCTGTAATATCTGTTTGGGGGTGATTATTGGTTAATGGCCAAAGATAAGCAAAATACTTGGTTTTGCCTTCTGTTATTTATCTGTACCTGCAGATATAAAGAATGTATGCATTGCATAAAATGCCTGATTATATATATTTTTGTTGAATTTTGTATTAAAAACTTGTATAAAAGTTTTTTGGTGTCTCATGTGGTAACTGATTTATCAGCACTGTGTGGCTGCAGCGCTCCAGGCTGAGCTGGTGAGGCCTGGTTTGTGCTCCCAGACAGATGCTTACAGAGCTCTCTAAAGCCATGACAGTGTTATAGGCATGTGTGAGCTGCAAATCTGCCTATTTAAGCCCCTTCATGAGCTGAGCTAAAAGCTAGGCTTGCCATGAGCCTGTTTCTGCAAGATCACAGTTCCAGCCTCGGAACAGCAATAGGGGGGTCTTGCAGGAGAGCCTTACTGAAAGGTCCTCTCAGGTTGTGTTCACCAAAAGCTCTGATTTATGCAAGTGGAGGAAGAAAACAACATCCCAGCTCCGCCTTTCACCACCTCTGAAAGCTGCTTCTGCCTGCAGGAGTTCCTCTGTTTGCTCTAACCTTTCTCCCAGGACACAAATGATAGTGTCAGACCAAGTACACATGCTTTCCTCATTAGTGAGGCTATTTATAATCATGTACCACGTTTACAAGCCTCCTCCTGCCATGGTGGGACACCACAATGTGAGGCCTGATCCCCAGCATCCCCAGCAGGTCCCAGCTGTGAGCACAGCACAGAGCTGGGCCCTTCAGCAGGGTGAGGCACACGGCTCCTCCCAGCTGTGTTCAGTAACCACTGTTGGGGGAAAGGGAACAAGCAAAGGACAACACCATGGAGAAACTTCCTGCTGGCTGAAGCTCCAGTTTTCTCTGGAGTGCTCTGAAAGCTCTATTTTCCACATTCACATATGGCATTTAGTTGAATCATGAGTGAATAACACTGCTAAGTATTGTGTGGGGTTTGTTGTTTCAGTGCTGGATCAGGACTTCCATTGAAGCACTCTAGAAATAGGGTGGATGAATCCTGTGACCTTTTCCTTATATATTACAATAGTCTCATAAAGGACAGGGGTTATGTAAGATGCCATGGGAAATCTGGTAGAGGTGTCAGGCAGAAACTGTTTGCCCAAGTAATTATTTCAGATCAGAACCACCTGAGTAAGGCAGGCAGCGGGTTTATGTGGGATGCTGGCTTCTGCACAAGGACGAGTTTGTTTTATAAACACTGCTCCACACCCAAATCCCACTGCAATGAGCTGGATCAGAACAGCCCTAATTATTGATGTACTAGAACCAAAAGAAAGCCAGAGTAAACTTCAGATAAGTCATGATAACACTGGTAGTTATCAGCAAGGTTATGCCTTGTGTAACCAGCTAATCCAGACAGAAGTTCTGAGGCAGATATGATTTATTTCTAACATGAGATTAGAAGCTCCTGAATGCTCACTTCTATTACAGCTGGCTGTGTGCTTTGTTGCATTGAGGAGAAAAATATTTATTTATGGGCTCTAATAAGAGTTGCTATGCTGGGGTTCCCTGACAGAAATCATAATCCCTCTCCCTCTCTCAGTTCACTTCTCAGCCTACACAAGCTCCTGCTCTCCCCTGCACACTAACGGGAGGAACTTCTCCCATTTAATTGGAGAATTCGGCCCACTTCTTCAGGTGCTCCTCTCCCCTCCTGCTTCAAAAGGCAAGCACTTCTTTGGGAAGACTATCTCAATCTGCTTCCTGATATAACAGCAATCGTAGTAAAACTCTTGTACCAGAATAAATGCTAGGATGGAAAATTTCAACTGAAATTAGATGGGGAAAAATCTATCAGTATGCATTATTAACAGTGTAATTCAAACCTGGGGCAACTGTCCACGAGCCATTAGGGTGTTTGATGATATTTATTATGACCAGCTCCTTGTGGTCACTGCAGAAGGAACAAGCCCAGAAGAAAGACTTAAAATATTGCTTCATCTTAATTGCATCAGAGGAAAGGAAAAAAACAAAAAAAAATTCCAAGGTCCATTGCAGATAAGAGCAGTGAGAAGAGTTTGGGCAGAACTTTGGTCCTGATGTGGCATGTCACAAGACTGGGACAGGGGTTTGCTGCTGCCCAGTCCAGAGAGCTGTGCTGGTTTCTGTGAGCTCACTGGCACGGGAGGAAAAGGAGCAGCTGAGAAAGTCTCCTCCCTGCCTTCCAGAGGTCTGTGACACAGCCCCAAGGCCACCTGGCCTCCAAGGGAGGTGTGAACCTGCCAGGTGGTTTCCTTCACTGATCCCAGAAGTTCAGATAGTTCTGATCATCAGGTGAAGCACCTCCAGCTGGCAGGCTCTGAGAGCAAACAGGAACTAGGGGTGGCATGCTGCCTCTGTGACTGTATAAATCAGCACCAAATCTGGCTGCACTTTGCCATTTCTCTGACCTCAGTGCTCTCATAGACGAATTTGATCTGGTGCCTAGAGAATCCTCTCCTGACTCTACTCCAGCACAGCATTACAAATAAAAATCTAATTAAGCAGATTCCACCATGGCAATCATCTGCAACAACTGACCAGGCTCTAATGAAGCATATTCATAGCAAAGGCTTGCAATAAAGCTGGGGAAGTTTGAGATACACACATGTACATCTCTGTGGGTCGATGTGGGGGTGAGTGCCTCCATCCAGGTGTGCCTGTATGTAACTCACACACAGTGTAACTCCCTGCCAGGGGTCACTGGAGCCTGGGAAAAGCTCGGTGCTTGCACAGTGACAACACTGCCCTGGGTAGGCAGTGACTGGGAGGGCATTTACCTCCTGGGGGAAGGTGCAAAGGCCCCTTGGCATCCCCAGGTTTATTGATTGTGTCCACTGGATCATGAGACATTAGAGAAGCTGGAAGTGGACTGACCTGCTCACAGCTTTGTGTTTGGTGAAGAGCTGCCAGGGTGGCATGTGGCCAACACAAGTGTTGCAGCTTCTGCTGGAACCCAAGATGTCCATCTGTGTGCATGGAGAACTTCTGAAATGACACTTTTCCTATGGAGCTCTTTGCCCAAGGAAACTCCCCTGAACAGGGATCCTCATGCATGGCCTGGGAAGACATTATTCTGTGCACTGTGCTGTGGTGAGAAGGGTTTCCTCTTTTTAGTATCACTTCTGTCTAGTAATTAATAAGAAATATGATGTTGAGGGTTTTTTTTAGTGTATTCTTTTCTGGAATCTATAATAGTTCTTGGCTTCAACAGCAGATATTATTAACTACTTATTATTCAGAAACAAACCAGTATTCTGACTCACCAATTATCTTAAATCACACTTTAAACAAAACATAACTCAGTAGCACTCATGGAGAAATGTAAGGATAATAACATTTGGAGTATTTATGGGAACATGGAAATGTTTGAATTATCTTCATTTGTGCACTACAGTAGCATCCAAGCCTTTAATAAAGAAGTCTCTCTAATCCAAACAACTCCTAAGTTAAACAGAAAAGAGACAAAGGTGGGAGCAGAAAACATAACCACTCACTTAGAAGTAAATAAATGAGGCACAGAAAGGGATTCTAAAGAATACTGTGGCCAACCTCAGAATCTGGTTTTCCTCCCTGATGTGGTCAGAAAGTCCCTTTGGCACAGGCCTATCACGCTTTCCAAACAAATGCCAAATGTAAATGCAGTTCCTGACGGTCAGTGTGCAGGGCCTGCTCCAGAGGCTTGCCCTCATTCAGCACAGATGCTGTTCTGCTGCTGCCTCGATTTTCTCTGCCCTTTCAAACTCCGGTCTTGTGGTCTCACACCAAGTACCAATGCTCTTAAATGTTCAATTTCCAGAGCAAAGGGATCTGAGCTGAATACCTTCTCAAGGCAAGAGAAGCCTTGAGCAAGAAAATTCTGTTGTATTTCTAGAAAAATGTTTGAGAACAAGATCTCTAATCAGTTCTGCTCTTTCCTCCTGGAAAGCTGGAATTGGTTTGGCTTGTTGCTGTACCCTCGTGCCTGGAGAGAAAGGCCTGGGAGGGCAGCAGGGGGAGGAAATCCAAACCCCTTCCTCAAATCCCGAATCCTTCACCGGCCCCAAATCCCGGCGGGGGCTCCGGGACCGTGCGGGCACCTGTCGGGTGTGCGGCGCCCTCTGCCGGCCGCGCGCGGCACTGCGCGCCTGGGCACGCGCGGTTCTGCACACCTGGGCACGCGCGGTTCTGCGCGCCTGGGCACGCGCGGTTCTGCACACCTGGGCACGCGCGGTTCTGCGCGCCTGGGCACGCGCGGTTCTGCACACCTGAGTATGCACAGTTCTGCGCACTTGAGTATGCACAGTTCTGCACACCTGAGTATGCGCAGTTCTGCACACCTGGGCACGCGCGGTTCTGCACACCTGAGTATGCACAGTTCTGCACACCCGAGTATGCGCAGTTCTGCGCACCTGGGCACGCGCCCCGATCCCGGTCCCGGTCCCGGTCCCGGTCCCGATCCCGATCTCGGTCCCGGTGGCTCCCGGCTCCGGGCAGGCGGCCGTGGCGCTCTCTGCTGGCTCCCCGTGTCCTGCAAAGAGCAGGAGCAAAGCGGCTCCTCCAGCCTGCAATAACCCCCACGGGACTGTCTGCAGGGGGATTCGCAGCTTGGCCCGGGTTTGGAGGGGAGATTCCTGCAGCACCTCCACTCTGAGTCATATCGGTGCCTTGCTTCCTGCTGCAGGTCGAATTTGTCAGCGTTAGAGACAGAAAATGAGCTGGTTGGGAATTTCTGTCTCATCAGGGTGCTGTGCTCTCATCAGTGTTCGCTGCAAACAGCAGCACCGAGCATGAAAGAGTTCTGCCAAGGCCGGGAGACAAACCTTGGACTTCTTTTGTTCCTCCTGCTTTAATTAGAAAAGAGCCAATGCATGAAACACAAGGAGTGCCAGAAAAGCAAACAAATGTAAGCCTTTGATGCTTTCTTCCCTTGAACACACACCTCTGTCAGCTCTTCAGTCTCTCATCCCTTCAGAGGCCAAAGGTCAGAGGGGCCCCTGTGAACTGCTGCCCTGGGAGAGGAAGAGGAAGGAAGTGACAAATTAGCTCGGCTTTCCAGGCCTGTCTTGATCCACTGGTGTGAGTCACCAGAGCGTGACAGCAGTGGCTGCACCCTAGCATCCATCAGCACTGGCTTTCCTCTGCTGGAGCTGCTCACGTGACATCTGCAGCCCTGCTCCCTTGGGCCTGTGAACAGTCCTGCAGCTCTCTGGTGGGGCTGCACTGCAGAGTCCTTTCACTGGGGAGTGTCAGCAGAGGTCCAGCTAAACCTGCTTATTCTCATCACTTCTGGGAAGAGCAGACTGATTCCTGGCTTAAGGAAGAGTGCAAAAACTCCTCTTCGAGCAAGTAATGAAGAATTACTTTCTGAAACTGTCCCAAACACAATAAAGCTGCCAGTCACCACTTCAGAGGCTTCCAGCTTCAGAACAACTGTGCCTTGGACATTCTCACCTCCCATTTACTCCTGCATGTTGTGACCCTCAGGGCCTCACTCATAACACACCTGAGCATCACCTGCTTGGACACCAGAACACCTTTGGGAGGTGGAGAAGTTCTGGAATATGTTTGAAACACAGAGGAGCTGGGTACCTTACCCAGAGTCACACATGGAGTGTCACACCAGAGATGTAAGCACAACTTTGCTTGGTTAAAACTCCATTATGGAGGTTCTCCAAAAGAAATGAGGCTGCCTGCTGGAAAGAGAAGGCAGCATTTTAATGATGCCCTCTTTCTCAGCAAATGTGCTGAGTATTTGGTAACTCTTAATTTATTAATTCAGAAAAAGAATTAACAAGACTAGCTAAACTAGTCAAATAATAAAATGTCAGGACCTATGGAAGACACTGCTCTCCTTGGCATTTTTACTGAGGCACAAGAGTGGTTTCCACCATTTTTTTTATTACTTTGAACTTTTGTTTCTGTTCTTGTGCTCAGGACTTGCTTGCTGGGCCAGAGAGACTTGCTGTGTCTACTGGAGGTCAGTTTCTTTAAATAAAAAAGTAATCCAGATCAATGTGGGATTACAGGGCACGAAATCTCCTCATGGCTAAGCAGGGTCAGTGTTCTTGCATTGCAAAACTGCCCTGAAGTTTCAGTTTGCAGTAAAATGCCTGGCTCCTCGCTGGCTGCTGTGCTCCCCCCCCAGCCCTGAGCTGTCCCCAGCACTGTTGGGGCTGAACTCAGCACAGACCATGTCCAGCCCAGGGGGTGTGCTCCACATCCCCCACACCCAGCAGGCACCCGCAGGAGCTGTTTCCATGCTCTGGCAGGAGCAGGAGCATCCTGCTCAGCCTGAGGCTCAGCAGAGGCACTGTTCAAGCAGTGCTCAGAGCACTGCAGGAAGAATCTCCCCATCAGGATTCCCCAGCACTGGCACAGAGGGGGTTTGACTGCAGGGTCCCCACAAAGCTGTGGCTCCACAGGAAAGGGGGGATGCCAGGAGTGCCTGGGGGCACAGGACAAGTGTGCATTGTGGCTGCTGAATCTGCCTGCTACAGACAGACCGCTGCAGAGCCCTGCACGGCTGACAGCTGGCCGCCAGCCTGAAGTGACTTCAAAGAGCAGAGCTGGGCCCAAGAGATCCAACATCCTCTTCCTCCGACAACACCTGGGCTTTAGCAGCAGCCACCCCCACGAGCTCCTTTTCCAGAACAGAGATGCTCTGACCTACACAACAGGGGCTCCAGACAAAGATGCACCACCAACATCAAAGTCAATTCCTACTGACAACTGAACCTTTGAGGAAAGTAGGATACTGCAATGCAGGACATTAGCAATGATTTTAGAAGAGCTGCATTTAAAACAAAAACAACAACTTCAACGACAGGAAAACAAGGAAGGGAAAGACCTGAAACGAAAGTTCTCCAACAGAGACTATATTACTGCACAGGACTCCAGCGATAAGACCCAATTCCACAAAACAGCCACCTGAAAGAGTATCTCAATGGCATTCTTACTGTGTAGTTGAGATGGTCTGAGGTCACTCCCCACATTCACCTCCCCAGTTCAGCTCTCCGTAGGGGTGGACTGGGTAGGCGGAAGGATAGGCACCATTCCCTTCAGGTTGCTCTCAATCACTAGGAATGTATTTCATTTCATCTTGCCCACAACCAGAAACCATACACTCTCACAGGCTGTGAGAGAAAGTAGACTTGACAAAGATTTATGCAGTGAGTCTGTTAAGAAATTATACACACCTCTGCTATTTTATAACACACACAAGGACGGGTTTTAAATGTTTTGGGGCAAGAATAATTTTCTTATTCTGGATCTGTCCCTAACTATATTCCTTAGTGATTCAAACAGTGGGGAGGCAGACCACAACTGAGGCTCCCAGGGCAAAGCCATGAATAAATGCATAGCACAATGAAGAGCAGAATATTTAGGTTCATAAATTATAGGCCCACAGGAGATGCAAGAGCCTTGTGTAAGCAGGACACTGTGAGGGGAGCAGCTTGCATTTGTCCCCACTGTAAGTGTTCCTCGTGCATGAAACAGCCTCTGCACAGATGGGGCAAGAGGACAGGGAGCACAGGCTCTCAGCGTGGTCGTGCTGCTGTTATTCTGCAGGACTGCTCTTGATTGATGTCCATCAAAGCATGCAAGTCCCTTATCTGGGCAGAAGGATCAGTCTCCAGGCTGGTTTACAGGAATCACGCCCGTGGCTGCACGATTCCCTCTCTCGCTTTGACAGGCGGCTCGAGCCGGGGCAGCACCAGCGTGTGAAGTTAATCTACCGAAAATTAATCTAACGAAAACAGCTGTCTCCGGCAGGATTACCGATTTTCATTGCCTGCGATGCTCCGCAGCTCCCGCAGGAGCCCCAGGCCAGCGGCTGCAGAGGGCACCAGAGCGCCGGGCAGGTGCGGCTGCAGCCCGGGCTGCGAGGGGACAAGGGACAGACAAGGGAGAGCCCAGGGTCCCCGCAGCGCCCCGAGAGCGCCGGGCAGTCCCTGGGGTCTCCCAGTGTGTGACAGGTACACAGAGCCTGCCGGGGGAGCCCCCAGTGTGTGACGGCACCCCGAGCCTGCCGGGGCAGCCCCCCTCGGTTACCTCAGCACCATCTGGCATCGCTGCCGCTGCTGCGGAACCAGGGCCGCGGCCGCTGTGCCAGGAGGAGAGCAGGGATTTACAGCCCCGGGGGAGCGGCTTCATCTGGGTACTGGCTGCACGCCAAAACAAGTAGCAATAAACACATTGGCCCAACCGGCTCAGTTTCTTACTTAAGTAATTTCCCGGACTGGGAGAAGATGCAGAATTGCACAATGTTCCTGGGCAGCTGTTTTCTCCCTCTTGTGTCACTTCAAGGCACAGGGGATGTCACTAAAAGTGACATAAAATGCTGAGACCATATCCTTTGGCTTTTGATAAATTCAGTGAGTCTGTGTCCCTCCCTGGCTCACGGGAGCATGCTCTGCACATAACTGGGGCAGAATGGCATAAAACCCACGCCTTGGTTTGGGCAGAAACAGCATTGGTTTAGACAAAGTCAGCTGGGAAGCAAGCTTTTGCAAGACTTTGAGGCACTGGATGAGGTCCACAGGGAACAGGAAATAAGCACTACTGTAACATCAGTGCTCCTTGTTTGCAGCCTTCACTGCGAGCTGGCAAGCGTTCTGAAACTCCTATTACAGCAGTGCTCACACTCCTTTATCCCAGCATCTTTAAACAGCCCCATTCTGTGAGAATATTGGTGACCATTTTACTGTGATTTTCAAGTGCTGAGATCTCAGCCCTGCACAACCCAAACATGTCAATATTTCAGATTTTCACCTTAGTTTAGCAAAGACGATCCTTCATTCCCAGTGACAGAAAAGCACTGCATTTTCCCTATGACCTCATCATTGCTCTCTTCCTGACATCACTGCAGAACAGTTATCTGAGTAACTCGAAAAGCCCTCCAGGGCTGGGTTGTTGGGGTTTATTTTTCCCACTTTTAAATCGGTAAGAACTCCATTGTTGCTACAGATAAGCAGCCATTTGGGGTTATTTGAGTGCAAACTGCAGATAAGAGAGTGTCTCCTGAAGGCTTTTGTTGTCTCTTTTTGCCAGCGGCTTTTTGTTTCTCCTATCTTTATGTATAAGCTCTCTGAGGTTGCTCTGTGTGTGAGGGAAAGTACTGTGATCACAACTGCTTCCACAAGGGGTAGGGAATCTGTACTGCCCTTGGGACTTTCAGCCCCAATTTGCAAGTCTCACTTCCATGGTGAGGCCATTAGAAGTTACCAACTGAAACACATCTTCCACAGCCCAGGTCAGGAGGATTTAACGTGTATAATCACTTGGTTTTTTCCTCTTTGCCAAATAATTTCAATCACAAATCTGGTATGAAGAGCTGACCTACAAGCACTGTTCCTGTGTGCAGATAAGCTTCTGCTGGAGTTGCAGCACGATACTCTGCCTTTCATCTCAGTTTTTGCAGCTCTCTAGAGCAGCAGGGAGGTGTTGAGACCATCCAGCACACATCTGGAGAGCCCAGGTCAGAGCCTTCTGTGACACCCTGACTGCATTCCTGTTCTTTGCTATCACAGCCCCGGGTAATAATCAAAAGGGAGTGCCCAGTCACGTGAGGGATGAGCCAGTCCAGCCTGTTTCCTGATTTTCAGGGTCAACAATTTCTTATATCATTCCACACTTACAGAGCATTTCCCAGATAAAACAGCTGCATTCCACTTTTCAGTTCTGCCACAGATTCAGGCAGACACTTTCCTCCCTGCCTTTCCCAGGTCCTGCAGGACTTTGAACAGCACTCGTGTCTAAAGGCAAGTTTAGGGCTTGCCTACAAGGGCTTGCCTCCAAAAAGTACTCTACATAGCAGTCATCATGATAAATTACCTCTAATAAAATAACCAACCTTCTCCAAAACCTTGTGAAAGAGACAGTTAGGTAAGTTCTATCAGCCCCAGTTTACAAGGAGATCAAAGGATCACCTGTGAGATGTGCCCAGAGCTACATGTGGCACGCAAGGAGGAGGCAGCCAGTTCTGCCCTCCTCTCCTCTGCTGTCCTCTCCACAGCATGCTGCCTCCAAACCCAGCCTTTGGCAGCACAGCCTCTCCTCAGAGCCCTCTTTTCTTCAGCTTTCTACATGGCAGATTTTCTTCTTTAACGTGCAGGAAGAGGCACCTGAGCTGCACTGGTCTCTGAGGGGCCCACCCTTGTTCCAGTCTGCTGCACCACGTACTAACCCTGCCTTGCATCTTGCTGGGGCTGTCTAGGGTGACCACTTCATTCTAGAAAATTATGCCCTGGGGGAAAAAATCCAAACCTAGCAAGTGTTTACTATTTCTACCTCTCCTAGTAGTCTTACTATTTCTTCTTGTGGTATATTTTCAATTTCTATACATCCATATACCTTAGAAGCACCTGTTAAAAAGAAAGGGTTAAATAGAAACAGTGTGTGCAGCAGATGTGCATTGGGATGACTTTGCTCAGTATTACCCCTCTCCATTATTCACAAGCTCCTGCCAGTCTGCTCTCAGCAGGGATACCATATGTGGGATTAAAGGAAGAAAGGAAACAAGAACCAAAGTCAGGTTTCCCTGGTAGCACAGTTTATGTGCCTTCCTAATGTGCTGCTTTATCTGTCTAACTGAATAGCAATAGCTGCTGCAGAAGAGAAAAATAAATTATGCCTTAATTAGGCACTTCTTGGTTGCTTTTCTAGTGCCCCCAGGGAGGCAAGGCTGTGTCATTCTAACTCCATCCATTTAGGAAAAAAACCCCATGTACACTTGGGACCCTTGGGAATATTCTGGAAGGCACAAAAGCCCCTGGCACACCCAGGACACTGCAGTCCATGTGGGGATTTTTCACTTGCCCAAATGCAACCCTCTGTGTTCTTTTCTCAGCTCAGCTGCTAATGCAGAGCTTTACTTTGCCTTCCCCTCTGTAATTCCCAATTGATTCTCTGGGAGCAAAGCTACTGTGATTGGGAATGTCAGATTGTGCTGACTGCAAGAGCCTGGATAACCTGACTGAGGTAACAAACTCCAAACAAAGCATTTCTAACGGGAAAGACGTTGCTGAGAACCTTTCTGTGGTGTCTAATCAGCAATGAGTTCACACTACCGCTTGGCACCTCCATCGTAAGATTATTTTCCCCAATCAGGCAGGGATTTAATTATCACTAATACCTTTACCCTTCTATGACATTTGTTTGAAATAAATAAATAGTTTATTAGGGAGTCACACAAGCTGCCTTGCTGTACCCAATACTTTCCTACAGGCAGCCAGCACAGCATGTGGAGCAGAACTCTGTGTGCCCCAGCTCCGTGCTGAGAGCACAGCCCACCCCTACCTGCACACCTCATGCCCCAGGACAGTCACTGGTTTGGACTGGGAGCTGTCTGTGGAATGACTAAAGCAATCACAAGCCAATCTGGATTAGTTCCTTTACACATCACTGTGTGGAAAAAGAAGTGTATTAAGCCTGGCCTACTAAAGCTGGGTCAAAATGCTTTGACCACATCACAGTAACAACACTTAACAAGGCAAAATGTCTCCTGTCAGAGGCTATTGCCAGCCCTCCCCACTGCTGCACCAAGCCAAGCAGCAGTTTGTTCTCCTAGCACAAGCTGACCTCCTGTGCAGCCAATATCTGAACCACACTGTGTGAGGAGAGGGAGCTGGCAGCACTGAACGATGCAATCCTGGGAGCACACTGAGCATTAGCACTGCCAAACGCACCGTCCTGCTGGGCTGGGAGGCTCGGCGCTGGCACCCATCTTTGGGCTGGAATTCTTTGCAGATGCCTGTCTCTCCTCAGCAGAGGGCAGACGTAAACCCCATCGGGGGCTCCCAACAGCTCTGCCCTGTGGCAGAGGGGAGATGTGAGCACAAAGGCACCTGCAGCCCCGGGGCTGCTCTTTGCCACGTGGGCCACGGCTGATGAGCCCAGCTGGGCAAATCCCTCTAACAACTGGTGATGGTGAAACTGTCCCGGTTTGAAGGGTGCCAGAGGCGTCAGGACGTGGAGGGACTACAGGGAGCATTGGCTGAGCTAAAATTCCCAGCCTCACAGCACAGGTGATCAGCATGACATCTAGGACAACCAACAACTGCTAAAATTCTACAGATGTCTCACTTTTTAACAGAAATGCAGAATGGAAAAGGACCACATGGGTTCTTTCATAGCTTGAACACCTACATAAAATCATTAGCAACTCTTAAAATCCTGATTATCCTTCATGAAAATACTTGGATGCTTGTGGGTTTGATAGTTTTGATTTTCTATTTTAAATGTGAATTTCTGGAGGTAAATTACAGTGTTTATGGTTTGAGGAGAGATGCTTTGTTTCATGTTTTGGTAAAAGACAGGCAATACAATTGAACAAGGCTCTTGAATTTGGAGGAGTTTGCAATGGGTGTTCATGGATGGATGGGAGCTGGAAGCATTCTATCAAATGCTCTGACCACAGTCTCATCAAAGGAACACCACAATGAAGCATTAAAGTGCAGTATTCTGAGTTCTGACTTCACTAAGCTCAGTGAATATGTGGAGTAACCCCACTAAACCCACGGATTCATGTTTTATTTTGCCCACTGTAATGGGCAAAATCTGACCTTTTGAAAAGGGTTCTGGGAAGTACAGATGCGGATCACATCGACCCCTTTCATCTTCTGAGTTTAATTCCTCAGTGCTCTCCATGGTTTAAATAGACATGTCAGACAGAGGAAACATTCTCATCTCTGGTTCAGGCAGGGGGGTAGACAGATGAGATGATTTGCCCATGGCTATACTTTCTGAAAGAGCCAGGAACTGAACCAGACCGGTCCAGTCTCAGTGTCTCAACCACAGGGTCATCATTCCCTGCCTTGAAATGGTTTCTGAAATCATGCACTGAAGTATGGATATGGACGTCAAACTAACTCTGTGCTTATGCAACATTCTGAATACAACCACTTTCCTGCACTGAGCCTTCTGTCCTTACTATGATCAAACACTGTGGTCTTGTCAGGCTATATTCCCCCTCAGAACCACTGGGACCTGCACCCTTTGCATGGCAGAAGCAGCAGCCAGGGACAGCTGCCTTTTCCTTAGCTGCTGAATTCTCCCATTCTGCACTCAGAGCAGGGGTAAAACATACAAGCTCCTGGATCAGAGAAAACTAAACTCAAGTATGAGGGAAAGTGGTAAGGGTTTACTTTGTTCTTTCCTGTCCATTTGTCCACCATGAATGCAGAAGGTTTCCTATTTGGTGCTGTGGGGTAAGAGCCAGAATTTTCAAAACTTTGGCTCAGCTCCTGCCAGCATTCAAGTTCTCTTATCTTGCTTCCGGTGCAAACTATTTCCAGAGATGGTGCTATTGAGAAAGTCAATGACTGTGATGGAAACTGAGGAAGAAGAGTGAGCAGAAAATCAGGAGACTGAATTCAAATGCTCTCAAGAACCAGGCAAGACCATTCTCTCCTCAGACACTCTCAGCAAGATCAGGGTGTGCACTCGTGCAGAACTGGGGCAGCTGAGCCCCAGCAAGCTGGCAGTTACTGACAGTTTCTCCTTTCAAAATGAGAAACTCAAGTCAACAGTTAACGTAAAACTTATGCCCATTTGATTTGACAAAGACTTTTACTGTGTTTGAGTAAACTGCAAGTATGTGGCTCACTGTTTTCTCTGGCATCATCAGAAAAAGGTTTATCTGCTTGTATGTTTGTTCTTGGTGGGTAGTTTGGGCAGCATCTATCTCCTCTGTGAGAAGATAAGCATATGCATGAAGCTCTGAGCCCCCATTTAGAGGAAGATTTGCACAGTCCTGCACAGCAAGTTTGGGCTACCATACTCCTCACACTCAAGCTATGCGTGCTATTAGCTGGTTAATTAATGGGTGCACTAAATAGCTTATGTATTGTATGGGTGCCATAATCCACAGCCTGAACTGTACACAGAGTTCAAGCAGGGATTAGGGCAGTATATGCCCTTAAAGGTGAGGTGACTTTCAACAGAAAAAAGTAAGTCAGAAATATTTCTTTGCTGAGAACCAAGGTGTACAGAAACAGCCTAAAGGTATTTTAAGGACATCTCTTTTTATGTCTCTTTCACCTGACAAACTCCAGCTGGACCAAAATCGTTCACTATTTAAACATACCATCAAGTGAAGACTCCTGGTAAAAATGTCTAGTGACTGTCCACACCCTAATGGAATGGGAGCATCATTCTGTGAATACAAACAGAACCTTGCTGGCATCTCTTCACACCACCACAGTCAAAGCAGCAAGAATTTGCAGCTCTCAAGGGCTCACAAATCAAGACACAAACCTCCTTTATGTCATGAATTTGGCCTACAAATTGTCACAGAATAATAGGGGGTAGGTTTTTCTCTTTAACTTCAGAGCTAAGACTGCAGATTCTTCCTGCTGCTTTTGTTTTCATTGTATATGACTTGCCCTGTCCCTCCAGGCTTTGTTTTAAAAAACTGCAATTGTCCAGTGGAAGCTCAGTCACAGCTTCTCTGTGCCCTTCAGTATTTTCCTCCTAAACCTGAAGTTCAAGCCATTGGCTACCTTGAGACCTGACCCAGTTCTACACAGCATGGCAAACAGAACCCTTGTTCCCAGGGACTGACACTGACTTGAACAGAGCTCTGAGCACAGCTTGTCTTGCAGCTGTGGTCTCTGCAATACAAAATGAAAGGAAGGGGTTAAGTTTTTTAGCTAGTTCTGAAAAATAGGGTGCCAGTGTGAGACAGAATTAAAATGAGAATGAATCCAGACTGCAGTTCTTTAGGATACATAGTGTTTTCTATAAATCTCATTTTGCATCTTCCCTTGAAAATCCCACTCTGTCTTTAACATATATTACCAGTATTATACAGTTCTACGGAATTCTCATTAAGCATAATTAAGTAATGTCATGAAATCTAGTAGATCAGGAACCAAGATTTTCCCTTTAAATATGTTTCTTCCCTAAACAACTTAGCACTACTGTAATCACTGTGAACAAAGAAAAACTGCCAGACTCTAATCAGCACACAGCAGGGATGGGTCATGGACACATTTATCTTCCTTCTCACAAGCCTCCCCTGGATAAAGGAAATGCCCTAATACTCAAGGCATCTTGGACACCAGATGGCTGATTATTAGACATTTTATGAAGAGGAAGGAAGTAAAGAGAAACAGCCTGAATTTTCATGGTACTGTAGGGATAAGGGAAAGGAGGGTGGAACAAGGACTTAATCCAAAACTTACTGGCTGGGAAGACACTGCTTTCAAAGGACTTTGAATTGGAAGGAACGAAAGATCTGTGTTTGTTTTTCCTTCTGCAGATTAATTCTCAACTCATCAAGAGTGAGAATGATTGATAGTTGCATGAAATGTCCTTTTTATTATCATACTCTAAGGACTTCCTGCTGAGCCTTTTTTTTGCAGCAGCAGCAGACAGGTTTACGTTTCTAAATATTCTTCAGAATGTTGTAAGCTCTCTTTAGACTGTCTGCAGGCTTTTCACAGACCTGGTTTCCAAGAGCCTGACTCAGTAGAGCAGGATCAGGCTGTGAGGCCAGGAGGAACAGCAGAACACACAGGCAGTTGCACACAGAATTCCATCTCCAATGAAGGAATGCCACAGGCATGGAATTCTGTGTGCATTCTCAGATGCATCAGGGCAGTCCCTCCACGCATATCATTTGGCCCAGCCTCTTTTACAGTGTCTCCACATTTAGAAACCTATAGAACTCAGCTCCTTCCATTTTCTCTATGGCAGAGTTCTTGCAGCTCTTCCAAAACATAGCTGTCAGTGCATGCAAGCTCTCCCCAGGGACCACTACATAACTGAGACCTACAAGACATGCACCAGAATGCTTCACAAAAAGATATTTCCTGGATGTTTCACAGGTGGAAGATGGCAATAGATCCTCCCAGGTCCCATCATGCACAGCAGAGGGATACAGCTGCATCAAATGTGCAGGTGGATCTTGGGAAGAATGTGGATATTTGATCTAGTGGTCTTTGTGGTGCTGCTCCTCCCATGGGAAGGGATGTGGATTATCCAGCAGACCCTGATGAACCCAGGACAGCATTCCTGCTAGGTATGTAATGAGAGACATAATGTGGTGCTTGAGAAATGGCTGTGGTCAGCCCACTTGTGAGGCACTGCACACACAGCTGCAGAGGAAGGGTTGCAGAACTGGAAAGGAGGCCTCCCACAGAGCAGGACAAGAGCTGGTGGTAAAATCTCCCCACAGAAGTGGCTGCATCAGGAGAAGTTGGGTTTTTTTTCCTTTCACCAGAAAAACTGGCATTGATTCAGAGCTGCCAACAGGCACAGGGCACGGGGGTGGGAGGAGTTTGCTCTCACTTTGCTAATTAACATAACTCGGTTGGCAAAGCCGAGGAGCACAGGACAAGGCTCAGCGGGGCTGCAGAGCAGAGCCTGGGCCCGGGGCCCTCCCAGAGGGCTGTCACATCAAACGGATCCCGCACGGGAAGAATGGCAGCAGATGATTAACCCGCCCAGCTCCTCTCCTTTATTTAAACACCAAGAAAGGGCTCTAGGGAATGAAGCTAATAGCCATGTGGAGTCCCAGCTCCAGAATCATAATGATGGACCTGGAGCCTTTTCTCACCCAGATGAAAGAGGGGCTGTTGTGCTGCAGTTCACAGCGTGCTAATGACAAACACAACTAAAACCTTCAGCCTGTTTCAGACTCAGGCCTGTAATCTCCTTATGCAATACACTTGACAAAGCTCTCTTGTGGAATATGAGCCTGCTTTTTCCACCACAGTATATGCCCCCTCCCTCACCAGACTGTGCACTACTGGACTTGATTCATTTAATTATTTATTAATTATTTTTACTCTGAGAGCATTTAACAAAATAAACAGGTTATTTTGCTGCAAATAAAACAAACATCAGGAAGCTCTGCTTGCAGGGATATGCCTGTCTGAGGGGAAGAGCAGCAGCTCACCTGCTGCATTGTTCTGAGAGGTAAAGCTGTCTAATTATTTTTTATTATCCCTCTGTTGTTTCATTAACCAAATATTTGTCTTTTTGCCTCACACACATATCTAATGCCAATATACAAATTGCACAAGGGGATTATGCCAGCATGAGTCAATCCAGGGTGTGTTTATCCTTGGAGAGACATAAGCCTCTGTTTCTAAAGGCGGGTGTTTCTTATCCTTGTTAGACCTATGAATATCTTTCGCCAAGAAAATTTGTCACTTTTCACTGTTGGCATGTCTGCTGCTAGAACAAACCCCACGGGCTGGCAGGGCTCCAAGTGGAGTGGGGGCTAAAGCCTCTGGGCCTGTAATTATTGAGTATTTATATTACAGCAGAGCTCAGAGGCTTCTCGCTGAGATTCAGGCGTTGCCGTGCAAGCAGAGAGTAAAAGACTCTTCCTGCCCAAACAGTTTATTTTACTGGTGATAAATAGCAGACAAAAAGGCAGCACTATTGCAACAGAGCTGATGCTAAAGAAAGACTGCAAAACCCATGAGATTACTCTAAAAATAAATGCTGGGGGTTTTATTTGTTTTATAGACAACTAAAATTCTTATGTTCTTAAAGCTAGAAAGTTTCTGGTTGCTGTAACAGCTGCAATGCTTGTTTACTCACGTGACTCCAGAAGGTAAGATGAACACATCACTTCAGTCCTCCTCCTCCCAGTCCCATCTCAAAGTTTCTTTCTGTTGCAGGGGAAGTGAGCAGGGGGTTGGTGGTGCTTAGCTGCCAGCTGGGGTTAAACCACGACACCTGTCCACAGAAAACACTGAGTGAAGCTACAGAGCAGTTTCTTTTGCCTTCTACTTGTGGGGCAGAAATTCCTTCAAGATTGCCCAAACACAACTGTTTTCCCCATCCATGACAATTATTTTTAAGAAAAGGAGTTAGTGTTTAATTTTCACATCTTTGCCCCCATTACTGTCAGCGCACAGTTCAGTTTCCTGTATCTATCCCTGACTCACTGGGATCCACCACTGCCAAAGCTGTAGATTTGCTGGTCCATCCCTGGCATTTGACTGTGCCATTCGGCACAGACAGCTGAGAAGGAAAAAATCCATGGAAGAAGCGCACTTAGACTAAACTTTTTCCTAAAGGTGAAGGTCATATCTTATACTTGTGTGAACTGGTTTGGCTCAGTTGCAAGCCACGGAGATATCTAAACTGGGGAATGGTGAGGATTTGTTCCAGGAACACCATCTCACCATCCTCACTTTCTCTGTATATCCTAACAAGAATATCCAGCAGCATGTCTAAAAATAGGACTTGAAGTTTCTCAGCTTCCCAGCAGAGGAGCATGCCAGAGCTACTGTGTATTCCTGTGCTGTGCCGGGGAGAGGAATACTCCTATGGCTGTGTAGGAGGAAGCCTTTGAGGGGAAAATCACCGATAATAAAGGCCTCTTTTATCTGAAATACCTAACATTTCAGCTCTTCAAATCCCAACACTGCATTTTCTTAAAACAGGTCTCTATTATGTGTTAAACACATCAAATAGAGCAATTCAGTCTCATCATCTAAATTCAGTGTTGTGATAGCTGAATGAAATTGGGGCAAGATAGCTAAAAAGGTAATAGAGGCTTTTCATACAGGCAGCCTGTGAAATGCATCTGTGCTTTTCGTTCTCCAGTAACAAAAAAAAAGGTATTTTTCCCCAGTGAGCTTATTTTACTGAGTCGAAGACCATTGCTATGGTCCAGGATTTCCAGGGGTGCTTAGCAAGGTTTGGGTTTTATTGAGGTAGCTAGAACCTGATCTGTGTGAGCAAGAGAGATGGGGGCAGTGGGGAAGAGAAATCCCCTCAATCTGTAGGCCAGTGGCTTAACCAAGGACTTATAGGTTTTCTCCAATCTAGTTCAGGCATTCCACATTTTATTGTTTTCAAAACTATTGGCTTTTGACAGGGTGGCAAAAAAGGCCACTGTACAATGAAGTTGACAATGTGGGTACGGTTCACTCAATTCAAGAAAAAAACAGTTGTTTTAGTCTAGAGAATGCAGTTCTTATGTCCACTCTACATAAACTGTACATTAAAAGCAAAATCCTAACAGTGCATCAACACATGCGTAAAGTACAACATTAAATATGTCACTTCCTGAAATCTCTGGGAAAAGGGCTCATTCAGTGTGCTCACATGGTCCTTCTAGCACAGCCCAGCCATGGTATTTCTCTTTGCAAACCCTCAGATAAGCAGTGCTTTTACCCCATCTCCTTATAGACAGAAAGGTGTCGTTTCAGACAACTTAAACTACCAGGAGTGCACACCAGGTGTGTGGTGGAAGAGCAGCCTGAGCTCCTGGGAAGGCGCCAGCGCCACAAGCTGCGATGCTGAGCGATGCTGAGCAGGGATGGACGCAGAGGCAGTGTTTAGTCAGCACATTCTTCCCGCAGGCCCAAGGGCAGCCCTGTGCGCTGGGACTGGAATGCTGCCCACGGATGGCAGCCGGGTAATGAGGCCGGCACTCCCAGCACACAAACACTGCAGGGAATGCCAAGTATCCTGTGATGCACGGCCCACAAGTTTCCTAGGTTGCTTTCTTATGCAATGCGCTCGGCCTCTTGTCTGTAAGCAAATGGATATTCTCAGGTGGGTGCACAGCAGAGAATGTCTACGAGAACAATATCCTGTCAATAACATTCCCGAGTTCCACAGTCACCTATATTTGAGGATTTCAACCTGTCAGAGTCCTAGAAACAAAGATTTCCGGTACTAAATTTCCAGTGCTCCTGAGCTCAGACAGGATAGATAAAGGCTTTTTCACAAGGTCAGAAATATGGAGGTAATAAGCAAAGTTACTTTCCCAAAACCACAGACTCATCAGATGGCAAACTAATTAAACCCTAATCCAGCAAAGCCCTTATTGCGTATGAAATTTACAGCATGTGAATAATGACAATGAAATCAAATACTTAACCTGACCCACATTCTTAAGAAAATTACTAAACAGCATATGCCACACTACTTGATGCAAATCCACACAAACTAATGTGGATACCAGTATTTATTTAACCATGAGAAAAACAGCTCAGTGCCAGCTGCTTTGCCCTGCTCCACTGCCTCATGTCCTAAATTCAGGTTTGGTTTTTTTTTTTTTTTTCAGATGTCATTTAAGCTTTTAAAACCTGGTATCAATTTAGTGCAAATTAAGGAGGCTGTCTTCTTCTGTCAGTAAGGTACAACCTAACTGCCTCTCTGGATCCCTCATGTCAGATGAACAGTCCCAATTCTAATAATTGGGAGATGAGTGGTTCCTGCACTGACAGCTCAGCTCTGTGCAAGTCCATTAGACAGGCTGGATATGAAACCAAATGTAATGCAGTTACCTGGAGTATTTTTCTCACGTCTCCATTATGAAAACTGAAACCACAGCGATTCCACAAGGAATCATGAAGTTCCCTCCTACTCATGATAGGGATGAACCCACACACCTACCGCAAAGCTTATATTCACTAAAACACATCCTAATGCCCGCTCACACCTCCCCTGTTCTGGGCAGGCCGCCCCTGGCCCGGCCCTGCTTCCTCCACGGGCGCCGAGGGGAGCGGAGGCGACCGTAGGCTCCTCGGAGCGAACTGCGAGCCCTGACATACCTGAGGGGACGCTGAGGAGCTGAGGCGGGCGCGGAGAAGGGAGAGAGACAGCGAAGCGGGAACTGAGGGGCGAGGCGGGCACTGAGGGCTGAGGGACGCGCTGAGGGACGAGGGACTCGCTGAGGGCTGAGGCGGGAAATGAAGGATACGCTGAGGGGTGAGGCGGGAAATGAAGGATACGCTGAGGGGTGAGGCGGGAAATGAAGGGTGAGGGATACGCTGAGGGGTGAGGCGAGCACTGAGGGGTGAGGGACGCCCTGAGGGGTGAGGGATTCGCTGAGGGCTGAGGCGGGAAATGAGGGCTGAGGGACACGGTGGGCACCGAGGGCTGAGGGACGTGCTGAGGGGTCGGGGACGCGCTGAGGGCTGAGGCGGGAAATGAGGGCTGAGGGACGCGCTTGAGGGACAAGGGACTCGCTGAGGGGTGAGGCGGGAAATGAAGGGTGAGGGATACGCTGAGGGGTGAGGCGGGCACTGAGGGGTGAGGGACGCGCTGAGGAGAGCGCCCCGGGGCGGTGGCGGGCGCTGAGGGCGGTGGCAGGGGCGGAGCGGGCGCGCTTGCGGAGCCCGGCAGCCGCGCATGTACCGCGCGGTGATTGCCCGGCGAGCGCAGCGGGGCGGGCCGAGCCGGGCCGGGCCGCCTCCCGCCCGCCTCCCTCCCTTCTTTCCTCCCTCCCTCCGCCGCTCCCCCGCCGCCGCCTCGCCTCCCGGCCTCCCTGATGCCGAGGGATGGATAGAGCGGCTGCCCTGCGAGCCGCCGGCATGCTGGAGAGGAAGGAGCGGAGCGGCGGCGAGGCGGCGGGGCCGCGGGGCTTGCCGGCCGTGCGGACCACGCTGCAGCAGTGCGGGCTGCTGCAGGACCTCATCGACATCTCGCTCTCCAACCTGCGCGGGCTCCGCACCAAGTGTGCCGCGTCCAACGACCTCACGCAGCAGGAGATCCGCACGCTGGAGGTACGGCGCGGTCTGGCAGCCGCGGGCGCCGCAGCGGGGCCGCGCTGCCGCCTCTGCCCCGCACGGCCGGGGCTGCGGCCGAGGCCTGCCGCTGCCCGCCGCCCCGTCCCCTCGGCACCGGGGCCACGCCGCGCCCGCTCCTTCTCCCGCGGGCCGAGCGCTGTTGGCGGGGACAGCGGCGCCCCGGCCCCGCCGCGGAGCTGTCAGCGGGCTCGGCGCTCCCGGCGCGGGGCCCGCCGCCCGGGAAGCCGCGGAGCGGAGCGCGGTGCCGGCGGAGCGCGGACAGGTGCGGGGCAGCCCCTCGGGTGCTCCGGGCTGTCGGGCGGGTGCGCGGGAGCTCCGTGAGGCAGCGTGCGGCCGCCCCGCCGCGCCCCGGGGCCTGGGCCGGGCTCCCGTGTCCCTGTGGAGCGGGATGCGATGTGAGGCGCGGAGCAAAGGTGACTCCGGGCTCGCTGGCAGGAGGTGTGTCCCCACACCGCTGTCCTGGCGTGCTGGGAAAACTCCCCTTTGCCTCAGGTCCTTGGTGTTTGCTCCTGATGCTTCCTGCCCTCTGCTCCAGGCCTGTCTCTCTATCCCTGGCTCAGTTTCACTGATCTAATCTGATCCTCCCTTTCCCTCTGTTGCTGTGGCTCAAACGGCATCATGGACCGGGCTGGAGAGATGTTCTGCTGTACAGAAAGATTATATGAAATTCTTCAAACACAAAACATGCGCTGCTGTGGTGCTCTCAAAGAAGAGCTGTTTCTGTATAAAAGTCTGTATAAGTTCATAGGATGTATTTTTCCTTAGTTAATTTGACTTTTAGAAACTTAAATAACATTTCCTTTTATCTTCTTGGCAGGTAGTTTTGCTTTAAGCAAGCAATCCCCTCCTGTTCCCTTCTTTGATTTAAGTTTGATACAAATGCTAATGCTCCTCTTCTCTACCTGGTACTGGAGACAGTGGAGCTAAACAGAGCTTTAGGCTTTTTAGGAAGTAGGGATCATCACAACACTTTAACTGTAATAAACCTACATGCAGAAAAATCCATTGCATGAGAAATGAAGGTTGGGAAGAAAACCATGAAACAATAGGTGGTAGGTAGCTTTTGGCACAGTCTCCTGGAAATCTATCATTCTTCCTTTATTTTTTGTCTGACTTTTTTGTAGTTTTGTCTGATTGGTTGGTTTGTTTTGTGGGGTGTTTTGTTTTGGTTGGTTCTTTTTCCCCAAAAATTTATAGCGCTGTTCTTCCTCCTGTCACCTCCAAATAGCATCCCAAAGGCTATTCTCTGTGAAACAGTATTTGTAGAGCCTTTTGGCAGCCCTACTTGAGGGCCTTTTCGATGCCCAAACAATGTCAATCAGCATCATTTTGGAAAATGATCATCACTATTTTGCTTGTGGACCTGTCCAAAAGCAAACCTTATTCACAAAGTGTAAAGGCCTTTTATGATCTTGAGGCTCTTCTTAAAGCAACGAAAGCTGTTTCTAGTGATAGTTGTTGAGTGTGTGCACACAATCCTCTTCAGCATTTATCTGTTTAAATAAATGGGTGCCACATTCACCAATGATCATAAAAGCTATGTTCAGAAGAAAATCTCTTCGATGTACAGTCCAGTGTGTGATTTCTCTGGGAGTTCAACCAAGTGCTGGATCTCTGCCCACACATGGAGCTGTGGGCATGGGTACAGACTCCGTGTTCTTTGCACTGTTGGGCTGCCTGTACCAAAATACATGTCAGGCATAGCCCGAGTCTTGTGCTTGACTGTGCCAGGCTGCAGTCACAGAGCCAGACTGCAGGAGCTCAGGGGCTGTGTTTGCTTCCCCAGGCCGTCATTGCTTGTGGTGCCCCTGAGGGAGGTGGGCCCAGAGCTGTCTCAGGTACCAGCTGGAGTTCCTGTGCCCTGATTCCTGTGCCAGCAGTGCCACTGAGGCAGTGTGCCTCTGCCTGTGGGGTCCTGCCAGCACAGACATGAGCTCTGGTCCTGCAGGGAGCTGAGTACTACTGGTGGGTGGACTCTGCAGGCAGCTCCTGAAGAGTCCAGAGTGCAAGTGGGAGCTCAGAGTTCTCCAGGGCCTGCTGTGCTTTCCTGGTGGCCTCCATGAGTCACCAAATGGCTCTGTGGGTCATGATTAGTGTCTGCTGATGGCGCAGTGCTGTGAGCCACATCTGTGCTATACATCCACATCTGTACTATACATATTACTAGTCCTGAACTGGGAGCTTGTCTAGGCTGGGGCTGAATGCTCACAGGGCTTTTCTTCTGCAAAGACTTCAGAGGAAAAAGAATTGTGAAAACTTAGTTCCATTAATATAATTGGTACACTGTGTAGTGATGTGTAGTCGCCAGGTGAAGAACACCAACCTAACCAAGGGCACTTGGGCTCAAGCTTATCTCCCTCCCCATTTACTGCAATGCTTTAATTCCTTCCTCATTCCTCTTGCATGTAAGGTGTTCTCAAAATAAAACACACAGTAGATAAGGATTTCAAACTGGACCTTGGCAGGTCCAGATAAGCACTCACAGAGGCTCAGAAGAGTTCAGGGAAAACTGAGATACAGGAAGGAGAGGAAAGAAAGGGCTGTGGGAATTGCTTGCAAAGGATGTGTTGAGTGTAAAGTGTTGTATGAGCTGACCCTGTTTCAGGGTAGGAAGGCCATTTCTTAGAAGGGCAGGGAGTTTCCCTGTAGTGGAAAGTAGGTTCTGTTAGTTTGGTTATTAGCAGACTGGGTTCTTTGATGCCACAAGGTCTGGTTTGGGTTTTTTTAAGCTTTATATCTTCTGCCCAATAAGTGCTTGAGTGTTTTTCTTTTTACCCAGTGCTGGTCTGTGCTTTCAGTTCTGTCCTAGCGTGTTTACTCACTTCTCAAGTTGACTACAAAACTGAAATGGAAAATAATGGTAATTTTAACCCATATGTAAGAGCAAAAAATGTCTGCCATGTAGTGAGCATCCAGTGTGTTTCCAAGCATCCTTGGAAAGAAATAGCTCTGTCAGTCTTTACCTCTGTCCTTACACTAATCCCTTGTATGACTCAAATTGGTTTTGCAAAGTTAGAAGCATATTATTTTTAGCTGTACTTCTTTGTGAAGGCAGTATCTATCTGGATTCATTTCCCTGGCTGGGAAACTGCTGGTGGGACTGACATCTGTGGTGAAGCACATCCAACTTCCAACTGCAGCTCAAGCCAGTCTGCTGGAGGTGAGCAGGAGAACGCAGTCGTAGGTGCTGGCAGCAGGAAAGGTTCCTGTGGTTTCTCAGCTGGAAACAGCTGCTTTGGTGAGCTGTGGGAGTCCCCAGACTGGGGGGACACCTTCCCCCAGCACCCCCCAGTTTTGACTGCAGCAAAGATGAGAGGAAGGCTGAACTGTGAGACCTGGAGTGGATTTAGACTGCAGATGTATTTTCTTTCTAGCTGGGTTCTTGCCTCAGAAGAGCTGACTGCAGTGGCTCTGGCATGGCAGCTGCATCAAACTGGTTATGGTGGGAGTGTCGGGGTGAGGCAGTAGCACACATTCTGAGGTCTGCCTGCTCTTTGGGAAAACTGTCCTGGCTCTCTGGCCAGACTAGATCCATGGTAGAGACACTCCTGGCCCTGTGTGCAAAGATCAGTTTGGCCTCTTCCTCGGGAATGTCTTCTGTTTGACACCTTCAGCAAACAGAGCACCAGATGAGAAAGCCTGACTCCAGCTGGGCTGTCTCACAAAGTCAGTCTGCTCTCCACAAATCAGCCGTTCAGTGCTGAATGGTACCTGTACATTAAATCTGTTTGAACTTGCTTTGGCATTATCTCAATTCATTTGGCAATTTGTCTGGAAAAGGCTTATCTTGCCAAGCAATCTCTGAACAGAAACAACTATTTGAAAATGGGGGGAGGCATGAGAGAAGAGGAAGAAGGATTGTAATAGTCCACACTTGCAAATTGGAAGTTGGGCATGCGTAAGGGAAGGACAACTGGGTTTGTAAGTTGGAAGCAGTGGGAGTAGTGAATTTTTCAGGCCAAACTGCAACCTGTAGCCACATGTTTATGAGCTTTGTTCAGCTGAAAAGACTTCCTTTCCCGGCAGGTCTTATGTAAGAGAAGAAGAAAGTCTCTTACTTCATCTTACTTTTTGCATATATGCAACACATTTGTTTTTCTTAAAGTGTCTTTTGTTTTTTTAGGACTCTTTCTCCTTTCTAAAATTTGTACACTTCTTGTACAAGATAGTCTTCAACAGAGATTCTATTTGAGTTGGAAGAAGGGAAGACCATATATTATTTTATTATCTAGTCTGCAGTCATCATCTTTCCTTTGTAACAGTTATGATCAGAATTTCCACATCATAATGGAATTTAGCACATCTCTTACCACTGATTCTATATAAATGTTGACACAAAAACTCAGCAGCAGTGTTTTCACTTACCTGGAGTTCCCAGGACAAGCTCTGGTGAGCAGGTTTTCATCAAGGGACTCTTCACTTTTCTGTCAGGCTCTGTGTACTCCTTGCCTTGTGTTGGATTCCATGGTGCACTGACTGGGAAACAAGAAAGGAAGTGTCAGAGTAAGGCTCTGTGCTGCCTTTGCCTTTCTAGGGCTGCCTGTGTGGTCACTGGTAACACAGCATTATTCCTGCTCACCCTCCTGCAGCCCTGGAGCTGCGGGGCAGGAGCCCAGCAGAGCCTGGCTGGGAGCTCTGTCTGTCTGTCTGTGCCTGCACACAGCCACAGGAACCCACACCCTGTGCTGCCACACTGGCCTCAGTCTCTGCACACAGCTTCTGACACAGAGCTGATCTAATCAGGGAAGTGGCCAAGCTGGGCCCCAGCTGTGTCCAGCTGAACTCCTGGTTGTGACCAAGCTTGCCCAGATCCCACCTGCACAGACCTTGGGCTGCTGCTCCATTTCCAATGCTGTGAACTGCATTTCACCCAAGGAAAGCCCCAGTCAGTGTTCCAGCTGCATGCTAGAGACAGATGTACAGCAATGAGTCAGCACTGGGTACACAAATTTATCACCTGCTTTGGTCATAAATAGGAACACTTAACAAAGAAGTCAGGTGACATACCAAATTATTTAAGGAATAGTGTCTGTTACAATATTTCCAACTAAGTGCAATCTATCAGATGCTTGAGGGATAAACCCTCACCTTTCTTTTAAGATTAATATTTCTTACCCTCATTTTCAGCTTAGAGGGATTCCTTTTTTTTTTTTTCTTTTTTTTTCTCCTTAATAAAAGGAAAATGATGCTGAAAGCAAGCCTGGCTATCTCCACTGTTAGGGGGTTGGAGAACGTATTGGCTGGAATACTGCTGTGGTGAAAGGCACAGAGTGATGTATGGATGATCCTGACTCAACCCGCTCTCAGACTTCCCTCCCTGCTCATTTCTCACTCCTGTGGAGCAATCCCACACAGTTGACACTACCAGCAGCACAGAGTTGCCACAGCAGGCAAGTATAGGGAGGAGAAGCTCCCTGAATCTGGAAACACACCTGCTCCAAAAGAAACGGGGACTTCTTCCAGCACAGGACTTGTGAGCAGTTGTGCGTGGAAGTGTCGTGGGCATTCCTGCTGTGGTGGGAATCTGCACCTAGTCAGACTAGCACATGATTAGGAAACAGTTTGGCATTCTGGCTTAGCACCAGTCCTCATTGGCATAGCCCCTGGAATCTAGGACAGGATCAGTCCCCAGTTAAACTAGATAAACTGTGCCTTGCTTGTGGGAGGACAGCTGGGAAGCACCAAAGTTTACAGGTGGTCAGAGAGGCCTTTTGCCTTAAGCCAGAGCGGCACAGAGCTCCTGTGGCACCACAGATCCCAGAGGCGTGTCCCAGCCAGCCCTGCTCCCACTGCACACCTCCAAGGACATGAGGTAACCACTGCTGCAGCTGTGGTGTTCACTTGCACCTGTGCTAGGTGACAGTCACCTGTTCTGTGCTCGGCTCCCTGCCCTCTCTGGAAACCTGCTTTTTGCATCACCTGTTTAAAATGAACCCTGGAGCATTCCTGAGGTGGAATCTCAAGCCTTTGCTTAGGCCCTGCTCTTGGGTTTGAGGGAATCACAGCCCAGGCTGATCATAGGTGTCTGGTGTTTATCCTGCTCTAAGTGCAGCACAGAGGTCTGAGCTGTTGGGGCTGGAGGCAGATGGAAGATCCAAATCTCATTGGACTTACACACCTGAGCTCAAGACTGTTCAAAATCTGTCTTTAAAGGTAAAGTCAGTACAGTTATCATTTGTGTATATATTCTAAAGTGAGCAGAGGCCAGGTCTCTCGTTCCTCTTATGCCTAGTGAGAACATCCAGCTGGTTCTGTGTGCACCTTGGGCAAGCAGGGAAGGGTCACAGGACACTTAAGCACAGAGTCAGGAATCACGCTTTGGTCGGGGTATGGAGTGGCCCTGATAGGATGATTAGTAGTTATCCCACATGGAAGAGCTCTAATAGCAGAGCCTGCGAGCTCTCTTTAGAGCAGTAATTAACGTGGCACTGAGGAATGCTGCTGGGATGCAGCAGATCCAGGCTCTGATCTGCTCTGATCTGATGCTGCCAGAACAGGTCATTGACCCCAGTGTTCAGCATGCAGCCAGGAGCCTCAGGGTTGAGGCCTTGGAAATCTTCAGAAGCTTTTTGCAATGAGTTTAGTACCTTCCTGTCCAGTTCTGCTCCCCTTACGTGCTTCTAAAACGTAGGTTTGTTGATTTATCAAAGAACTTTCACTTCTGTTTGAAGCAACCTAAATTTGGAAAGGAAGTCCTGAGCTCCTTGTTGTTGTGTATGGGTTATTGTTGAGGCCTGCAGGTTCCAGTGTGAGGTTTTAGTTATTAACTGAAGAGAAGAAATAATTAGTAGGTTTTACAGATTGAGAACTGCTCACTGATTTTTGGCCATCAGCAGTAAAAGACACTGCTAGGGGAGGTGATGGGTTTGTCAATAGGTGCACTCATGTGGAGATGTGTGTCCGTGCCCCTTATGCTGCCTACAGTGCTCTTGGAGAACCTCTCCACACCTGGTTCCTACCAATTTTCTAGCAACATTTTTCTTCTTCCAGAGCAGTTTTTCCTTTTTATTTCTAGAGTAAGCTAGAGGATTAAATCCTGCTTTGAAATACAGTTACATAGTTCCTCTGAAATAAGCTGAAGTGGGGAGATTTTGTTTTTTAAAGCTTCCTGACTTTTTTAGATGTCTCCTTAAAAACTCTTCTTTATCTGCCAAGCAAAAGACTTCAGGCCTTTTGCCTTTATGAGCAAAACTGAAACTTTCCACAGTTCTCTTAATGCAAAATGCTTCAGGTTCTTCATCTTTGCTAGGCAGGGCTCTGTGATGTCCTGCTGCCCGTGCCTCCTGCCTGCAGTGGCTGTGTCCTGCCTGTCCCCACCCTGCAGTGTGTGCTCAGCTCTGCCTCAGCACAAGGTTTTATCCTCTGGCCCTGGTGCTGTGACAGCTTCTCTGAGGCTCCACAGACATGGCCTGACTCAGCAATTTTCACACCTCTGCCTTGATCTTTCCTGCCGCTGTAAAACCAAGGTGCAGAGGGGAAGGGGAAACACGTGAGGAAATGCATGGTCTGATCCCTGCCTCTCCCTTTCAGTCCTTGTGGATCCTCCACATGAATAGGCTGGCTCAGCCCTTTCAGTCTTCCTGTACTCTTGACACGAGGAGCCTGCTGTGAGCTCGCTGCCACTGCAGGCATGGCCCCTTCATACTGCAAAGAATAAAGTCTCCACATTCTGGCTGTGTTTTACAGAGTGGGTTAGCAGCATGGTCTGTCAGCTTCCCTCACAGAGCCTCAGTGGTGTGGGAACAGCATCAGTGAGCTCTGCAAGTCTCTGCATTGCTAGAATTCTTTAAGAGTTCTAAGTGCTGAGCCTTCAGCCTCTTCATGCAAGTAGCTGTGGCTCTGAGATTTATCTAACCTCAAACTCTGGGAGAGAGAATGGGGAGGAAGTTGGAGAGCCACCCTGATGCACGGGGGATTTGAAATTTATCAGTAAGAAACACTCATTTATTTGGGAAAAATAATTTTGGGAGCTTTTCCTCCAAGATGACTGACTGACTGCAAACAGACACTAGCTTCTGGGAGGTCAGGGTGGGTACCATGACACAGCTTTGCTTTGATCTCAGGTAGCTGCACCAGGATCACATTTAATTACTTTGAAAGCCTGTCTCTGAGCAGTAGATTCTCTTCCCCCAACTGGGATGGACTTCATTATACAGAGGAGAAAAGTCTGCGTTTTCTTCAGTAAATTCTTATTTTCATGCAAAACTTTGAACTGGGTGATAGCACATTTGAACTTTGAGACTACTTTAGATTTATACTTGAGCTCTGATGTGAGTTTTATGTTCATATTTCTTCTTAGATTTGAGGTATGAAATAAAGCTCTTTTATTCCTCAGAAGTTGAAAGACATGGAAAACCTTCTGTGAGCTGTGGTGCTTTATCTCAAAGCACATATCATTTCCAGCAAGGTAGCTGTTACATTCCTGTAATGTATTGTCCAACTATTATTTAATCAATAAGACATATATTTCACAGCACAGCAGATACACAGCTGTAAAGCCAACAGCCTTGCAAAGCTTATAGTATTGGCTACCAAGTACTGTCCTCCAAAGATTTTCTCATGTTCCAATGAGCTTCTGCTTGCCATCTGCCCTTCACACAGTCGTCATATCATGTCTGTTCTTTGAAAGACAATTTAATTAGATCTTCTTTCAGTAGGTTTTAATCAAGTGTTATGGGGTTGCTGGTGAATTATTTACAGCCGTATCACTTGATGGAACACTTGGTCTGCTGAAGGTATCATGTAAGTGACATCTGTAGCAAAGAGTAGAGCTGGCTTTGACCGAGAACCCCACTTATGTTCCTTGGGGTTGTCCAGTTGACATCAGATGAATGTCAGGTTATGTGAGCCCACTTTCCTTTACAGGAGTAGCAATTGAATGTGACTGCACTGAAAACAAAGGAGTTGAAGCAGTTTAAAACTAGGGTAAGAGCTGAATTTAGCTCTAGTCTCTGCTGGCTCAGTTCTTTTATAAGTGCCTTTCAAGGCTGAATACCTTAAACAGCATGGCCTTGACCCCACTTGAAGCTCCAGCTATTTAAACACGAGTACTGTTGTACTGTCTTCAGACTTGGTCTGATGTTAAAGTGTGTTTTGAATGAGCAAGGGACTAAAAAACAACACTCACATAGCAAAGGATAACCAACTGAGAAAGGGGATATTTTTAGAATTCAGAAGGATTCTTTCTGTGCCTTAGTAGAAATGCCTGACTCTTAGTAGAAATTCTACAGTTACAAGATAACCTTTCATTTTTCATCTTGTTGAATGCATGTTTCAGCAACATTGCTCTTTTGCCAGTTCAGCTCCCATTCTGCATGAGACAGCCCCAGCATGAGGCTGCCATCTACCCAAGTACACCTGGAAGTTTACAGCAATAACTGTTCAGCTCTCTCTTGGCATCCAGAACTGACACTTAATTGTTCTTGTCCCTTTTGAGCCATGTGTGTGGCAAGAAATGCCACATACCATATGGTGGTCTCTTCATGCCCACGGTGCTGTTGCCCACGGCCTAAATAATATTCAGTGTTTGTACGAAGATTTAATTTGCTCACATCTATCTCTGAAATCTCTGCCACTGAAATTATTACAGGAATGCTTTGAAATCCAACTACTCTTAAGCTCCTTCTCTGAATTTTTAAGTGCTTGGACCTTTTCCTGGGGCTGATAGTGCACTACTAGTACAGCTGGCAATCAAGAACTGTATGTAGGAAAGCGACCCCTACCATTGCCCAATCCATGCGTTCTTTCAGTGGGTAAGTGCAGCTGTTTGGCTTTAGGGAATGATGTACAGGGAGGTCCTGGAAACCCCCAAGAGACCAATAGAGAATTTAGCAGGTCATCGTAGCTCGTTGGACATCATTGTGTGTCATGAGCCTTTTGTGAAGGACAAGACTAATTTACAATTTAATTGTGTTGAAATCCTGGATGTGTCAGCATGCTTCACAGGCTCCTCAGAAGGGACAATAGGGTGAGAAGTTGTGTACTCTGCAGTTCCCTCTGCCGTAAGAGAGACACTGCCTACACTCAACCCATGCTTTGATCCTTCCTCATTCGCTAGAATGACCAAAGACGAGGAGGGAGTTTTTAATGTTGGCCAGTGAAAGCTGAGTAGTTACAGTCGCACTGAGGAACTGAAAGCAGTCGGCCTATTCGTGAGAGGCTTTCCTAACTTCTCTTGGCAAGTAGCAAGGGCAGACGCATTTCAGAGAAAGTGCTTCTAGTCCTGATTTTGTTTAGTGTTTGGGCCAGGACAATGTGGAAGTTGGGATAAGAGGGGAATTAACTGCACCTTTATTGCCCTGTAATTCTCATATTGCTCTGTAATTCTCATATTGCTGCTGCAGATGGCCTGACTGGGAGACAAAGGGAGCCTTAGCATTGCTTATCTGGGTTGGATATCTGGAGCACACACCTGACAGGTTACCTTCGAGTCTCAAGGTTCACGTTCAGGTGACACTGTACAGTAGATGGCTTTATAGTGGTTCCTCTCCTTTCAGCTGCTGTGGAGTCCACAGGTGTTTTCCTCTCTGTGTCTGCCATTGCTGTTTGTTGGTTCCATATGGATCCTCCCTGGTCCCAAGCCTTGTGCAGCTGCTGGCAGAGCCTTTGCAGCAGAAGGTGCTGCTCGTGTCAGTGAGAGCCTTCCCCTCCCCCAGGCTGGGATATTCCTTGTGCAACGTGATCTAACCCAGAGTGGTTGGGAACTGATGGTCCAGAGTTCATTTCCAGTTATTATTGTAGTAGGGAGTCAGGCTGGATCGAGGTACTGTTTTCCAGCACAGACCATATACCCTTTGAAAGCATAAACAACCTCTAGGTCAGTTTTGCTTAGCTTCATACACAAGGGTTTCAGCTAAACAGGAAGAGCAAGCAGGAGCTAAGGCACTGCAAGAAGCTGGTTCAGCGCTCATCCATACTGGACTAAGTAAGGTCCCTTTTTAAGTAGAAAAATATACACATGGAGGACTAAGCTCTAAAGCAGCAGTGGGAGCTCCCTGTTTTTGTCTTTTGAGCTGGTCATCTTAACTGCAATGCCTTTTTTCTCATTATCCAGGATCCTACAGAAGCTCTGTGTAGACAGGATCTAGGATAGCTTTGAAGGCAGGCATGTTCAGAAGTTATTGCCACGGTCTCTTAGAGAGACTGGAGATTAAAGGGGCTGAACTAGGTGAATCATTACCCTCAGAGTATGAAATTGTAGTGTTGGGGATCCATGCCTGGTGTTTGTGCAGACCCAGCAGCAGCAATCCGTGTGTAACTACAGCCAGGATGGGAGCACCAAGTTAGTAGCAGTAAAGCCTCCCTCAACTGTACTTTGCTGCACGCTAATACAGCCTTCTGTTAAGCTTTGAGGCTGAAAAGACTCTTTGCACAGCTCAGTGTCTGTATGTTAGATGAGACTAACTTGTGGTGGCTGGCTGTCATTGCCCATTCCAGCTGCACTTGTGCTGCCCTGGCAAACGGGGCTCAGGCAGCTCCTGGAGCAAACTGGGGTCAGAGGCTGTTCAATTGAGAGTGCACTAGGGCTGCACAGCCAGTGGGGAAGGGGAGCCTCTGGGCTGGACAAACAGGTCACACTGGTTTCCAGAGCTCTGTCCTACCTGAGCAGAGCTCCAAGGCTGCAGGATCTGGATGCTTTCAGGTAGGAGCAGCACCAGCGCTTTGTGAGATAAAAGCTTGTCAGAATTGAAGTTCCATCAAGTACTAGAGTGTTTAAGCTTAGTTTAGCAAGCATCCATCTGAATAGTCAATAATTTGACTTCTTTGCAGTTAATAACTAAGTTCCTCCTACAAAGCACCACTGATACAATTAAATTTAATTTCTGACTCCAGATTAACAGCTTCACTTGGTCCTTGCTATAGCCTTTCCTTTAGGGAGAGACCAGCTTGGATATGAGGATCTAACCATTTGTGCCCTCTTCAGGGAGCAGAGGTCACATCCTGCTCTGTCTCTGTAGAGGTGACTCCTGCACTCCTGCTCTTCCTGTTGCCTCGCTCGCTCTGCCCGTGGCCTGCAGAGTAGCAGAGGAGTAGGAAGGAAGAACTAATCCAGCACAAAACCTCACTGAACAGTCAAAGACACCCAACAACTGACCAGCAACTTTAGAGCAGAGTAGAACACACAGCTCATCCCAGTAACTTCAAAACAAAACCAGGGAAAAGGCCATAAATAAAACCTTTCTGCAACACCATCTTCTGTCTCAGCCTTTCCCCACAGCCCACGTTTAACCCAAAATTCTTCAAGTAACCCTTAATTCTCACTGCAATTATACTGCCTCCATCAGTGGGATGGTCCTGGGCTTTCAGAAAGGATCTGCACAGAGGTTTGTCTGGGACTGTGATGTTCCTGATCTTGAGAGAGCAGGAAGGCTAACCCGAGGATGTGGAACTGCAGGGAGAGGGGGCTTTGGACAGGTGCTGGTGAGAACGTTTGGTTGCTGAGAAGGAAAGAGAGCTGACCCTGGAAGCAGACTCACTGGCAAATGGCATCACCAGTCCTGGAGGGAAGATAAAGCTCAGACAGTCCACCATTTTACTTTTTAACTGTTTTAGGAGTGTCTCCTAGAGCTGAGCTGTGGGGGACCCAGTTAACCTGGCAGCTGAATCTCAGTTACACTCACAGCTGTTCCAGTCCTGTATTTTGTGTCTCAGTGCCTGTACACAGCACTCTGGGACCATTCTGATAATTGGTGAGCAAACTGAAAATCTCGGATCCCACTGCATGGCAGAACATACCAAAGCTTTTCTTTTTCCCTTTTAAAATCTTGGGTTATAGGTTCAAAGCATTTTGAACAGAGTGGGGTTTAGTGTATTTTGTTCTTCCTGACAATCCCAAAGTACAATCTCATAGCAGCTTGTTAAAATAAAGCTGTTTTGCAGTTTTAAAAGAGAGATTGTGGCAAGTTGCCACATTCCAGTTAAGCAATTTCCTATAGTTGACTTTTTTTTAAATGCACATTTTTTTCAGCTATGTCCCTACTCTGTTTTCTCTGCAAGAAGACAAAATACCCCAGACAAGACAGAAGCCCCCAACTCTGCATTAATACTTGAAGGAAACCCCCCTCCTGAGTCTCATCATGAGAACAGAACACAGAGCCTTGGCACAGGGGACTGTAGTGTATGTGGCAAACTGGAATTTTTAAGAACTGTGGCTTTTTTTGGAAGCAGCATTTTCCTTCCTGGGGTAGCTTTGCTGTTTTTGACTGCAGCAGCGCTGAGAAGCAGCTCGGCGATGGGAACGCTGCCGTGGGCACGCCGGGCTGTGCGGGCCGTGAGCGGGCGGCGGCTCCGCAGCCGGAGCCCAGGCTCACTCCCAGTGCCGGGAGGGGAGCGGGCTGTGCCTGCCTGGGCTCAGTGGGTGCGTGCGTGTCCTGCGAAATCGGGCTTTGGCAGGTGCACGCAGAAACCCAGTAACTGATTGAAGAACATCTGCTGAGTAATTGAAAAGGAAGAGCAGGCAAGTCCTCAAGGTAGTGAGTAATGCTACAGCTTCCTATTTCTGGGTGACTGTGCTCAGCCCTCTCCCTTTCTCCTTCCAGCTGAAGGAAATGATTGGCAGTGGCGGTGCTGAAGAGGCAAGACTGGACATGCAGGCAGGCCGTGGAAATGGGCTCCAGAGCCTGCGCAGCCAGACTGCTTCTATTGAGCTCCCAAATGCCTGTGTTTGTAACCTAACCCAGCACAAGGCTCAGTTGTACTGCTGGGGTGACAGGCAGCACGGGCAGGACCTCGTCCAGCATTCGGGGAAATCAGGGCATCTGCAAGTTTCAGATAACTTCAGTGTTCTTTGAATGAGATCACAGCTGGAAAGCTAATAATAATGTGCTGCTGATTATTTGCACTTTCAAGATTATACTGTAAACAATCTAGTTGAATTTATAAGTTTCCTTTGCCAAAACACAAAAGAGAAATAAGACTATGAAGGAAGGATGGAGGTAAAAAGTTTTTTTTTCTTTTTGTTCAAGACATTTTTGGATTCAGAAGTTGATCCTAAAGCAAGACTGCTGATACTTAGGGAACTCTGCTATTTTGTTTGCTCGTCCTGTGATGGCTGAGCACTGTAAGTTTTGCGTTTGCGAAATCCTCAGAGTGACTGAGCTGTGGAAGGACAGCTTGTGCTCTCTTTTGGATCAAGCCAAGTATTAGGAAAGCTGAGCGTGGGCACTGACTTTGTGCCTGTGAGACAGGTAAGAAGCTGTCTGCAGATCTGCTGGATGCCTTGGCCATTTGTAGGCCTTCACTGTGTTTCTGGCTTTGGTATTCTGGAGGAGTGCTAGAAAGAGTTACTCCCAGTAGTGTTTTACAGCACACCTGGCAGGAGGTGTAGTAGAGTAGCAGTGGCATTTAGAGTCTGCCGCTGTACAGGTGTGGCATTGCAGCTTTCTACAGCATCCTCAGGATCCAGGATTTTCAGTAATGCCTAACTTATCCATGTTCCTGTTGGAGAGATCAAGGTGAAATACTGTAAATGGAGTCAGACAAACCCATGAGTGATCTTTGTATAATGATGCAGAGCTGCTTGGCTGCAGTGAAAAATCTCAACTCCTGTGGCATGAATTTGCATCCAGCACTCAGAGCTGTCCGCTGGCAGGCAGAGAAATACAACACAGAATCCCTTTGTGTTTCCCCTGCTCCTTGGGAGGAGAGTATTTCCATGACAGACTAGCACACAGGCTGTTACAATGGCTTTTTCTTTTCTCCTCAGCAGTTTGGGTTTTGTGTGTTTCTGGTGGATGTGGCTCAGCACAGCGAGTCCCTTCTCTGGGCTGAGCAGGGGCAGTGGAGACCCTGAACCCAGAGCCTGCTCAGCTTCTCTCCAGCACATAATCCAAGGACAGACTTTAAGACAAAAGAGATGTAACTCAGCACAACGGGTGCAAAGGGGTGATGAAGAAGTTTTCTGAAGAGTATTTCCTAAAGAGCCTGTAGAGCATGAAAAGAGAAATGGAATGAAACCATACAAGTGCATAAATAATGTTTTAGAATGTTTCTTACAGGCTGATGCTCTGGACTTTTTTCTGAATTGTGGAAGTGATGGCAAGTGTGAGGCCTTTGCTCTGTTCTAAAGGCCTTTTTCTAACCCCCAACTGGAGCAAAAATGTCAGGCTCAGATTTTTCACAAATTCTGCATAAAATAATTTTTGGACACACAAGCAAAATGCTTAAACTCTGATTCTAAACTGGCACGTTTTCTTCCATTGTACATTTAATGCTCGTTTTTATTAGAAGAATATGTTTTGAGAACTTTAATTTGCTTCCATAGAATGCTTTGAAAATGAGAAACTTGGTTTTAGCCAACTGTCACAGTACACTTCTCTTAAATGAGCAAAACCAAAGGAAAACCAGCCCCAACCCCAACCTCCTGTTCTGCTTAAGTACAGAGACAAATGTGGTGTGTGAAGTTTCTGTGGAAATTCACAAAAGTAATGGATATTGTACCTGCCTGAAAGATGCTGAGCTTGGAGCTTGTTATCTTTGTATCTGTGATCTTTTATCAAATGTTGATTAAAATCTTTCTAGGCTGCTCAATGATGCCAGGTAGGTGTTGCAGAACTGTCTGCTGTATGGCCAATTGCTGCTTATCAGTCTCCTCTGTATTTTTCCTCATACAACTATTACTGGGTCATCACCTGTATTTTTCTCTACTTTTTAAGTGGGCACAACATGGTTTGGGTGAAAGTCTCAGGGTCATAAGGAAAAAATGTTCTTTTTAGGGTTGGCAATCTGGGTTCAGGTGTCTGCACTCTAAATCCTCTATTTGTATTTAACTAATGATAGAAACCCCTCGTGGTTGCTACAGGCAAATGTGAACCAGTAAGAGAGAGCCCCAAGGAGATTTTTTGAAAAACAAAATGTGAGCAGTGAGCCATGGCAGCTTTCTCACTCAGTGTCTGTGAAAAGAGAAATGTGACCCCCAGTCCTTGCCAAAATAGCTCAGTTCTTTCTAGCAGAAACCCAATAATTGGGAGCATTTCAGAGAATACAGTTTCTTAGCTGAGATTTCCCAGGGTGCAGAGACAGAACATCTTCAGCTCCACGACCTGCAGCCTGCTCCTACAGAGATTTAACACTTCTCTGTGTAAACCTCTTCCCCAAAGCCCAGCCCGGCAGCAGTCTGGGGAACCGTGTGTGCCGTGGAGGAGGGGAAGGTGAACTCTGGAAGTGCTCGAATAATTGAGTCAAACAAGCAGAGGATTTGATATTGTTGTGTTTTTGTTTCCTTCCCTTGGTGTGCTAATAAGCCTGAGAACAAACTGCTAATCTGTCTCATTCCCCAGCCAGTACGTGAGGGAATGGTAGAGACTGGAGGTTTGTGCTTGTATTTTATTGAGGCTACAGAAAAAGAAAAGTGTAAGACAAAAGGAAGATCGCTGTGAAGGCAGGGGAAGAAACATGGGAAAAAGCCTTTGGGATTAGGGACACCTAAATGCTCCATTGAAGGAGCTTGATTCCTTCCAAGACCTCTCAGTTCTGTCCTGGGGAGTGTTCAGACCCCATCCAAGGTGTTTGCCTTGGAGCTCACTCTGTGCCAGCTCGGGGTGCTCAGGACCTGCAGAATGAGGCCTGCAATGAGGAAAGGGAAGTGCAGGAATATGACGGGGATCCACAATTAGTCATTCTCTTCCTGACCTTGCTGAAGGAAATGTCTGGCTTTATATTGTCTGCTGTAAACTTGCCTTTATTTAGGCTCTAAGTTTACACATGCACAGGTTGTTGGTGTCTTTATTTCCACTTCCTGAACCATCAGCCAAACATACCTGAGAGTTCTTTCAGAGATGTGTGAGAATGATTAGTGCCATAAAAACTATGGAGGATATTGTCTTTAAAGGCACTTAAAGTTTTGAATTTTACAGAGAGATCCATGGGCTGTAACACAACTCCTATCCCCAGAGCATGGCCTGGTGCTTCCTTTCCAGATTCTGAGCCTTCCATAGTCTTTCTCACTGTCACTTGCTGCCTTCTGCTGCAGTCGTTGGAAAGCCCCCAGGGGTGGGGGGTAATTGTTTTCTTCATGGGAGGAGAGATCCAGTGGGTTTGCCAAGATACTGAATAATTATAGAGAGAGGCAGAGTATTAATGTTATGTTTGGGCCGCATTTGCCTCTGTAGGACTTCACAGGGTTGGACAGGTACTGGTTTACCTGCACTGCTTGGAGAAGCCTGTGTGGTGTTCTTCACAGCTGGGTAAATCCACTGGCCTGCCCAATGGCCGTGCCCCAACTCCATGAGGGAGGGGAAAGCTGCACAGGTCTGCAGGGCAGTGTGAAATAGCAATAGCCTTCAGGAGAGGCTGGGCAGGAGGAGCTTGCTGTGCTCCCTATGGAGGCACAGCTGAGCCCGATCAGGCGTGGCCGAGGTGAAGAGGCCCCGCTGGCTGCAGGGGAGCTGAGAGCAGCAGATCTCATGTGGCAGCAGCAGGGCTGTGCTCAGCAAATGGCAAGTACAGTTCTTAGTCTTGCAGAATGCTCTCAGTCATTCTGTTACACTTGTGTGTCCTCGGGTTGCAAGGGGAGGGGGAAGGCTTTCATTTTTAGTGTTCAGTGGGTGTGAAATCTCTGATCTTTAAGCAGAGCACTGTTCCTGTAGCTGCATTAGGCTCAGATGCCTCGCTGGGATGAAATCTTTGAAGAGAATTATGTTATGAGGCTCAGAGAACTACTTGATTGTGCAGTTTCATCCTCCCACTCTTAGCTGGGAAGGCCTCAACTGAATGTTTACAGCCTCACTTGCTGGGATTGTGAAAAAGAGAAGAGTGGAGAAGAAAAGGAGTGGTATGTGGCCTTCAAGTGACCCAGAAATGATGCTGTCTGCATCATTTGACAAAGCAGAAATAACATACTGTAGTGTTTGGGCAGTGGCTATTGTGTCAGCCACAGGCATGACTGAGGGTTCAAAGGAAAATCCATCCATCTGGTGTTCCATCTCTCCTACCCCTCTACCTCTCTGTGCTTGTATTTACCAGTTTCTCCTAAGGCCTCTCCCCCCCAGCACACCTTGCCACCACCCTTTCCTGCTGGCTTGTGCAGGGTCCTGTTTTGCAGGGTCTGTTTAGCAATGCATTGAGAAATTATTTCCTTTTCTGTTACAAGTGAGCCCAAAGTCCCTGAGCAGCACAGCTGGGTCCTGCAGGAGCAGCAGGGCTGGCACCATGGCTCCGTGGTGGGACTGCCACCTGGGGACTCGTTCCATCGCTTCTGACACCTTCTGCTTTTCAGAGTCCCTGCTGCTGCGAGCCACTGCTTAGAGCAGAGCACTGAGAGAGCTTTCGTGGCCCCTCTTCAGAGCTGCTCCTTCACTTTGTGCAAATTATTTTAATCCTTCTTCCTCTTTCTTGTTTTTAACAAGGTGCTCCTGCATGGGGTCCTTTGAGTGCATTGATGTTCCTGAGGTGTTTGTGGCATTCGGAGCAGTGCCACTGTTCTGCAGCCACTCTTGTTCAAGGGCATGGTGCCTGTGGCCCAGCACAGCAGTCACCCCAGACCTGGGGCCTGTCACTGCCCCTGTGTGGCCAGGGCAGGGGGGGATAGCAAATGCGCCAGGCGAGCAAGAGCTCTGCTACTGTTTCAGCACAGCTAAAGCTACAGAAACCAGGCCTCCCATTCTGGACAGGTGTCCTGCTCACTGCCAAGCTTCTTGCTGAATGAGTCAGCTGGGTTCAAGCAGAGAATGAATTCCACAGGCTGCAGGTCAGAGGCTGACGTGTAAGTAAGTGAGCCCCTTTTATTTCTCGGATGCCACCTCAAATAAAGCAAATGACTTTGCTGCCAGTTATTTCTCTGTAATGTTTTGTTTTGATACCTATTTTACCATGCATGGCTGGTGAAAATACAAGTCACAATATCATCCTTTAGTAGCTTCGGTTCTATTGGTTTTGAGGGCAAAGCCATGTGGATGGCAAATGGAGTGACCTAATTTTTTAGGATACAAATAATTCCTTGAAATGAAGTGTTTTGCTTCTCTTCCTCGTACTTTGGGTCCTGTGCAGATACTGTGCTTGCCTTGGAAAGAGCTGTTTGAATTTCTTGCTGATCTCAAGGTAGTTTGGAAATCTGTGAGATTGTGAGACTCTCCAGCTGAATCCTGCATTATGTGACTGTTCCTAATGGAAGCACAGATGGGAAGGATGGTTTTCTCTGTGGCTGAACGAAGTGTTCTATGAACAGGTTTGGATCAGATTTCACTGCAAATTGAGCATATGTCATGTGAAAAGGGTACAGACCCACTCTCTCAGTTTAAGCAAGCAGATTTGGTTCTAAACTAGTCAAAACCAGGCAGTTCAATTCTCCCTGTACTAGAAAGGGAACACTTCACACTGCCATCAGGTATCTTTATACCTACAGGCACAAGGAGGAGTTGTCTGAACAGAGGGGGAAATGAGAATTTCTGAGGCTGCAGTTGGTGCTGGTGATGCTGTGATCAGAGGCTGATTACCATCCAGATAGCTGGGGGCACTCAGATGAGTCAGCCGCTGAGAGCTTGGGTTCGCAAAGGAGCAGCTCAGTGCTCTGTGGGCAGAGCTGTGGCACGGTTGGGTTGTTGTCAGCTGAAGGGCCCTGCAGACCCTCACATGGAGCAGAACTGGTTTGGATGGTTGGCCGCACAGCACAGAGAAGCCTGTCCTGTGCCTGCAGACCCCTGGCAGAGCTGAGCCTTGTGTGGGCACCTGCACAGGGGCTTTCTGAGCTCTGCCCCAGATCTGTGTGCTGTATAACAGTGACATCCTAGGCCTTTTCCTTGCAAGGATCAACCCTGCTGCACCCTTTTTTCACTTTAAACTGGATGACTTTTAGAAAGTGCCCTGAAGTATCCTCACATGCTGCTGCTCTCCCAGTAGCTGGTGAGATCTTTATCAGTTTCTCACATGGTTGTCAAGCATGACTTCAGAGACAAATTTGGTAAGTCCAATTCTGACCTTTTATGTTCTCTTCAGTTCTCAGGTGGCCTGGAAGGTTTTTTGGTCTGACATAGCATTTGTATATATAATGGCACTGGGGAGAATAGATAAGAGTCAGCAAAAGGTGTGAAGGGAATCCACTTTCACTGGATGCCTTCAGATGACTCATCTGACTCTCCCCAGTGCCCTGTGCAGATAAACTCCGGCTCAGAAGTTTTGTCTTCTGTTTGAGGAGGCAGAAATGCAGAACATCCCTCACGCTGTGATCCTGATCTGGCCAGTGCATGTCCTGCTGCACCAGGAGCTGCTGGGGTGCTGCAGGGAGTGCTCCCTGCCCTCTGGGCTGGTTCTTGGCAGGAGCTTAATAGAGGAGTTCCTTCCTGATTAATTCCTGTCTGAGGCAAGATAGATGATTTGCATTTCTCTTAACCACATGCAAGAGCTGGGCCATACATCGATCTGATCCTTTTAAAGCCTCAGCCAGCAGCTGGGTAAATTGTAGGGCAGGACTTGGTTGTAGCCTTGGAAGTTTCCGTGTAAGCTCATGTTTATCGTCTCCTCCAGTGCTGCCAGGCTCCCAGAGATTTCATCTCTGGGCACAGGAGCAATAGGATCTGCTTTTGACCATGTGCTGGATTTGTTGATTAAATCATGACAGTTGTTTGTTTTGGGTATTGCAAAACTCCTCTTCTAAACATTGCGTATGTTTCAAGTCAACAAGAAAAGTTGCAGGCTTCACTGAGCAGATTATAAGTTTTGTGAAAGTGTGAAAACATGGCATTTGGTTGTGAAACGTATGATTGAATCAAACTTGGTCTCCAACTGTTGATATTCTGAAGAAATCTTGGCTGGCACCTTGGTATAGCAGAGTCCGCCCTCTGCCTGTCTCCAAGTTGTTTAATTTATAATTTCCAAGTCTCCCTTGTTTTTTGTGAGTTGAAAATCACTATATTTGCTGCATTTATAGGGTATTTCAAGATAAGCAGATTAAAAACATGAAACTAAGCCACAGAAGGCTTCAGAAAAATGGGGAGTCTTCTAGCCTTTGCTCCTTTTTCCATGTTTATTTGGATCAAGTGCATTGGATTCAGACTGGGTTTTGACAAAGTGCAGAAGCTGCAATAGGTCTAAGTTTAATGCCTTTTAGTGACTCTGGAACAAGATGCCACTTTTCTAAACACAAATAAAACATAATCAACAAGAAGCTTGGGGAGAGTTGATGCCCAAATGCATGAAACTTGATTTATCTGGTTAGTATCTCCTGAATTCTGCACCCCAGTGTCAGTGATCTGGTTTTTCAGATGCCTTTCTGTGCCATGTCTGCAGAAGTGCAGCTGAAAAACTTGTGGGCATTTGCTTTTTGTTTATCGTCCTCTAAAGTCCCAGCTGTTGGCTGGAGGTCATGGATATGGGCAGACTTGCATCTCAAGAGATCTGCTGTTTATTTTGCAGAAATAAATTAAAAAGTACAAGCGTGGCAGATTTCTCCTAAACTTCTTGGACCTGCTTCTCATCTGTGCTGGAAAGGGGTCTTTAAAGGTGCTGTAAGGAGATGAACATGACTCCAGGAGCCCCTGGCAGCATGTGCCCTTCTCAGAGCAGTGAGGACTGGTGTCCTGGCCATCAGCTGCACCAGGCAGAGCAGCAGGGCTCTGCCCTGGAGTCAGTGATGTGCTCCAGCTGCTCCGTATCCTGTCTCTGTTCTTGCCCTTTCCCATCTCTGTGGGTTCAAGGCAGCTGGAGTACTGCTGCTTCTGGTGTGGGGTTTGCCATTTGTGATGAGTAGGACGTGCCATTTAGCAAGCAGGCAGTGAGTAGCTACTATTGGCTTTATCTCTCAGTCTAGTTTGTGGTTGGAGACCTGTGTGCTGGTTGTGGGTTTTTATGTGCGTCACTGAACCCAGAAATTTTATTATATTCTCAGAAAAGGGTTTTGCAACAGCTCAGCTATTAAAGCCAAACCATGTAGTTTAGTAAAAAGTCTGGGCAGGAAACAACAAAATTAAATTCATCCTAGGGGAGAAGCGTGGTGCATGTAGGCTGGGACGAGAATGCAAATACACTATTTATAGGACTAGGGGAAAACAAATTTGGACTTGAGGAGTAAAAGCGAAAGAGTTATCCGGGAAAAACCAGCCTTGGCCCTCTGAGACACTCAGACCTGTGCTGCCAGAGTGCTTATCCATTTTGGAGAATTCGTTACATTCCAGCAAAGGAGAAAAGCTCCACATTGAAATCCATGCTGCACAGAGTCCCTTCCAGCAGTGTCCTTTAGGAGTTTGTGCTATGGATGACACCTGGGCAGGGGAAATTCTTGAACCAGTATTTTTTAAGCAGTACCGAACCAGCTGAGGCTGGTGCCTGCTCCAGGGAGCTCCTGCAGGAGGAGCAGGCAGAGCTGGGCAGGGAGAAGGGGAGGGATGAGTGCATTTGCTCCTGATCACTCAGACCAGTCTGTGTCAGAGCCAGGAGTGCAGCCCAGCTCTGTTCTCTTACTCATGTGATGCTTCTGGAGTTACTCTGGGGCTGGCCAGGAGAACTTCTGTGAGGAGTGCAAAAGCAGTGGCTGTACCTCAGCCATATCCTGCCTGGAGCAGCGTGCTGTCCTCGTGACACTGCATGCTGGAATTGGGTAACGTGGGGCACACATTTTCTGTATAGTTTCTTTTACATAATTTGTGATTTTTCATTTATAAATAGATGCTAAGTCCTCCTTTCATTCCACTGTGGTTTTTAGAACAGATTCTGACACCTCCAATGCCTGCAGTTCCCTGCTTTATTCTGGAGCATGTGCTACTTTTAGGGCATTTGCCTGTAATTAGTGTTCTATATAACGAAGCATGGAGCTCTGTCTTTACAGAGTATGCTGATAACTCGTCCTTCTTCCAGGAAAAATAAATCTTGCCTGATGGGAGATCCTACACTAAAATAACAGATTATAGTCAGACTGCAGATCCAAGCTGCTGCTTTAGACACAGGCCCATCAGGGCTGGCTGTACCAGTTCCAAAATCACTGTGCAATCTTGCCTCTGTCCCTAGGTGCTCTGCAACCCTGAGGCGTTCCCAGGAATGGGGAAGGGTGAGGTGAGCCAGGGGCAGCAGCAGCTACATCCTGCAGTGCCCTGGGAATTCCATGGACAGGCTCACAAACATGCTGAGCTGTCTGCCTGGGCTGGATGTTGTGGTTGCAGTTTGTGTATCAGAACACATATCGTCATTGGCCCTTCCCTCGAGTGGCCTCTGCAAAGAGACAAGGCTTGGATGATCTCTGTCTTCCGTCTCTTTTCCATGACATAGCTATTGCACAGTTGGGAAGCTGTTTCTCATTTGTGTAAGCTGATTTTTGGCATACCGGGGGCTGCTGAGTCTACAAACTTCCTGCAGCCTCTTCTTTCTGCCTGTCCTGAGGGGCCCTTGCCCATCCACTCATCCCAGTGTCAGTGTCCATAGTGGGGAAAAGCACGCTGAAAGAAAGAAAATTTAAACCAAGCACCGAGCAGGAAAATCCTTGGGACAGCACCTGCAAGCTGCTTTCTGCCATGGCGGTGAACAGGAGAGCCCTGCGGACAGGCTGCTGTGGGAAAGGACGTGTGACAGTGGAAAGGCAGAAGGTCAGCACTGAGGCAGCCTGTGACACGTGTGTGCCCCAGAGTGCACAGGGCTGCCTGCAGGATCCCAGCTGCCCTGCTCCAGAGCCAGGGGAACTCGGGGCAGGGCACAGCTGAGGGGCTGGTGCAGAGAGGGCAGCCAGAGCAGAGCCAGCAGCAGCCCCTGGGGTGACACAGGGCCCAGCACAGGGCACACAGGGCAGGGACAGAGCCCCTGGGCCCTGCCTGGCACACAGCAGCAGCGTGGCAGCCACTGGGGCCCAGGCGCTGCTGAGCCCACAGCCAGTCCCTGCCCTGCCCTGCTCTGGCCGAGGAAGCAGAGCAGGGGTGGAAAAAAGGAAGTGCTGTGAGCCCCTTTATATAAAAAGAGGTACTGAGAATGAATGGTTGGGATTTCCAGTTCACTGTAGGGCTGGGGCTCCAAAGCCCTGTTGGGAAGTTGTGGTGAAAAGGCTCCTCTGGTTTCAGCAGGGGTGGTCAGGGTGAGAATGCAAAGGGATGGCTGAGTTTCTAGGACATGGCAGTCCTGGATTGCCTCTCCTGGGAATGGCAGTGCTTTGCATTGCTCTGGGCATTACAGGAATTGGAATCACTTCAGTATTCACACACATTTTGACAAATCTCAAACTGCATGGCACTGCTGTCAGAATTTGGTGTGTGGGCAGGGACAAACTTGTTACAGCTGATAGTTGTAAGGAATAGATTGCTCATAAAACATGCTCTTAACTAACTTCATAGGAAAGCACTTAAACTGTAAGAGGAGACACATGATGGTTGAAGAATCCATGTTTGTTATTTCCTTTACATTTGCAGTCTGATCGTGTCCCAGATGCTAAAATTTGTTGACTAAGAACATGTTTTGGTTTATAAATCATAGATCAGCTAACTTGCTTTGAGGCATTGTTTTGTTAGGAAGGTTTTGAAGCTTAAGCCTGCCTTGTGGGAATGTGTGACACAGTGTGCAATCTTTGGAGAGTATTTTCTTTTTTGATAAGCAAACATAAGGCACAAACAATACTCCTTTTTGCTGTTTTATTCTTTTGTGCCTTAAGTGAAGAATTCTGTGTAGTGCATTTGCCATGAGATGGTCAGGAGATAAAAGCTTTGGAATAAAACTTTAGAATAGAAGATGAGCAGAAATCATCTAGTCCAACTGCCTGAATTTTTGTTCTTTTAAGTTAGCTGGTTTTAATGTTGATTTTGTAATAGAAATGCCCATCAGATAACAGGCCTCAGAGTCTTTGGGTACTTTGGCTATTCCTGCCTCAGAACTGCTGTTGATGGGGGTTTAGAGCAGGCCCTGCCTTCTGCTGGAATGCTGAAGAGCAAAGAAGCTCAGTGTGAGGGAAATGCACTGCGTGGATTTCCCCAGAGCTCACAGGAGGATGTCACTCCCATGTCATGTAAGAGCCCTGCTCACAAGCCAGCACACCCCGAGTACAAGCACAGCCTGGGAAGGTCAGCCCGTGCCCAGGAAGCTCAGAGTGTGTGTTCTGCTCCCCAGGTGAAGCTGATTGACTACATCCACCGGCAGCGGCAGTGCAAGCTGAGCGTGCCCCTGAGCGACCGCACCGCCGAGCTCAACAGCTACCCCCGCTTCAACGACTGGCTGGACATCGTCAACGTCAGGAAGGAGGTGGTGCAGGTAAGGAGGGGACACAGCCCCCACAGCGCCCTCCCGTCCCTTCAGTGCATTCCCAGCTGCCTGTGGCTCTGGGAGCCACGGCAGGACTTAATCACTCACTACCTTTGTGATACTAACAGTGCTGTGCTGCACTGTGTTCTGTGTCCAGCATTAGCCAAAGCAGGACTGTTGTTACCGTCTCACACGCACACGTAGAGCTCAGTTCACTGACAGTTAAACAAGGCAGAAAAGGCTTTTTCTATTCTTTTTCCCATTTTTGCCTCTGCAGGCCAGGTCACAATGTTCTCATTCAGTTTCCTTTGATCGCTAAACAACCACAATTTTTCTTTGACCTCAGCAGGAATCTGCCTGGGTGAAAAATTCCACAAATTTTCATGGAAGTTATTCCAGCTTGGTTCTGATGTAACTAAGTGGTCTCTTAGTTAAACAGTACGGGTTCAGGACGAAGTTGTTCCTTTTATTTCCTACTGTTCATTTTGGGTGTGGTGCTGGTGTTGCCTTCCAGCCCAGCAAGGTTTTGGATGGCACAGCCAAAGGTGCAGCACTGACAATGAGGACAAAAGCAGCCTGTTGCTGTGGCCAAACTGCCAGGCTCCCAGCTAGTGTTGGTTTCTAAGGTTACTGGAATTGCCTGAGTCTAAAAGAATGTCTTTGTAGCTCTTTTATAAATCCTTTGTGATGCCTACAGAAAGGAGAGGGAAAGAGGTGAAGGAAAGGGAGGAGGGAGGTGGACAGTTCAAATCTGCTACATCCTGCTAATTCAGGAAGCAGAGGGGGTTGAGACTGCCCTTCTGTATGTGTGGTCACTAAAAGGGGTGAACAAGTTCAGTTTTGGTCTAAGGCAGAAAGAATTTCCCAGATCTGTATTATTTTGATTTGTGCTCTCTTGCTGCCCTGTCCCAAGCAGTGTCCAAATAAATGAACTCTGGTCCTTCTGGGACAGAACTGTAAGAAGTGTACAAAGCACTGAAACTCCTCTGGGATTCTGAGTGTATGGTTATCTTTTAAGGGTTCTGCATCCATTTCATGCAGCTGCAGGCAGCTTCTGTAGCACTTGTATTAGCTGGACAGCAGAACTACAACACCCTGTGGGTCATTAAAATAATTTCTGAGTAGGCATGCTGGAACAGGCTGTGAGCTGGGGGAAGTGGAAATAGCTGGGCTAATAAACTAAGTGCTCTGCTCTTGCAGTGGTTTTTTTTTTTTGGTCCTGTTATTTCACTGCTCAAAAAATAGCCATGCAGCCACTGTTGGTGCTGGACACTGACATCAGCAGAGTGCTGAGCTGTCTGGGATGAGTTACCTTTCAGAAATGTCTCAGGTATCATGGGATCATTCCTGCTGTTGTTTAGATTTCATACAGCACGTTGAACTGCATTTCAGCTGAAAGCTTTCAAAATGGAAATCACTGACAGAAGGAGCTTTAATAGGTTAGTTATTACAAAATCTAGAGTGGTGTCCTGCTTTGTGCACACTGCATGTGACAGGATGGGGAGGAGCCTTTGCAGACAGAGTTGAGCAGGTCATGCTGTGAAAATGGGGACCCTCGAGTGGTTCTGGCTCTGGGCAATGGAGAACAGCTTTCCATCTCTCAGATACTGTTAGGTCGCTGTAAAATGGAAATAGGCATGCTGAGTTTCCTTAAGGCTTCCAAAAAATGGTGCAGAGAGGAGGAAAAGTGCACAAGTGTCACAGTGTGGTCACATGGTAGAACAGCCCTCTCTTCTTGAGCCTTTCAGGCTCTGAAACTGGAGAGGTTGCCAAGTACCTGTGGAGTCTCAGAAGAGCTGCCTCAGAGCCCTGCCCTGGGCACCTCTGAGAGCTGAACATAACAGCAGGTCTGGCACAGGAGGAGGTGCAGTGGAGGGCTCTCCGTGCTTGCTGCCTCTCAGGGACAAATCAGGAGAAAGGCCTGGGTTGATGGGGTTTTGCTTTTTTAAATGGTTCTGAGTCCCTTTGCATTTCTAGTGCTACTGGAGGGAGTATTTTCAAGACTATGCTAATCTGTGACATAACACTGTTGAAAAGCAGCCTAATTGCAGGAGTTCTTTAGCTCAGCGGTGAGAGGAACAATGCTCTGTTTCTCTGTGTCCCCTCCCCTCGCTCCCCCCAGTCCTCTCCCAAATAAAGCTGCCATGCAGGGAAGCACAGAAGCTCCCAGGCTCTCCTGTCAGAAATAGAGCAGCAGCTCCAGTTTAGAATATCTGCTGACTCCTCCACTCCTGAGTGAAGACTATTTTTGCTCAGTGACTTGCTCTAGACATTGTGAAGCTCGAAAGCTCTGGTGATTATAATTGCTGGGCTCCTTTATTTCTTTGAAAACCTATATTTAAAACGAGAATAATGACTGCCTGTAAAATCCTTTAGTTGTGGAGGAGATTACAGCAATAACAATGCAGTGTTTATGGCGCTGGGCGACAGCTAGAGCTGCCGAGAGCACGGACAGCAGCGAGCCGGTGACGCTGCGCCGGGTGCGAGGGCTGGGCTGCGACCTCGCGGGCCTGCAGGTACGTGGGCACTGCCAGCCCCGCCTGGCATCCTCCTTGGCAATACACTGCTGCTTCCAGAGGGGTAAGGGAGCTTGGAGCCCCCACCCCAACCTTGCTATTTCTGTGGCTTTGTTACTGTTCCTCTAATCAGCTGCCAGACAGATTTTTATCATAGAAAGTGGCAGCAGGCTCTGCTTTGGAGCTGAGCTAACGTGGTGCTGTAACTTGCTGTTTAAGTGTTTTTCTAGGGAATGCTGGAGTCCTTGTTTTTGCTTAGGAGTTCTAGAATCTGATCAGTTCTAGAGATTGATTAATTCTAGAGACTGATTGTATGTGTGGTTTACTGCCAAAAATGATGTATGAATGGTTAAATATGGTGGGATGAAGGTGAGCAAAGAGGAACTTGAACTGAGACCTAGAAAAGACAGGGCAAGGAGCCTTACAGACAGAAGCTGTGTGCATCCTGTGTAGTCATCTTGAATGGATAAAAATTGCTCTGAAAATGGTCCTAGAAAAATACATTGATCTGGATTGTCCTGCTTGCCTTGGGAGTTGGAGTCAGGAATTGGGAGGGCAATGGGAGAGAAGGAGGATGGGAACAGAGTGCTCTCTCCACTCTTGAGCTGATGGAGGAAGTCTCTTGCAGAGCTATTTACTGTGTTCTGAGCTTGGAGTATGTCTGTCAAATAGAAGAGACTAAAAAAATTCTGTTGGCTTATTTTCTTCAGCCTAGAAAGTGATTTTCTCTGCCTTTATCACTGTGCTTCCCAGAAACAGAACTATTGTATTTGTTCCCACATGTAACTTGTCACTGTCTTAAAAACTAACTTAAGAACAGAGTCATCTTCTTATCATCATCTGAAGCATGTCTGGGCCAGCCCTGCTGGCTGTGGAGCAGAGGTGCCAGTCAGTCAAGCTTGGAAAGCTGTTTTTAGAGTGGATAACTGTCCTGCACAGGGAGGGGCACATCCTGCCCCGGGGTTTGGCCATCAGCAGGGCTGTGCTACCAGGGAGACTGGGAGCAGGTGGAACAGGGCTGTGGTTGGGGCTGCTTTGATGCTGTTCCTTTTGGGAACAGATTTGAGTCCCAGTTGTACCTTTGTGCCCTTTTCTCCTGCCTGCCTGTGAAACCCATCCCCAGCCAGCATCGATGCCAAAGAGCTGCAGAGCTGAGCAAGGCAGGGGCAGGAGCAGAGCAGGAAGGGCTCATGCCTTGAGCAGGAATTGTGTGCCCAGAGCGTTGTGCTGCCCTGTGAAAATGCCCCTGCCAGGGGTGAGCCAGGGCCTGGGGCTGCTGCTGTGAGCCCATGGCAGCGGGTTCTGTTAGCACAGGGTGCCCCAGCCCACAGCAGATCTGTCACTGGAGGAGCTGTGAGGGGTTTTGGTGAGTGCATCCTTTGGATGGGGGGTAGAAGAGGCAGATCTGCCTATGCCTATCAGGTTTCCCCAGCTGTATCCTCTCATCTTTTTCTGTCAGCATATCTGCATGAACAGGCCATGAGGACCGTGGCTGGCTCTTGGGGATTTCCATGGGTCTGGCAGCAGGAGCTCTGGCTGACCAGCCAGATAGCAGAGATCCTGGATGTGCTAATTGTGTGTATGCAAATTAATTCTGTCCTGCAGGCTTCCTAGAGCTATAAAATTCCTCCAGTGTTCCAGCTGAAGGCCCTCCCCAGTGTAAACAGCTCCTGGAAGATAGTCCCTACCACTGCCAGGGCTCCCCTTCCCTGCCAAGGGCTCCAGGTGCCCCTGGCAGCTTTGGGCACTGTGAACCCTTCATGTCTTGAGGTCAGCCCGAGGGATCTGCAACTGCTGCACCTGTCTGCCACAGAAGAGTCGTGACAGCAGCTCTCCTGTCCCCAAGAGCCAGCTGGACACAATACTGTTCCTGAGCTGTCAGCTCCTCTCCAGCCTCTGCTGCGAGGTGGAACAGTGAGGAGGGTAATGTTAGGTGGAACCGTGGCCTGTTTATGCTCACAGCTTAATGCAAGCTGGAAATTTCAATTGAGAGGCTTTCCAGAATGCCCATAAAATCTCCAGGAATTTAATAATACAGCAATTTTTCAGTGCCTTCATTGCTGGGCACCAGAAAAACACTGCAAAATAACAACTAGCAGGCACAAGATGTTCTTAAGATCATCTTTACATGCTTTGCTTAGAGCTATCAGTGGGAATTTAAGCACCTTATGTAATGGGCTTTCTCTTCTAGCATCTGCTGCTTCACAGGGGGATGATTGGAGAGGGAATGTATTGATTTAAGAGGAGGCATTTGGGGCCTTGACAACTGTCCAGCTTTACGGGAAGAGCTGTGGCTACTGGGTCGAGGAGCAGGTCAGGCTGATTTTGCAGAGTGCCTGCAGCAGCATTAGCTACGTAGGCTTATCTGCAGGGTGGAATCTTTACCAAAAATAACCCCTCCACTGTGTTAGATACCAGCATTTTTGCCATGTTTCAGGGATTTAAGTTGGACACCAGACAAGATTAAAGACTGTTGTGAACTCTTCACCCAGGCTAATTGAGACTGACCCTTGGATGCACTGGTGCTCACTTTTCTCTCTTTAGACATGTGCACCATGAAGTGCAGTCTTTGTCTGATAAGCACGAGGGCTTCAGGGAGAAGTCCTCTTACCTGTTGTAGGGAGGAATAATTTCCTGCGTTGGACTTTTTAGCATCCCTTCTGCTGAGCAGTGCATGGTTAGGCTTTAGATTTTGCTGGCAGTTATGAGGTGCTGAAGATTGAAAGCAGATTCTGTCTTTTGCTTTTTCTCTGTTTTTAAATCTGACCTTATTAGTAGAGTACTGTCTGAATATCTTGCAGGTCTCCCTGTCAAGACAAGGTGTGCCCAGGGAGGTGGTGTTGAGCTTGGTCCTAATGCAAGCCTTTAATCTGCATTTTTAAAGCTGTTTTTAAAAAAAGCCTCAGCACCCACTGAAGAAGCAGGTAAAGAGAGGTCAGCTGGGCCCACATGTCTCACCCTCAGTGGTGAAGAGTTGGAGTAACCCCTGTGCAAGGGCCCAGAGCTGCACTGAGGGGTCAGAGCCCCCCACGTGCCCCTGAGCAGGGGCCCTGCTGCCCCCAGAGCAGCTGAGGCAGGGCAGCAGCAGAACCTGTTTGAGAGCCGCCCTGAACTAGTGACCCTCGTCACTGTCACACTGCCTGCCGGGGGGTGACACACAGCCAAGGCAGAGCAGGCCAATCTTACAGGGATCAGGTTGACCAGTTTTATATTAAGCCACCACATATGTGCAGCACATGAGTGGCTGTTTAAAGAAAGCCTCTTACTTCCCCTCCCTCCCCCTCTCTGAAGGCTTATTTCTTTTGTCGCGTGTCATGGGGGCTGGCAGCAGGTTCAGAAAGTCTGAGCTCTCCCAGCTCAAGGTTATTGGGATTGTTTAAATATAATCTCCTTTTCTGTACTTTCTACTTTCCTACAACTTGCAATTCTGTCTTTCTAAAATTAACCTATTGAGCAGAAGAGGGGCCTGGGCTTTGTGTGTGGGTGCAGTCCCCTCAGGCAGGGTCTGTGTGAGAGCTGAGCTGGGGAGCAGAGCTGGGCCTTGTGGAGACCATCATCAGTCAGCTCTGGGCACAGAGAGACTGGGCACACAAAGGGATGGGGCAGTCCTGTGTCCTGCATCATGGTGGTGCAGATGTGCAGAAAAATTATTAATACCCAGCATCAGTTGTGATGTCTGTGCGCTTATTATTCTGCAAAGATTAGTTACAGGGAAAAAGAAAGAAAGTCTGCCCAAACTTCATTGAACTCTGGCTCTGCTCTGCTCCTGCTTCATGCTTACTGCTCATTTAAATTCCTGGCCTCCCTTGTGTTTTGTGTTTCATCCAGTTCAGGGCATGTGACAGAAGATACAGGATGTGTTTCTTAGACTTCTGCCCTTTCTTAATTTATTCTTTTTGTTTGCTCCATGCCACAGTTACTAAAATTGGAAACTCTTTGTGTTGCCACCTACAGAGCTCCAAAGGTTGGGGCAGTTGGGCAGTGTCACAGCTGAAAGTCCTGCGTCAGCTCTCAAAGCCAGAGTCTGGCTTAAGAAAGATGCAATTGTGAAAGGACATTCAGCACATTCACGTCTGCTTCTGAGTTGCAAGTGGGCTTTAAGGACTAGAGGATTCTAAGCTTTTTGTTTCACCAAGCAGTGACACACACTTCTGAGTTTCCCCTTCAAATAAAGTTCAAAGCCTTTTATATAGTTTGATTCCAGGAGTCAAAACTTTAGGATAAAGGCCAAATATTGTGAAATTTGTGATCTCATTGTGAGAATAGGCAACAGGGAGGTTTGTTTAGGCAGAACTTTACAGGGAAATTCCTGGGTAACTGGGCTAAGTATCCTGGTTTTGTTTATTAACCACAATTGCTGCAGACTTACACTGGAAACATTTGAATGGGGGAGGAGAGAGAGGCACAGCTCAGTTCTGTGTCAGGAAATACCAGATCATTTTGTGTTTTCCAGGCTCTTGTATCTTTTGTGTCTGCCTGATCTGAGCCTTATCACTGTGGGGCTTTGGTGCATTAAGATGTAGAAGGAGTTCTGCACAGATATCTCTCCAGGCAGGATATGGGTAAGGCTGGTTCTCTGATGAAGGAAAGACCGCTTGAGGAGGAGGCCGCTATCTTTGTCAAAACATTTCTTTTTTGTTCAAATAAAGAAGTAATTTTCCTCACTGATTCTGCTGTTCACTTTAATACTGAAAAGCCAAACATCCTTATCTGACTCTTTTTCCGGTTTTAGACCTGTTTTATTTCTGACCCTATTTTTAATGAGAAAGTTAAGGTTTATTAGTAGCTTTGCAAAAATTTTCCACAAGGGGGGGAGTATTTTGATCCCCTGTAATGCTAAGTGGAATAGCAGAGGATGAGCAGCCCTGGAGGTGCAGAGCACACTCACACCCCAGGCAGGGGGGAGAGCAGCTGTGGGCACTGCTGGCCATGCCAGAGGGGCACTGCCCACAGGAGTGAGCCATGAGTCAGCCCCGGCAGTGAGACAGTGCCACTGCTCAAATACACAACAGGTGACACTGCTGTTTGTACACAGAGCAACAAAAGGGTCTCTCTTGCTTTCCTGCAGAGAATACCAGAGGAGCTGACCCTGGATGCCTTACTAGAAATGAATGAGTCAAAGGTGAAAGAAACGATGAAGAGATGTGGAGCCAGAGATGAGGAGTGCTCCAGGCTCAATGGGGCCCTGAGCTGCCTGCGGAAGGTGACGGAGTCAGGTACACACTGCCTTCTTCTCCTGGAGCACTGGTGTCCCCAGCCCAGCCCCATCTGCTGCTGGGGATGTTCTGGGAGCAGTATATGGCTCTGGGATGTGCGCTGATCAAACCTGTCTAGAGCTGTCAGCTGGGTTTGGTTTGGACATCAAGTCAGATAAAGAAATGGAAATAAATGTATGTAGAATCCTCTCCTACTCAGTAGATGATGTCCTTATTAACCCTTTCTGTTCAGAGTTGTGTCTAATGCTCCAGTTCATTCTCCATGGGTCAGTGACACACATCCTTGATTTACTAAATACAACCAGATTCCTTCTAGGTGATGCCTTTCCCAAATATTGCCAGCTCGGAGAGAAACCTTCCCCTAGCACTTCCACAGGCACTGTACAATCTGTTTGTACAAGAGCCTCTCCCAGCAGACTGGGACTCACATGCACCACATCTTTCTTTTTAGCAGTTATCAATCTGTCACTGAAAGGTGATGTTTCCTGTTGGTATTATGACAGTTCATCCATTTGCAAATGGTAAAGATTAGTTAATGGAAAAAATCAGCAAGCAGCTCGGTCTCATGTTTTTCCCTTTTTCTAATCTTTCTTGTCCCAGGCTGTCAGATATTTCCCATCCACACTGTATAAACCAGCCACTGCTCAGGAATGATGGTGTTCACCTCTTAGAAAGAAATGGCATTTTTAACAACCCAGACATATGTCTCTGAAAAGCTCAGATCAGGCTCTGTCTGAGTTTTCGCAGCTTGGGGCCCTGCTGAGGCTCAGGGGAGATCATTGCCAGGTGAAACGGGCACCGGAGCCCCGAGCGGCCCGGGCTCGGCTCGCTGCGGGCCCGCACTAACGCCGCTCGTTGCACAGGAGCGGAGCCGAGGGACGATGTGCCGCTGGCCCTCCCCGAGCGCCGGGACAGCTCCTGCCCGCAGCCGGACCCCGCGTGCCCGCCGTGCGCCCCGGGCAAGGGCGGCCAGCCGCGCTCCGCGCCCTGCGAGCCCTGTCCCGCGGCAGAGGCGCTGCTGGAGCCGCTGGTGCTGCCCGCGGGCCGGCCCCGCGCCCCGCACAGCATCACCGTCACCCCCCCGGCCACGCCGCAGCCCAAGCGCCGGCACCGCCTGAAGCCGCCGCGGACGCCGCCGCCCCCCTGCCGCAAGGTGTTCCAGCTGCTGCCCAACTTCCCCGCCCTCACCAGGAGCAAGTCCCACGAGTCTCAGCTGGGCAACAGGATAGACGAAGTTCCTCCAATAAAGTAAGTTTCCTCTCGGGCTGGAGCTGGGGCTCTCCCCGGCAAAGGCTGCCCTAGGTAGGCAGGAAAATATTGGCAATGCAGCGACCTCAGGAGCCTGTGCAAAGCCACACGTGTCTGTAAACCTGACAGCACATGCTGCAGGCAGCAGTTCCTGCTCTAGCAAAGTGTGTACCTGTCACAGGAGTATCAGAGCCTAAAAAAAATGTATCTTTTCTTCTTTCTAGGTTCGGTAAGAGATTCTCACAGGGGTGTCTGCAGTGCCTTGCTGAGAGAGAAGAACCTGTGCTTGTCAGCTCCCTGTTGGCCATCCCTGGGCAGCCTCTGGAGGTTCTCCACGGGCCCTCCTATCCCAGAGCTTCTGTTAACTGAGCAGGAGCTTGGCCTGCCACAGAACCACAGGGTTTTACTTGGTTGCACCTGGTATTTTCTAAGATGACACAAGCAAGGCAAAGGAATACTGATGTTTCAAGGGTTAAAGCCAAGGGGGGCTTATCTGTGACCTCAGACAGCTGGCACAGATGCCTCTTGGTACAGGAATTTCACATCTAACCATTTGGATATGCATTGCCCAGTGTCTTTGCAGTGAAGTTAAGACACTTGTGTGCAGCTTTCTGAGGAAGCTGCAGCATGTGCTGGAATGGGGGGTGTTCCCTGTGTGCTGAGGAGTCTGATCACGTGGGTGATGGCTGGCAGGAGCAGGGCTGGGTTTCTCCAGGGCCACTGGGAGTTCTGGCCATCCTGAGGTGTGTCCCAGACACCACCTGTAACCTTGGAAGCTAATGGAGAGAGATTGGAGCAGCTTGGAAAGTGTCCAAAAGCATCTGAGTATTAAAAGCAAGTATGAAAGTCCAAGCTAATGCCCTTTGAAACAAAAATCTCAGGAATTACTTTCAGAAATAGAAAGATTGTAAAATGAAAGTGCCAGCAGAAATCTGAGCATTTCCCTGAGGAGAGTGAGATAATTGGTGCAATAAATGAAAAAGGCACTAGAATAAACTCAAACAGAAATGAAGGATTTTGGTGCTCCTTTTCATATAGACCAACTGGCTGGGGTGAAGTTGTTGCTGTGGGCTCTGGTGAGTCCTGGACAATCCCAGACTGGTTGATATTCATTCAGTGAGGATTTAACCGTCTGACCCGATGTTCACAGCCTTCTTTACTGCTGTGCTGGGATTGTTTGGGCGGCCACACTAGGCAGCAGCATTTCTAGGAACAGCAGCTAGCCATTCCAGCCTTTTCCAAGAGGCTGAGGATCACAGATGCCTCTAGGAGCTCCCTGGACTAATGATAAAAAAGACTGTGGTGCCATCTATGGTCAAGTGAGGAGACTGGCTCTGAGCCAGCCCTGCTGCTGTGCTGACACTTGCACATTGGGATTTGCCTCACATGTGCAATATTTCTATAGATTTTGTTCAGGAAATAATGCCAGAATTGTGAGTATTGGAGAGTTTTCAGGAAGTTATGTGCTGTAACCACTGGCATGCTGGTTTGGCATATGGAAGTCTATATCTTACTTCCTGCATTTAGCAGAAAGTTAGGTGAGCTCACATGTATGTTTTCATTCTTCTGGGTCATGCTGGCCCTGTCTAGAAATTTGAGATAATTTTCAGTGAAATAGAATATTCTGAAATCTACTGACACTGCAGGAAAACTGGGTGATGGTAAACCAATTTGTGGTAAATCAATTAGGAGTAAAGTCTGACTTTCCACTTTAAGAATGGCTTAGACCTGATCAGATGGACTTCTGTAATCCCTGAATATAAAACATCATGATTTATCCAATCATATGGAAACAAATACAAGGGCAACTTCACAGGGGGCAAATCAGTCTGAGCTGTGTTCCTGTGACTCCTCATGGCTGGAGGTGCTGAGCTGGGGCAGTGACTGCTCGGTTTCTGTGCAGGGTGGTGAGCACATGTCAGCAATGCTTCCCTAAACCCTCCTCTTGTTCTCCATCAGAGCTCTCCCAGGGATCCCCCCAGACGGTACGAAGAGACTTTGGCCTGGCTGTGACTCACAGGTGAGCAGCCAGGGACAGAGCCCAGGCAGGGCTGTGGTGGCACAGGACTGAGATGATTTTGGAGTCGGGTCAGGTGTCTCACTGTCAACTTCAGCTACCTACAAATGTTCATTTTCCCTCTGACACCAGCTAATGTCAGTTTTCCCTCTCGTCTCTGGCAGGTTCTCTACAAAGTCCTGGTTATCTCAGATTTGCCAAGTGTGCCAGAAGAGCATGATGTTCGGGGTGAAGTGTAAGTACTGCAGGTGAGCACACGGGGATGGTCTCCTTCAGAACAGCCTGGGACTGGACTCACCCCAGCCTGCAGCAACTCCTGCCTCTTGATTTGATGCACTTTTGGCAGTGGCATCATTTTTTCAGTCATTCTGACCTGGCAAAGGGATGCTCCTGGCACAACTCACACTTGAAGGTGGCAGCCTGACACGTGAATGAACCAAATTAGTTTCTCTGCCACAGGCTTCCCACCTCATCCTGGGCAAATCTTGTAGTGGGAGATGGATCTCTAAATAACAGCCAGGATATTAATTTCTGTTTCTCTCTCAGGCTTGTTAGTCCAGAGGACTGAGATTTTACTACTTCATGGTTGCTGGCTGAGAGTCAGTGAAAGTAATTCTATTAAAAATAAATCAGATGCTAAGATATGTTTGTGGTTTCATTAGCCTGAATAATAGAATTCTCCATACGAATGCCTGCTGCTCTGGGGCTGAGCATTCCAGAACTCCTTCTGAGATTAGCATAAGAATTACAAATTAAGGGTAGGCTTCCTCTTTTTGGGGAAGAACAAGTTGCTATTTAACATTAATGGTTATCTTTCAGATTAAAATGTCACAACAAATGTACTAAAGAGGCACCTGCTTGTAGAATATCCTTCCTTCCCAGTAAGTAATTTTCTACAAATTCTTGGCGCTTCAATGTAATTGATTGTATGGAAAGAATAAAAAGTCTCATTAAAGCTGTTTCTCTCCCTTCTCCAACCTGTTTTTCAGTAACAAAAATAAGAAGAACAGAGTCTGTCCCATCTGATATCAATAATCCAGTAGACAGACCCACAGAACCCCAGTTTGGAACCCTCCCCAAAGCACTAACTAAAAAGGTACGAGGTGGCTGAGGTATGTCCAGAGTCCCTGGGGAGCTGCAGTAGGGAGAGGCTGGATCTCAGTGAGCTTTCCCTTTGCAAGGCTTGGATATGAGACATTTTGTTCCTGTAAAGCAGGGGTTGTGCAGAGCTCCAGGTGCTTATTCAGCACAGCAATGCCACGATCAAGCCTGGGAACAAGTTCCCTCTGCTGTTGTGCAGCAGACACAGGGGAACTCTTCCTTTCTCTTTATTGCTCTCTCACAGTGTCTTTGCCTGCTTTGCAGGAGCATCCACCAGCAATAAACCACCTGGACTCCAGCAGTAATCCTTCTTCCACAACCTCATCCACTCCCTCCTCCCCAGCACCTTTCCAGTCTTCCAACCCTCCCAGTGCGACGCCGCCCCCCAACGCGTCCCCCATGGGCCAGAGGGACGGGCGGTTCAACTTCCCAGGTAAAGCCTCCCTGCCAGCAGGCTCTGCAGGAGCTGGCCAGGGATTCAGAGGCACTTGTGGGTTTCTGAGTACATGGTTCTGCCTTAAACAAGGTGTAAAAGTACCTTACGGATTTTTAAAGGGTATCAGCAAGATATCTTTGCAGGGAACAGATTATTTAGGAAAGTTTCTCCTTTTCCTTTTTGGAAAAGGACTGAAGAGAAAAGCTATTTTTTTCTCTTCCTTTCCCCTTTGTGCTGTACAATGCATGCTGCCTGCAATGTGTGCTCACCAGGGGCTTTCAGTCAGGAGGAAGGTGCTTGCTGGAGCAGGCTGTAAAAGTGAGAACTGGAATGAATTACTTTACCAAACCTTTCCAAAATATAACCCACAATCAACACCAACTTTTAAACCATTGTCAAGCATAACTGGTAGAGAGAAGTTCACCCTTCATGCCCTATGGATTGAGAGCCCCAGTGTGCAGCTTTAACCAGAGCTGAGAGGGGCAAGTATCTCTGACAAGGGCAAAGATCTAAACAGTGAGAATAAATGGAATTCATTTGACCTGAAGTCACATGGTGCTCAGTAGCTACTACATCTGGCCTTCAACACTGCTGAATTTTGCATCAGCTTCTGACCTGTGAATTCAAGTTGCTGTTTGAGCCTACTAAAAAGGACCAGAGGCAGTTCAGTGTAAGGATTCCACTGCAGTTACTTTGCATTGGGACAAACTGCTCAGACTCACTGAAAAAATAAAAAACGCAGATGGTTCATGAGCTTCACCTTCTGTGGGGACACCTCTGCAAAGCTGAGACACAAGAGCACATCACATCACACCTGATGTGGGCCTGCCTTGCACATTCCTGGGCTTTCCCTTTGCCCACCAGGCTGTTTGAGAGAGGTGGCACAGCTTGTGTTTGATACCTGTCATCTGTCAGGGCCCTCCCAAAATGCATGTGCTGAAATTCCCCCCAGCAGGCCGATAATCCACTAATCTGTTCCCAGCAGTGACCTGGGACTAATGCATTGTATGCACATGAGGCACTCACTGATGATCCTCTAACTTGTTTGTGTTGTTTTGTTTTTTTTTTCTCCTGGTATTTTTTTCGCTGTTCCTTTCTTACAAAACCCCAATTAATTAAAAAGCTGCCTACTACCTTCAGCATAGACAACAGTTTGTCTTCCCAGGTGAGTTGATTGTTTTAATTCTACTAACCAACTTCTACTGCCAAAACATAACTTGTTTGTAAACCTCTGCATGCTGCCCAAGAACAATCATTCTGCTTTAAAAAACCTGTCTAAAACAATCCAGACTTTCTCTTACCTCAGTGTGTACTCAGGCCTCTCTCCCCCCTAATCTGAGGTGTGATTTATGTATTGAGATGGAACTTTGAATATTCAGCTGTAGAATATTTGTTTCCTGATGTGGGATTCTATTCACATCCATGTTCCTCCTTTCTAAAGATTCACTTTTATGGCTCTGTGCCCAGCCAAAAGGACTTCACAGATAGGTGGGGGAAATGGAAGAGGACTGGGCTCAGCCAACATGCAGGCATAGGAGAGATGAGCATAGTTTTAAATCAGTAAAAGTATAAAATCACTTTGTCTGTGGTTGAGTTTATAATTCCTTAACAAGAAGCAAGTAGTTGCTATTGCAGTGTTAAAACTTGCAGTCCATAGGAGATTGAAGTGTAGACGATGTACCATAACTGTTTCTACTTTCCCAGAAATTCCCAGTCCTGCACAAACAGCACAGCTTCCAGAAACTGCTGCAGACACTAAGTAAGTAGAGTTTTAAATCTTTTCATTTGCACAGCATTTACGTGGTAATCCTCGTGTCAGCCCAGAAGTGCTTGTTATGGCCAAAACCAGATTTAACACCTGAGAATTCCCAGGGTAACTTTAGTCAGTGAGGGTGATGCTGGTATTGCCAGTTTTATAAAGCTGAATATGACATTTTAAATGGTACACTAGGGAGTCCAAGCCTTTAATATCTAGTCCTGGTTGTGTGAAGGGTCAGATGAAACAGAAATTGGAGTTCTGTAACTTGAAGGGCACGGCCCACTGAGCTGCAAGCAAACAGGTCTTTCAGGATCCCAGTTTCAGGGCATGGAAAAGCTTCCAGCCTGCATTGACAGCTGCTCCACTACAGGTGTTCCAGGGGTAGGAATGGGAGCATCTATTCCTGGAACACAGTGTAATAACAGAGCCATGCAACTGCCAAATCAATTCCTGCCACTTAATTATTAAGAATCACTTCCAATCTTTGTCTTACATTTGCCAGACTGAGCTTAGACTCCTTCTCTTTTACATGGAGCAGGAATTGTATTTTTCTCTGCTTCTGTAACTGTCAGGATCTGTTCTGTATTGGCTTCTTCTGCTCCCCAATGGCAGCAGGGGTCCCCATTCCCCAGTGATGTCCAACTGCTCTCTCTGTTGCTGTTGCAGCGCTGCCCAGCAGCCGGGCACGAGCGGAGGCGCACGGGAAGCACAGGTGGGTTTATGGTTTGCCCCGGGGCTCTCTGGAGCAGCCTGTGCTGCTCTGCCACCCCCGAGGGACTGCGAGCACACCTTTCCCTTCCCTTGCTGGGCACAGGTGGAGGAAGCAGAGGCGGGGAAGTCAGAGCCCGAGGACGATGAGGATGAGGTGGAAGATTTGCCCAACCGGCGGCCGCACCTGCAGGGGATGATCTACCGCAAACCCAGCCAGACCAGCGTGTACCTGCAGGAGTGGGACATCCCCTTCGAGCAGATCCAGCTGGGGGACCCCATTGGCCAGGGCCGCTGGGGCAAGGTCTACAAGGGCAAGTGGCACGGGGAGGTGGCCATCAGGCTGCTGGAGATCGATGGCAACAACCAGGATCACCTGAAGCTCTTCAAGAAGGAGGTGATGAACTACAGGCAGACCCGGCATGAGAACGTGGTGCTGTTCATGGGAGCCTGCATGAACCCCCCTCACCTGGCAATCATTACCAGGTAGGGAGAGAGATCTTTCTATTGGTTCTACAGGATATGTATTGTAGAGCTAGCAATGTTCTCATATATAAACATTTCCTGTAGCTTCTGCAAAGGAAGGACGCTGCACTCCTTTGTGAGAGACCCCAAGATCTCCCTGGACATCAACAAAACCAGGCAGATAGCACAGGAGATCATTAAGGTAAGAGCTTATTATGCCAAGGGAGCCACTGGGTAGGGCCTCAGGCAGAGCTCAGAGCTGCACACAGCACTGGAAGCTGCTCCCTCAGCCTCTCACCACACCTTCCTGCACGAGTCCCACAGGGGCCCTGCCCCCAGTTACAGCTAATCCCTGACACTGGTGGTAGGAAGGGGAAATATGTTAGAAAGCAGAGTATGCTTGGAAAGAATAAAACCGCAAAAACATTTCCATCTCCGCTGTGTTTCCCAGGGCATGGGGTATCTCCACGCAAAGGGGATTGTACATAAGGATCTGAAATCCAAAAATGTCTTCTATGACAATGGGAAAGTTGTGATCACCGACTTTGGATTATTTGGAATTTCGGGTGTGGTTCAGGAAGGAAGGTAAGTGGAGGTTTCAGTGCTTGGTTCCAGCTCTGGAATGATAAATGGTCACATAGGGAAACATTTCCTGCAGTGCACAAGAAGCATCCATTGGTTTAGTACACACTCAGTTTGCATTGTGCCTGTTTGCTTTGTTTTCCTTTTTAGCAGAGTTCTTACTACAGTTGCAGTAGCACAGCTAGAGAGTTTGGATTAAGCCTCAGAGCACAGAACAAACAAGACCTTAATGCCAGGAAGGAGCTGTGTCAGGCTGACACGTGCATATTTGTTAACATGGCAAGAAAATTAGAAATAAAACATCAGCAAAAACATTGGAGTAAATAAAGCCAAAGCATCAGGTGCAGCACAGATATGGCCTCCACACCAATGTTTTAGTCCTGCTTCTTTCTTTTGGACTCAGGAGGGAGAATGAGCTGAAGCTGCCTCATGACTGGTTGTGCTACCTGGCCCCTGAGATTGTCCGTGAGATGGCCCCAGGGAAAGATGAAGACAAGCTGCCTTTCTCCAAAGCTGCAGATATCTATGCCTTTGGGTAAGAAAGGAACACCCAGGAGTACCATGAGAGCTTGCTAAGTGAAGCTGGCTACTGGCCTAAGCCTTTCAGTCAGTGCTCCCCTTCTCTCAGACTCAGGATTCCAGCTGGGACACATTTTCCTCACCTATTCCAAAAGTCGTGGGTGGAAAGGGTTTGCTGCTGCACAGCCTTAGGCACCTCCCAGAGCTCAGCTGAAGCAGCTGCAGCAGTGCCAGCATTGGGTACTTTGTCAGGAGCAGCAGAGGCCTGACCTGTCTGTTGGCATTGCAGGACCGTGTGGTACGAGCTGCAGGCACGGGAGTGGCCCTTCAGGAGCCAGCCTGCAGAGGCTCTCATCTGGCAGATCGGCAGCGGAGAGGGAGTGAGACAAGTCCTTGCCACTGTCAGCCTGGGCAAAGAGGTCAATGTAAGTACCTCAGCTGCAGAAGCCCCTCACACAGCTGCTTGTCAGGGACAGAGGGGGCTGCTTCAAGAGTTATTATACTCACAACTCAAAAGAGAAAGGGCAGGAAAGAGAACAGAGGAGAATGGGATAGGTTTAGCCTGTGCCTGTAACTGTGGTGCAGAAGTGAACATCCTCAGCACAGGACATTCTTGGGCTCTGGCAGTGTCCAGGCCCTCTGTGAGCACTGTCTGCCTGGGCTCACACACATCCCAGTGCTCTGACAGTTTTCTGGTCTGCACAGTTGACCCATGAACTGAGATAATGAATGAGCCACCACTGTCCTCTGCAGGAAATCCTCTCAGCCTGCTGGGCCTTTGACCTCAGCGAGAGGCCCAGCTTCACTGTCCTCATGGAAATGCTTGAAAAACTGCCAAAACTGAACCGCCGGCTCTCCCACCCAGGGCACTTCTGGAAGTCTGCTGAGTGAGTACCTGCTGCTGCTCACAACACTGATGCCATGCAATTTGCTAACTGGTCATTTCTGAGCTTTATTTGCTTTCCTGGGGCTGTCAGACATGACAGGGTGGGAGCACTGCTCCTGTGCTTCTCTAGTTCCTGGGAAATGATGTGACTAAGCCATGAGCCTCAGACAGTTAATTTCCAACTTCACCATATTCACCTCCCTCCAGCAGCTGACTGATTCCCCTGTTTGTGTCAGAGAATATCCACAACAGCATTGGGAAGGGCCCTCACTGACCCCAGAGTGGTCAGAACTTCCCCAGTGATAGTAATGGCAGGTACTGCCTGAGGAGGGGAAGGACCCAGGAACTGTTTCCCTCTGAAGTGGTTCAGACTGTGTGGGTTTGAGGCCACAGACACATCTGTGCCCAGTGCCCATTCACCGTGTCCTTGGCTCAGTGTTTCTTTTCATCTCCTCAGCTGCTCATATTTACTTTCTCTTTGTTCTGATGTTTAACCCACCCCTTCCCTTCCTATAATCCTTCACTTTCTTCCTGTAACTCCTGATCAGAACCACCCAAATTCTTGACACAGGAACTGTGGTGGCAGCTTGGTCTCTGCTGGGTGTGGGGGCTTTGGAGTTTTGGTTGAAAATTCTGCCACTTCTCCTATGCAATTTCCCCCCCATTTGTACTGGATCCTTGACACACCAGTGGTGTCCAACAACTTTAAACTGCAGAAAGCTTCCCCAGACTCTGGCCTCATCCTCACACAAAGAACATGCACTGAGCAGTGGAGCTCCCCCCACCTCACCCAGATCCTTTCACACACTGCACTAACCCTGCTGCAGCCTGGTCAAGCTGTACAATGTGTAGTTCTCAAGGGCTTGCTTTTAATAACTGAAAACTAACTCTCATGGTGTCTTTTTCCCTTCCCTCCCATATTTCTTTGTAGGTTGTAGCTACTGGTGCAATAACGGGCTCCACCTTGCATGCTTCCATGTGTCGTATCCTAACCGGCAACTTGGACAATCACCTTCCATTAAAAAAGCAAAAACAAACCACGAAATTAACCCACGGACATAATCAACACTTTATCCGATTCTCCTCTCTGCCTTTGGCTTGGTGTGGGCTGTAGCTTCAATAACCACTCGTGTCTGCGAGACCCTCGTGGCTAACACCGGGCTCCTGTGCCACGGCAGCTGCGACTCCTCTGGGCAGGGCACGGGCCCCTGTGCCCAAGCAGGTGCTCCCCAGGGCAGGGTGCCTGTCCTGCCTGCAGCTCAGGGCTGTCCCACACTGCTGCACCTCTGCGTGTCCCTGAGCCCCTCTGGGGCTGTGTCCTTGGGCTGCAGCCCTGTGCCTGCGGTGACAGGGACACTGTCACAGCCCTTGCACTGCAAACCAGCAGGGGCTGAGGCCAGGCCGGTTCTCCCTCAGGCACAGAGCCAGCGCTGCAGCCAGGGTCAGTTGTGGAGTGGAAGGAAGGATGGTCCTTGCTCTGCTCGGAGGGTCCTGTGCCCACTGAGAACCAGGCTGGGGCAGTGTCCGGGGCAGGTCCACGTGGGTCAGCTGGGATCAGCTACAAAGCTGTGTAAAAGAGGAGGAAAGCAAGAGCAGCCTTCAGCTCCTCCCCTTGCAGATCCAGGCCTTGGAATGTTACAGTTTGCTTCTGTTTACATCGCTGGGCAGCAGGAGGACTCAATGTAGGGCCTTGGCAGAGTCACAGCTACCACAGCAAACACGTGCCTTCTAGAAAAGGTCTGTCTTCACTGGTTTGGAGGGGAGAGGACAGGGACGGGGAGAGCACACTCCAAGGGGGTTTCTGCTGCCTGACATCAAGCTCCCACATCATTCCCTGAGCCTTCTCAGGAAAGCTCTGAGCAGAAAGTGCTTCTGGCTCTGCCAGCAGTGTGAGAGCAAGGGGAGACATCCCTTTATTTGTTTTTAGAGCCTGGGGAGGAGCACATGGGCTTGGGTTCGTTCTGTTGGGGTTTCTTAGCCTGTTCATGTACCTTGTCAAAACTCCCCTTTCTCTTACAAAGAAAATTCTGTCAGTTTTTCCTTCCCTTCTACTTCAAGGGAAGGAAGTGCCCACTGAAAACCAGTGTCAGGCTTCTACCCACGGTAGAGACCTGGGAAAACTTCCTGCTCCTCTCCCTTGGGCAAATCAGATTGTGCAGTTTCTTCCCACTGATAATGTTTGCATGAATAACTTCATGTGTTTTGCTGCTGAATTACTTGAGCATCTCTTTGGGTGAGCTGAAGTGATGTGAGAGCAGAACCAAACTCATGGCAGCTCCTGTGATAGGGCAGTAGCTTTGTAAGATGAATCCTCAGTAACTGTTTCCCCCTCCCTTCTCCTCTCCCTCCTCACTCTCTGCAGCATTAACAGTAGCAAAGTTGTCCTGCGTTTTGAAAGATTGGGCTTGGGAATCCTGGAGCCGAGTAACCCAAAGCTGTAGGCCGGTGTCATTGTGACCATGCTGGCTGCCTGCTCCCACACAGCACCAGAAACCTTCCCTGGCTGCTCCACGCCGAGGCTGAAGGACCATCAGCCCAGCCCCGGGTCCGCCTGAGCACCAGCAGCTATTTAACAATGTTTACATGATACTTTTGTGTCAACTATATTTTTTTTAAACATAATAAACAGTGAATTAAGTTGAATACAGCCATTCTCAAATGGCACTGAGAAAGAGCTGAGCTGTTCTGGTTCCTCCTTGTGTCCGTGGTCCACAGGAGCCACTCTGCCCTCAGAGCAGTGGAACAGCGACGCGGCTCCTGCAGCTGTGGCCTTGCAGAGTCAGCTCTCTCCTGAAGGAGAGCCCAGCCTGCTGCACTGGCATTGCCCAGGCCACCCATTGTTCCAGCAGGGCTGCTCCAGCTCTGGCTCACCCTGAATTCAGCTACAGCACAACAGAGCTGCTGCAGGCGCAGTGCCTGGCCATGGGGGCTGGCTCTCAGTGACTCAGGGGCTCTTCTCCACAGAACTCACACTAAAACCTGCTCCTTCTCATACAATCCCAGAGGAATTAAGAATTGCTGGCCTTAAAAAATAAACTCATGACTTGTCACAGCTCTGCACAGGGACTAAATTCCTCTTTTGGTTCAGACACAAGTTTGAGTGCAGGGAAAGGCAAGAGAAACAGGACAAAGGAAAAGCTGTTCCTAAATAATGCATTAACTAAGGCCTTGATGCACAGAGCTGCAGTGTCCCTGCACACACACAGAGTGCTGCCACTGCCTACAGTTGGCCACATTTGAGCTTGCAAGTTCTTTGTTTGAGAAACATAGGACCAAAGCAGTTGCTTTGAGGAAAAAAACCTTTAAGAATAACAAATCTTGTAACCAAGAAGGCAGTATCTGGGCCTGGAGGTTCTGCCTGACCCCAACACCTCAGACTTGTTTCAGAAGTTAGTTTTAAAATCGAAACCCACCTCCTCCTCCTCCAGTGCACAGTGTGGAGGTTATGGAGGTGACAGCCAGTGACCACACTGAGGTGACAGATGCATCATCCCCCTTGGAAATCAATGGCAGGCCCCACTACCAGAGGTTCCCCTTTCCCATCCCTGAGGCTCAGGGGAGCTCCCAGATCTCTGAGCAGCCAAAGCACCAGCCCTCAGTTTGGCTGCCTTGTGTGAGGAACTAAGTGGCACAAAACCTGAGTCCTGTTGAGCAGAGAGCCTCAGTCCTGTGTGCAAGTCCATTGTAGCCTCTTACAAGTGTTGACAAAGACTTTTTAAATGTGTCTCAGATCAAAAAGAGAAATGGGTTTGGCATGGCTGGGCACTGCAGGGCTGTCCTGATCCCTGACCCCCTCGGGCTCTACAGTTCTCACTGATGGTGTGTCAGCAGCCTGAAGCAGAAATTGTTTTCCCCCCAGTGCTGCTTAATTAAGAGCAGCACAACACAAACCCAAAGCAGGGCAGAAAGGTGCTGCCCCTGGGCAGGAACCCTGCCTTAGGAAGGAAGGGCAGGAGCTGCTGCTGGGTGCAGACTGGCCCTTAGCTCAGTCGGTGTCAAGGGCACCTCAGGGTGCTCCTCACTCAGTTTTTGGGTGCATAAAGCAGGCCCTGAGAGCTGGGACACCCAGAATGTTCTGTGTGGGATCAATGGCCTAGCTGTGCACGGGCCCTGGCTCCTTGCAGCCCCAGACTGAGCCTTGGTCCCTCCCGTGCAGGGCAGGCCCTGTCTGTGGAGCCCTTTGTGTCATAGCCTGCCCTTAACAGGGGGATTGGGATCCAGCCTGGCCTGGGTGCTGTGTGGGACACCCATAAATTGCCCTTGAACACGAAGCTCATCCTCTGCCCCAGCACAGCCAGAGGAGAGGCTGACAGTGTCTGTGGGGTGGTTTAGTTTTGGTCAGCCTCAGTGAGTGGTTGAGTTTTGGTTAGCCTGTGTGGGTGGTTTTATTTTGGCCAGCCTCTGTGAGTGGTTTAGTTTTGGTCAGCCCCTGTGGGTGGTTTAGTTTTGGCCAGCCTCAGTGAGTGGCTGAGTTTTGGCCAGCCAGGGGCATCCAGCCGAGCCCAGCAGAGCTCTGGGCACCGAGCTTGGGGCCATGGAGCTGCCCCAGCCCCACACACCAAGCTGTCCCTGGGTTGTGTTTGTGTCACACGTCCTACCCCGTGGAGCTGTCAATGTGACAATGCTGTGCAATGCTGCTACAGGAGCCACGTCAGTAGTGAATGTAAATGGTCGTTACATGGTGAACATGGACACGTTTTCTTTTCAAATGTGATGTAAACTTTGTACAGTACAAATTTTTTTTTATATTTTCTATGAACTGAGTGTCTTCCAGAATTGCTATTAAATTAATTACAAATTGTTAGAATTAACAACAGTTTCTGTATTAGTTTATGCAACCAGGAAAAAAAAAAAGAAAAAAAAGAGTGCACTCCATGCTACTGGAATTCTGGATATGTAGGAATCTTTTCAGTGAATAAATCTTTGGTCTGGATAAAGCAAGTGTTACTGAGTCCTGGTTTGACCTCTCCTCCCACTGACTTGTAGCTGAACCACAACAGGAGCAGATTCCCACAGAGAGCCCCCAGCACAGGAGCTCCTCCACCCCCTCTGCTCCCTGCCCATTCCCTGAGGGACACCAGGTGATCTCCCCCTGCAATTACCAAAGTTTACCCTCCCAGATAGGATGAGTTACATTATTAAATGGTTAATACAACCACCACGGACTTTTCTCGAGGCACTGAACTATTTAAAAAGCTGCTTCCCTCCCAAGAGCAGCACTTGAGGCCATTCTGGGCCCCCCAGGACCTTCTCTGTCCTTTGCTCAAGGTCCTGCCACCACCTGCAGTGGGGCAGAGCTCTGCCACACAAACCCGGCCCTCCCCACTGCAGGGCAATTACCGGGTGTTAATTAATCCCAGAAAGGTTCTGCTGCTGTCAGCAGCTTTGTGCCCAGAATAACGGCAGCTTTGTGCTGTCCTGCCAGGAATGGGCCAGGGCATCATAAAAGCACAGCCTTACATCTCATCCATCTTATCTACACCTCACATGCAAGCAATAAAAAGCTTAAGATAAGCTGAGCTTTGTTGTCTTTTATAAAGAATAAGAAATAATAAATTTAATTCTCAATTATATTTGAAGGGCAGAGATGTTTCATTTAACAAACCAAACCACACAAACTGCAGTCCCCCAGCACAAAGGCTCTGCCCTGGCTGTGACTGGAGCAGTTTGATGTTTCCCTGCTCAGAGCTGTACCCCAGAACTGCCCCAGGAGGCACCGACATCGGGGTCCCTCTGCCCTGGGAGAGCCACAGCAAACAGGAACAGGAGCAGCCAGCACACACCCCCCAACAGAGACAAACCCAGCACAAAGGGAGCGTTTCCAGCCCCTGTCAGCTGCACTGCAACGCCCGAGGGCATCCAAAACCCCCACACCCAACAGGAACATTTCGTCAACCCAGCTGGGTGCTCGACAGAAAAACATCCCAAAGCAGCCACAGAAATGGGGGTTCACTCAGAGGAGACACCAAATAACAACTCACAAAGCACAGCTCAGGCTACAAATGAACAGACTGCAGCAGGGTCTGGCAAAGTGGACACACCACGTCCAGCCTCAGCCTGCTCCTCCCAGCCGAGGCAGCAGCTCCAGCCCCGGCTCCCAGCAGCGTCACTGCGCACACGGACAACGTAACACAGCATTACCAAAACACCAAGGAGAAGAAAAAGCCTTTCACTTACCTGGCCTCACTGTCTCCAGGGCCCAGAGCTCCACAGCCTTGCACATCACCCCAACACAAGCAGCATCTGCCAGACCCTGCCCCACAGACCTTTGCTGGCCCTTGTGAGCCTCAACTGTCCCTAACGAGCCTCAGGTGTTCCTAACAAGCCTCAGGTGTTCCTAATGAGCCTCAACTGTCCCTAACGAGCCTCAGGTGTTCCTAACAAGCCTCAGGTGTTCCTAATGAGCCTCAGGTGTCCCTAACGAGCCTCAGGTGTTTCCAATGAACCTTAACCATCCATCATCCCCCAGCTTTCCTGCATTTCCGTGATGCAGGGCCCAACCTTCTCTCACTTCCCTGCACTCATGGGCTCTGTCCACACATTCCCTTCCTTTTCCTTCAGTCAATAGTGTAATGAAAATCAGGCTCCAAGTATATCCAATGTCAGACTGCTCCCCAAAGCCCAGGAATGCACCCGGCACACTCAGGGGTGGAGGGCAGCCAGCAGTGCTCCTGTGCTGCCAGCCCAGGACTCTCCAGCTGCCCCAGCCCAGCCCAGCTCCTGGGGGTTTTACCAGCACCCAAAACCAGGTACATAATCAGACTAAGAGCAAGGTCTGTCTGCACCTCAGTGCCCTGGCACACAGCCTGTTATGGATGCTGCATTCCCTTAAAGCCATATAAATTTGGCTTAAATGTCAATGAAACAAGCCACTAATTGCTTCAGAAAGTGTTAATCTGCAACTCCCAGTCCAGTCCCAGCCCAGCAAGGTGCACAACCACCTCAGCCCAGTTCCAGGGGCCAAGGGCTGTCCTGAAGCATGTGTGAAACACACTGTTCACACACAGAACTGCTGACTTTAGAGTCTCAACTCTGCCTTCATCAATTCCAGCTCCTGGAGATGAGGGATGGCAGGAAAATCTCATCTTTTTAATATGCTCAAATAGTCCTGGTAATTTCAGAGAAGGAACTATTTCTGATGTAACTGCAACACCTAGAAAGAGCCCGAGTCCAAATACGACAAGGGCAGTTTCAGGCCAGTCTCACTCCCTGGTGCAAACTCACACTTGCCTGGCAGTAACAAAAATGCAAAACTGCTGATAGGCAGGCTATGACTGCTGGAGATGCCCTTAGATCAGGGAGGAGCCAAACCCACCTCACCACAGCCTGGGAGCTGCTTGTTACCTCTGCCTTTGCAGGCTGGAGCCAAGGGCAAGAAGAGGTTCACTGATCCACATCCTTTGTGTGAGTATAAAGACAGATTTATTACAAACAAATCAAGTAAACCAGAGCATAGAATTCAAATGTACAAAGTGCTTTGGAGTTTTTGGAACCTTCCTGCTATAGGCTCTGTAACAACAACAGCTGATGTTCATGTACCTGAGTCCCACAAAGCACAACTCCCCACTGCTACCTGCTGAGCAGACACATGAGGTGGATGCAGCAGGTGGTGCCACTTGGGAACCAGCGCATTATTATTTCATTTGCAAACATTGCTCCAGATCCAGGCACGTGGCCAGACAACTCCCAGCAACACAACCATGCATTCACTTGCTTTCAAGTGAAGATAATATGCAAGTAAACCAATCTGATATAAATAAGGTCACAAAGATAAACAGTACATTAAAAAAAAAGATTTCAGCTCCAGGTAACTTAGTACAAAACTGTAATTTTCCTAGTATGTATAAAAACCACCAGATTATACTAGCATAGATGGTATTAAAAAAATAATTTGCACTTTCACTATTAAGGTAATGTATTAAAATGTCAGAATAAATAGCAATAAAAGTTAAATTTAATATTTTACTTAATTAAGGCTGAGGTTTATGAGTCAAATCCTACAATCCTATACCCATGCATGATTGAACAAGTATAAGAAGGAGGATTTGACTCTTTGTTTTTTGAAAATAACAACAAATGTGCAAGTATTGTCTAAAGCACAAGTGGATTTCTTCTTCAGCTGGTGGGTTGCAAAGCTCTTTTGACTTCATGTGGGAACACAGCCCCAAATATATCTTCATGGTATCGCTTTTGGCTCTGCAAAAAGAAAGGACACCCAAGAGATGAACGAAATGCTGCCAGCTACTCCTTATCCATCAGTTCAGTAACTAAAAGGTCTTTTGCATTTGTAGCACTGGTTCTGTGATTGTAGATTTTGTTACTGCCAGTGAAAGGGAGCTCCCTGAATCCGGGGCACAAATGCACCAGGACGAGTTGTGATAACAAGAGGATCTGAAAAAGCAGCAGCCCCAGGCACGGGGTTCTTAGCAATGGGCCCACAAAATTCCTGAACTCACCTTTCCTCTGTTGGTACAATAAAACCTCAAATCCCAACACCCTGCAAAGCTGATCCCCAGGACCCCCCGTGCAAGAGCAGAGTCCCTCTCTCACCCTGACCGAACAGAAGCCGCGCTGGCAGTGCGGGGGCACTGGGCTGCTCCCTCAGAGCTCACACACGGGAGCCCACGGCAGGCACAGCTGTGCTGCTCCCTCAGAGCCCGGGCCCTGTGCCTGCACGCACAGGAGCTCACCACAGCCACAGCACCCGAGGGCGGCCGTGCCCCGCCCGCCGGAGGGACCGGCGGCGATGAGAGCTACCTTGAGCTGCTGGAGGTACTCGTTCGCCTGCTGCGGGCTGAGGTGCAGGGCCCGGGCGAGCAGCGCCCGCAGCGCCGCGGCCACGTCCCGCGCCATGCGCACGTCCCCGCACACGTAGACGTGGCCCTGCTGCCCGTGCAGCATCTCGCACACGCGGGCCTCCAGCTGCCCCTGCAGGATGTCCTGGACATAGACCTGGGAACACAGAAACCATCAGCACACCCGGCTCCTGAAACGCTGCTCTGGCTGCTGGCTCTTCGGAGTCCATCGTGGGTCTGAGCACCAAGTGCCCCGTCTGCTCCAGCTCTGTCCTGCACCTCAGCAAGGGTGAAAAATGCCTTCAGGGGGCCCTTTACAAGCCCAGATTTGGAAGCTGGACCTGTCTCTTGATCAAACTTGAGCAGACAAAAACTCTTGTACATGCCAGTGTCTCCTAACTGCTAGGAGAGCTAAAAAGTGGATAACTTTTATTCTGTTGTGTTTTTTCCCAGTCAAGATTCTTCTACATAAAATTAATTTCCATGGTCACTGTGTCATTGAAATGGGGAAAAATGGCCAGTGCCAACTAATTTCTAACTCATAGGCTAATCAAATCCTGCAAAATACAAGGTTTCTGAAAACGTTCCAGTTCTAGTTCCAAAGGCTGTTTGCACTGGATATGCCTCTCTATGTCAGTGAGGGGTTATATTTATAGCAATTTATAGCACAGTTTGCTTGTGCTGGAGTGCACAGGGAGATTTTCCTTCATTTGAAGAATCTCAAGCCTGCTCACAATACACTGAAGCAAAATGCTAACATTTTTTAAGAACAAAAAGAGCCCAGATCTTAACTTGAGGGATGATTGTGGAGGAGTTAACCCTTAAAGAACAAAGGAACCAGCATTACCTTCTCTTGGCCAGGCAGTCTGGAGTAAGCTGTGTAGACATCTCTCAGGACTCCCCTCCTCTTCATCTCCTCAGTCTCCTCCCTGTAGATGTGATCCAGGTCTGGCTGCCGGCAGCCGAACAGCAAGGTCATGTCCCCTCCTCTGAGCCCTGAAACCCACAGGGACAGAGGCAGTCTGAGAGCCTGGGCAGCCACTGGCACACAGGACTGGCACACAGGCTGTGCCCTCCTGGTCCCCAAAGGACCCCTGCCCGCGGGAATGGTCCCTGGGGGATGGACTGGCTGTGCCAGTGCAGTGCCCGATGAGCCTGGGGTGCTGATCCCTGCAGGGGCTCTGGGCTGACCTTTGGGGGTGCCTGTGGCTGCAGAGCCCATGGCTGCAGGGCTGGGGCTGTCCCGGAGCCAGCCCTGCCCCAGGGCCCTGCAGGTACCTCTGTGCTCCAGGTCATAGAGGCGCTGCAGCCAGAAGCTCCTGAAGGGAGCAATGCCCGTGCCCGCGCCGATCAGAATGCAGGGCTTGGCTGGCTCCTCGGGGAGGTGGAACTCATTAGCACTAAAAGGCAAGAAGATGGTAATTAGGTAACTGGTTTCAGACTGAAACTCACCGTTGAGTTGCTTGAATGACTGAGCAGCACAGCCCAAGTCCCCAGTGTGAAAGCAGCAGTGGGGCTGAATTGGGTGCTCCTTGTTCCCTCCCCTTTCCTTGCTCTGCAGTGGAGAATGGGGTCATAGGAATAGAATTATTTCAGAACTTTCTAATGATGTGTAATTTTACTAAAGGCAAGTCATGGTAAAAGGTCAAATCTCTGGAAGACAGGGAATTCCCTCTCTTCTCAGACTCAGCTGTTCTAACTTCAACTCACCAATCACTTGAAAATATCCAAAGGAAAATCCACGGAGGAAGCTGAACTAGGAGCTGCTGTTATTTATTTAATTTTCCTTACCTGCGGATGAAGCAGGGAATGGTTTCATTGAGCTCTATTGTGTTCAGCCACGTGCTGCAGACTCCATGGTGCAAAGGCCCTTCTCCATCTAAAAGAAGAGCAAGGCAGAACACCTCTGATAGCACCCAAAAGCCCTCTGTTTTTAAAAAAGCACACTTTATACTTAAAATTATAGCTTTAAAATAAATGTATGTCTAGTAATGATTTATAAAACATGGATACACTGATGATGGTGCAGGATTTTAGCAAATCTTGGCCCAGGAGGAACACCTGCTCTGCAGAGACTATTCTGCAGGAATGACAACGCAAATTTTTTATTACAGATATGCTTCATGCTGTATGGCAGACAGGTTTTTTCCCCTGAACCACAATGTAGTCTAAATACCATTTAATTAAGAGAGAGATGAAAACAACAGTTCATTACCTCTTGTCCTGTAGCTTACAACTGCAACCGTCAGATGAATCTCTTTGGGTGTCATGTCACAGGAGGAGCTGACAGAATAGTACCTGGGCTTCAGAAGTGGCAGCTGAGTCAGCAGGAAAGCCGTGGTGACCTCAGCAGAGGGGAACTCCTCCAGGACCTCCAGGATGTTTGGGCTGTTGTAAAACTTCCATTTATTGTATTCCTCTGTGCACTACAAGCCAAAGGGCATCACCACAACATTACCACGTCATGCTGAGTTCAGGAGAGCAGGGGTATTTGAAACGTCACTTATAAACAAGATTCCTGCTTTACAGTCAATTAAATATTCAGGTAAATCAACAAAGAGTTCTCAAAACTTTGCCAGGACCAATACTGGGGTTTCCTAAAATAATTTACTTTTGAACATGGAAGTTCAGAACTCCACTACAATGTTCTCAGACACCTGTTCTCCCAGTGACGATGCAGAAACTGAAGTAGAATTCATTTCTCAGCTCCCTGTCATGGCACATCCATGAAATTGTGTAGTCCCAGGTCCTGAGCCCTCCCGACTCTCCCTGAACCTGGTAGGAGGAGCCAGCACTCACCACACCTGTGAGTCACGACTTAAAGCCACATCCCTCTGACTCTCAGGATAGCAAATTCTCTGACAAAAACATCTACCAGCTCCCCTGCAGCTCCTCCACATGCAAGGTGTAAGGTAAGGTCTTCAGGGATGTCTCATCAGAAACCACCGTGAGGCAAGAGAACCAGGCAGGCAAGTGACCCACCCAGAACCACACAGGAAACACCCGATGCTGGCTCCCACACCCAAGCTGAGCCTCAGACCCCTCCTTCTCTCACTGTGGCTGGCTTTCTAACACCACAGAATATCTAACAGAGGCATAAAAATCCATCACTACAAAAATTCTTGAGCTTCTGCTACAGAGTCAAAGGGCATCAGAGGGCCCAGTGGACGGTAGTGCAAACAAAACTCCAGCCCTAAGGCTCACCTGACACAGCACCTCCAGCCTCTGCTTGTCTCCTTCTGCTGTCACCAGCTGGGAGAGTTTTTTTAGCAGTTGTTGGGAGGGTGGAGTAGTGATATCAAGCAAGTATGTCAAAGCCTCAGGTAGTGTGCAGGCTGGAATCTTTTTGTGACTTGCCCAGTACCCACCTGGAAATGAGGGAAAGAAAAGGACTTAGCAACACCTGTGGTATTTGACTGTTGTAGAGCTTTGCAAAACTCACTGTCCTTCAAAATACCCCTTCAGATGAGGGTGCAGCAGGTCCAGACCACAGGGCCCTTCTGAAAGAGGTTATTGTGAGGTTTTCAATGTTTTGTAAGGGGAGGATCTGACACAGAAAACTTCATGACAACAAGACACTGCTTGGAAACGCACAGTTTTTCATTTGGGAAAACCATCTTTCTGTGTTCCAGAATCCTGTGATTGTTCCTACTAATAAGGGAAAGATGCGCAGGACATATATGTCTATTTTAGGACTTTTACATGTAGCAATAAGCAAACTGCTGAATAATTTAATTGCAGTCAATGGCCAATTCAGCAACTGAATTACAGTGTCACCTCGGGTACCTCTGCAAACCCTGGTGAAGTCATGGATTTTCCAGAAAGGGCAAAATCAGAACCAAGAATAACTAAAAAGCAGCCACAAAATCCTATTGAAGCTTGAGAAAAAGATCACAAAATCAAATTCAGTCAGTGAAAATTCTTAGGAATTTTAAAGGAATCTGTCCAACATCCTCTGTTGTTTTGTCTAAAGAGACTCAACTTACCATCAATGCAGGTTTCAAGCCTGATGGTCTGACCAGCTGGAGGGGCATCCTTGACACGGGCAATGATGCCATGGACTAATTCTGCCTGGTTGCCTGGGAAAATCCCAATGTGCTCCCCAGGAAGGTAGTGCACTTCCTGGTTAGTCTCACAGTGAAGTTTAACCAGAATGGTGACACGACTGCATAGCAAAGAAAGAGAAATGAGACAGATCTTGGTTACATTGACAGGATTTCCCTTGGATTGCACAGGAAAGGAATAAATCTGCAGTGGCTCTTGGCAAGGGCTCCCTTGTGTTCATTACCAAATACCAGACCAGCTTAGGGCTTCACAGAGACTTAAACAAATCAGAGTCCAGGCATGTGAAGTACTTGTATCCAAACAAACTGGGTGCTGAAGTTCTGCCTGTCTGTCCAGCACAGAATAAACATGCCTGGAATCAGCCAGTGGAAGTGCTGTCCCACTGTAGACTGCACAGCTCACGTGCTTCTACTAAGGACAGTACAAAAATCCAATATCTTTTGTAATAACTGCAGGGAGAAGATGTTTATAACCAGGCACTTCAGATGTTTAAGATTTTAGTAAAATGTAGTATTGCAATATTCAAAAGAATGAGGTGGCATACCTGGACTTCAAACTCTGAAGATTCTGCCTGAATTTCAGCTTCATGGGAATTACATCCTTGGCATGAATGTTTGCAAGAGCTGGTGAAAAATAAGATATGACTCTTGGTAACCTTGTGATTATGTTTGTTTAAAATGCCTTCAAATAATATGCAGAGGAGAACTGAACCACGCTTGCCCTAGAAGGTGACCAACCACCTTCAGTTATGTGTGCCCCGTTCCCTGACTAAAAGCAGTTCATTTCAGCTTTTGTTCCTCTGGGGCTGTACAAATGTGTGATAGTTCCAGTGTTACTGTGCTGGAAAAGATAACTTACACAATGTAAACCAGTGTCTTTTTAAATCTGACCATGCACTTCATTATATGCATTCTAGCATCCAGCAGGGCCAAGAGCACTTCTGAGAAACCTTCACAGTGAGCCCCTCTGAAGCAGCAAAGGCTCAGGGAGGGGAAGGTGGGAGCAATACCTTTAGCCAGGTCCATGGGCTGGGAGTCATGCACTACTCTGTAACTGGTAGGGTCCCAGCTTTCCTCAGAGGTGTAGATCTCAGGCAACTGAATACTGTGTCTCCCACGGATGTTAAAAATGTCAGAGGCAGCCTAGATAAAAAACCCACAAAAATAAAGGCTATCCACAGTAAAAAAACTATTCTTAGCATTGTCATAATCCTAATAAGGAGCTATCAGTTTCACAGATTGCTGGTTTTTAGTGCCTCTGGTGTGTGGGTTCAGTGAGTTCAGTAAGGTTTCACTTCTACAACAGTATAGCCAAAAAGGATCTACTGTAAAATATGTTTGATACCAAACTTGTTCATACTGAGCATTCCATTATCCAAAAGAGTTCACACAATTTTATGTGGATATTAAAAATAATAAAAAAGGGACTCTGTTCCCTCTCCTTGTTAAGTGAGCAGTAGAGAAGACGGGAGTTCCAAATTCAGATGTTTGGTTTCCTTCATTTTCTCTCATTTTTATGGGAACTAAAGTGAATGGATGAGTGGGTAGAATATGAGCTGTATTTCTGTATTCACCTTGAAAGCACTGACTGCCCAGCTGCGGAACGCCTCTTCTTGCCCATTGAGCTCATCCCCTTCACCCACTGGAGTGAGCTGGGAAGCCCCGAGCTGGGCCAGTTTTTGGTCAATGGCATGAGCAAAGGCACAGAACTCAGGGTACATGCTGGACCCCAGACCAAACACAGCATACCTGCAGGAGATGAATAGAAGAGTGCTGTGGTCTGCTATGTGGAGTGCCAAAGGACTCAATCACATGCAAACCAAACAACAAAGTATTTTAACCTAATTTTGTTTCTCAGCAGTTTCAGTCTGAGCAAGGAGTCTTTCAAGGCCTGCAGAAAAATACACAAAATACTTAAGGTTAGAAAAATACTCTGATTTAAGACAGAATACTTTGATCTGAAACCTGATCCATATCTTACTGAAGGACATGAGATAAATGAAAGGCTTGTCTTTGGCCTTTGAGCTGAGTCTCATACACACTTCTGAGGTGAACATTACCTTTCCGTTACCTGGAGAATCTCCATTTCCAAAAGTGCTAGTAACCACTAAAAGAAGTGTTTCGTTTTCCAGGTCACAAATATTGTACTCATCCATGCACAGGATCTAGAAGGAATAAAGCTCATGAGACATCGCTAGCAGAACTAGCCTTAGATATCTCAGATGACCGCTGACCAAACTCACACAGCATTATGCTAAATGAATACAAAATAAAAGTTCTAGTCCATCTTGTATTTACAGAACATTCCAAACACAGGTTTGGAGAGTGGAAAAGCCTGCAGAAGCCAAACTCCTGTCTCCAGGAGGCGTGGTTGGCTTGTACTGCTCACCTTGGTGTTGAAGGCACAGCTGAACAGGCTGCACAGGTGGTTGGCGAGGGTCTCCGACTTGCCCGTCTCTGTCGCGTAGATCACGGTGACCTTGGCCCTGGTGGCCACTGCCCCTCGCATGAGCGAGGATGCAAAGAGCACAGCCCTGGGGAAGAACAATCACACACAACTTTTCATGGAGCTACACTAATTCAGGTTGATTCACAAACAAGCTAGGAAAGACTGAGCTGGAGTATGGCTTTTCTTTGGAAGATTGTTCAGAAGCTGAGCAAGAGCCTTAGATAGGAATGTTACCTCAGGGTGGACAGGTAAGGCTATGATTCAAACCACTCAAGTGGTCCTTACTATAAAAATGTTTTTTAAAGAAGTAGAGAACAAACATTACAAGAATAGAATAGTTGGACAAAGCATGAAGAATCTTATTTGAACAGCTTACTTTGCCAAGATGCTAAACTTCAGTTCTTTTTTCCTTGGCCTCTGGGTCTCATCATGCCACACATGTGTTTTCCATGCATCCACCTTTAAAGAAAAAGAAGTTATGCTTTAGGGAAGGAATGCAAAATGGTAAATAAACAATTTGTGTATCGTTAACGGGCCAGATCAAATAGAACCTGTATATACAATCCACTGAGTAAAAATATGCTATCAGTCTCTGTTGCATTAAACTGCATTTTATTTAAAGTCAGAGAATTCAACAGAACTAACAGCACCTCCCATGTAAAACAGCTCCTGTCTGCTACTTCTGAATCTGTCTAGTGACCTTTCATGAACCAGGGCTTGGCACCCAGACTCCCTCATGTCCCATATCACATCTGCACTGCTGAGGTTGTCTGCTAGGGTCGGTTTTTCTTTTTGATGATGTGTACCTGGTAGTAATAGAAGGGAGTGAGGACATAGTTCAACATCTCTTGGTGGAAGACAGGGGTTATGCTGCCTGACATGGGAGGCACAATCCACACCCAGTCGGCCGGGCAGCCGCCCCGCGTGCGGTACTCGCTCTGCATGTACTTCAGGAAGGACTCGGAGGCAGAGTGGTGATCCATGATGGTCACGTTCTGTTTCTAGAACAACGGCACAAAGAAAAACGTGCATTAAAAACCCTATTCTGCCCTTCTACCCGGGGTAGCTAAAGTAATCTTCTTGCTTTGGTCAATATTTCAAGGACTTTACTCAGAGTAAAGGGAGTATTATGGGAAATAAATACTATCAGCAGTTACTCTAAAGATACAGATTGAGGCGCGGGCCTTTGATTAAGAACTCTTAGATCTTTTCTTTAACATCAGCATTTTACCTCTGCAGCACTGGGAGTGCATGTTGCAAAGCCTCTGACTCACTTTTACCCACTTTTCATATTGTCATGATACGTTAAACTTGAATTAAAAATAAAATATATTAATCCAATGGCTTTACATAGGTTTTGAGACATAGATAAATGCATTAAAAGGATGGAAAATCTTTCCCTTAACTTTCTTTGCTTCTTTCTCTTCTGCCTTTACCTGTGAGGAAATATGGATTCCTCCACTTTCTCGTGTGAAAATCAAGAATAACTCTATTGGAATCATAATTCCATCTCCACTGAGTGAGAGGAAGAGGGGACAGTGAATGTTCAGTGTCTGTCCAGATCCCACACTCAGTGACTTACCTGGAAGCTGTGAAGCACAGCCACATTGATCTCTACAACAGCTCGGTCCTTCCATAATGATGACAGTTTGTTTGTTTCCAGTCCCATTCTCCTTCCTACCTCCTACATGTAATAGAGAGACAAAAGGAAAAAGCAAATTTACTATATGGAACTGAGACCCCATGATTTCTCAACCTCATCAGCTTTGTATCAAGAAAAAGTTGTGCAGAAGAAGAAGGGGAAAGAGTCAGTCTCATGCTGGGGAAAGTGATGGCAGCAGAAACACCTGAGCTTAAAGGTAAACTGGAATTTTGGAGTTCTGGTTCTTGAGGATGTTCCAGCTTCACAAAGCAGGAAGTGGTTCTCTCCCACCCCAGTGAACACCTGTAGTGTCTCTTTTCCAAAACTTCCTGCCCCTTCCCTCCCCTGCAGCCAGCCCAGCTCCCTGCAGAGTCACCTTCAGGACGTTGTAGCGCTGCGCGTCGCAGAAGTCGCGCACTCCGATCTCGGTGCCCATGTACCAGCCGTTGAAGGGGCACGCGGTGAACTCCAGCCCTCCCGCCTCCAGCAGCATGCTGGCCACCGCAGGCAGCGCGTACCACTTCAGCTCCAGATCCTTAAACCACTCGTACCTGCCCAACAAGCAGCTGGAGCTATTTGTGTGTCTTTTTCTCGAAAACCAGAAAAGCCCAGGAAGATAAATAGTACCAGTTCTAGGAGGAACCCCTGGACCAGGGTCTGCTGAAACTCACTGCAGTTTTTATTGCAGTATTTGGGAATCACCTACTACAGCAACTGCAGAACCATATTACAGAGTTCTGCAGTCTGCAGGCCAGTCCCAAAACAAACAGGAAGAAAAAAGCAATGAGAGAAAGGCAATAAACTCTGTTATGAGTGCAGTGTTACATGTGTATTACACTAGCATAAGAAATTAGGATTTTTCAAATTCTGAATATAATTGAAATGTAGATTGGGAGAAAAGTTTTCCAACAAAATGGTCATTTGCTTCCTTAATTTAAATCTCATTTCATCGTTCTAACAGGCATTTTATCTTTCAGGATGATTTACCATAGTTTCATCCTGACAAAGAACTCATAAAACAACTGCCACAGGCACAGCCCAATAACCTGCCAAGGTGAGGCAGAGGCAAAAATGCAATTATCTAAATCCTGTGTGCTTACTTGGGATGCTCCATTGGCACTTGGAGGACAATTTCTGGAGGTAATTCAAATATTTCTGGGTCTTGGCCATTTGCTTGGAGAACAAGTGGAAGTACATCAAAGCGGCCATATTTCGGCTTCCACCCAAGCTCGATGCACAACTGCAAATACAGAAAGCACATTTTGTGTTCTTTTCAGGTTTCCCCTCCAGATCTGAAGACAAAAGAATTTTAACCCTCTGAAAACTGCTGAAGTAAATTCTAAGTGAAAAAAGTTCTCTTTGCCATTCAAATAATGTTGAGCCATGCTGATGAAGTGCTGGTTGTGTGCCTGCTTGTGTCCCCTTACAATATTAGCTCACCATGTTCTGAGATGGAGGGCAGCACTTGTGTATCAGAACTGTAGGGAATTATTGTTCCAGCCTGCACCTGGAACTTGTGGGGCAGAACACCCCATTCACTCCTCACCTCCCACCACTCTGCATACAGGTGCGAGGAGGGAGCCCCAGGGAGGTGGGTTAGCCAAGATGGGAAGCAGCTGTGGTAGTGAGTTTGGAGCTGTACCTGAGTGAACTCCACAGTGGCAGGGTCCCCAAGGACAGAGCCATCTGGCATGTGGTAGCCAGCGTAGCGGATCAGCTGGCTGTTCCACACGCGGAAATCGTGCTGCCCGTCCGTCCGGGGCGGGAACACCGTGATGGCTGACCTGCCCGGGACATACAAACACATCCTCACTCTCCACACAGAAACTGGGACCAGCAGGAAATGTTTTGAGGAATTGCAAAAGATTTTGTAATATCAGCCATGAAAGTTATAAATTTTCAAGATGGTTGATGGAACACATGAGAGGAAAATGTAAGTACCAGGAAAATTAAGAGCAGAAACAAGTTGTCAAAATTGTTTAGATAAACTATTTCATGATTTTTGATGCCAGTTCTGGATATGATTTTTGTTGTTTAAATTAAAATTGTTGTTGTTTAAAATTAAAATTAGAGACCTACCTTATATTGCCATTGTTTGTGGCATACTGAATATGATGACAGATATGCTCAAACATTTCCTTGGCTGTTTTACAGTCCCGTGCATCAAACACCTGTGTGTTTCCAACAGAAATGTAAAGAGGACTAATTTTGAAACAGTTATGCAAAGTTGTTATTTTTCCTATGCACTTAAGGAATGGAAAGACTGTGGCTCCACCAGCAAAGGTTCATTTTTTTAGTTCTTATATGCATAATTTTCACCCATAACAATCCACCAAGGACCTAACATGTACCAGGTTCCATGACACACCTGGTTTCCACACTCACACTGCTACACATTTTCATTCAGCCATGAAGCAGAGAACTACAAAGAAACCAATCTCCTGATATGGACAGGAAGGAGTCCTGCTCAATTGAAACGGTGACATGTTCTAGCAACAGCAAGGCCATTCTTCTGAGTCACAGAGGACTATGTGGCTACTGCTCAGGTGTAGATCCACAGCTCACCTGCAGGTTGGACCACTGGATTCTCCCAATGCACCTGGGTGCATTCCTCCAGGCCTGCTTGGCAGCAAAGTTCAGCTCATCCTTGGTCAGGTGGTAGGTTCCTGTTCTTTCTATCTCCTTGGTCACTGCTTCCAGCCGGCCCAGCTGTTCTTTGATTTTTGGCCTTTTGAACAGGAAACAGCCATGAAAAGAAACAATGAAAATTTCATTCAAAGTGCAGACATCATATTTTGGCTTCACAATTTAAGACTTGTCCTTATGGAGTTCAAGGACAGAGCTTATTGGCCCCATAAAGAAACTAACATACTAGAAATTTTAGTAGTGGTGCAATCCTTTCACCACACAATACATGCATGGATTGGCCACAAGTTATTCTGTGTAAGTTTTTGGTTTAAATTTGGATTTTTTAGATAAATTTGAAAAAAATCACAAGGAAATAAAAACCAGAAAACAGGTGACTTTCAGGGCATATGTAGGCTGAGAGTGACTGTCGTCTCAAAGATCCATCATGTTTACAAGGCCACAGCTCTTCTGAGTAAAGTAAGTAGGATTTTCATTCCTAAAGGGAAGTGCTGAGCAATTCCTTTGTCAGGGAAACCAGCTCTAAAATTCCTGAGTTTGATAACAGAGAGTGAAGTCAAAACATTAGAAAATATTTATTACAGCAGAGACAAAAATTGTTTTGTTGTCTTACAGACAGAATGAAAATAGCCTGCACTGTCTGAGAGTTTTCACATTTTCTGCAAGATGAAAGATCAAGGGCAAGCATATGAGATAGTGTAAATCAATGTGATCAAACAGCCATGAGCAGAGACACAGGGATATGCAAATGCAATAGGCTGGTGAGGACAGCCTGTGTCTAAGAAAGGGACTTTCAGAAAGATTCAGAGGGAAGAAAGATTTGAAAGGAGTTCAAAGTGTCTAAAGAAGTGGCCATTATGTGGCTAAGTCCCTTTGATAGTTTGATAATGTTTTCTAATGGGATGAGCAAACACTGAACTGTTACTTGAAAGCTCATCATGTGGAATGTCACTGCAAGCCCTTGGACATCAACCAGCTGTTCCAGCATTTCCTGCAACAAGATGCCTCTGCACCATGGCCATGTTTGTGAAAACACAAACCCCTCTCGGGATGCTCACTGGGCCTATGCCAATAGCACAGAGCAAGGCTGAGAAGCAACACTGGCCTTCCAATCTTTGCCTAAAGCCTTGAGGGGGACACAGATTGGAACAGCACAAACAAAAGGCATTATCCACACTGAGACTGATCTGAGTGCAGCTAATCCCAAGAAAACAGAAGATAATGCTGGCAGAGATCCTCAATGTACTGGAATGTAGCATACTCCAAAGGGATGGAGCTGAGCAGTGCATGGTCCAGAGTCCTTCCCTGTGTTCCCATGATCTGGGATTGACAGATGGAGCACGTGAAGTGCAATGACAGTTTTATCTGGCATTTTTAACAGTCCTTATGTATTTTTGAATGCATGCTATGTAACAGGACAGTTACCAAGAGCTGTGAAGAAACCAAACCCCCCTGGAGGCTCACAGAGAGGTAGGTAGAGGATTTTATACCCAAAAATCAAGTTGACTTACTCTTTAAATGAACTGTAATATTGCTTGAGGAAGTCTCTTGCCTGAGGTAAAAGATCCTCTGGCGGAACTGGTCCATCTCTGGTACCTCTCACCAGACCCTTTGGGGTCATGAGTGACCCTTGGCAGGCTTTGGTTTGGCAATTGATAACCTGAAAACCAATCAAATGTCAAAAAACAATATTGCACTCTGCGTATTTTAAAATTTATGAAAGCACCCTGTTCATATTTCCGTATTTTACCTCTTTTGCAGTCAGGTGTAGTGTGTCAAGAAAGCTGGATCCATTTTCCAAGTTTCTTACTCTTACATGTCTTGGACATCCTGATATTTGGTTTGAAACTTTCATGTCATTTGGAGGGAGATTCTGGGCAGAGAACAGATAAAAATGCATACTGTCTTCAGACCTATTGAGTATCTTTCAGTTTCATTTTAGATTTAATGTTAACATCAAAATATTTCAGTTTATATTCAAGAAACTAGATATAAATGTGATCTGCTCCAACATGATTATTTGACTACAAAACTACTGAGCTAATCTACAGTTTGATATGAAATGAGGGAAAAAAGTATTTTTGTAGTAATCAAACAGGGTCTGCCACTGCAAATACCTCTATAATTTCAGTAAGTCCTCTGACTATCTTTGAGCATTATAGTCACAGTCTCAGGAAAACAATGAACCAAGTTTAGAGACAGGACAGGTTTGTTACCAAAGGTTTGCAAAGGTATATAAAGGAATCAGGCATCCCAGTCCCTGTGGGGTCACCTCTTCCTTTGAGTCTTATCAGTGCTCTGTTTTTGCAGGAAAGAGCTTTCACCCAAAGATGTCCCAGCAGTCCCAACCTCCTGCAACCACAGTCAGACCTCTCAGGAGAGCGTGGAGCAGTTGTGAGCAGCAAGCACCACTCACGTGAACTGTTACCATCAAACAATGATGCTGGGAACAGACCTCTCCTCCCTCACTGGGCTTTACTGAAGTTATGACAGGCAGCCTCTCCATCTGCTTCTTGCTGGGATTCTGCAATTTGGCATCATCCTTTTCTGAGCTTCAATAAAGACAAAGAAAAGTCAGCACAAGGCAGCATTCTTTATGTCAGGCTTTGCTTTCAGCATCAGCAGGAGATGCTCAGTGCTGTCTCTGAAATATGTACTGAGCCCATAGCCCAGCAGTGGCAGTGGGCAGCAATCAGCAGAAAAGCCACAGTACCCCCTTCCCAGAGCGCTGTGTGGAAGGAAAGGAAGGAAGGCAAGGTATGAAACCTGAAATAAGTAACACCCTGAAGACTGAGAAATTTAAGATGCATGTGCAACTTTTTGTATGCAAGTGTTGGGTATGAACTGCATCACAGCATAACTTAATTACAGCATAAATAATCACTTTGCTATTTTTGTAGCATACGCACCTTCTGAGACTTAGAATACATGAAACCATGTTAGCACACCAAATAAATTTAAGACTACTTTTGAAAGAGAAAGCAAGATGATTTACATCCTCAATGACTGTCTGACACAAGTGTTTAATGTTCATTACCAAGTGACACCATCCAGAGACCCACAGTTCTTTGTTAATATCAGTATTTTGGAAACACATTACGGGTTTCTCCAGGACCCAAATCACTTAATATCTTCCCTTTTCAAATCAAAGATAAACTGTGAAACCATTAAAACCAGGATCTTACCCATGGATCTTCCTATTTTTCTCCACGTTGTTGTTGATATCCTTCTCCCTGGGGTACTGGCTCCTGGCAGCACGAGATTTGAACACAAACTGCCACGGGCACAGCATTTCATATGGGTTTTTTTGGTGGTTTTACTTCACTGTGCTGAAACCTTGTTTTGTGTGATGTGGGAACACTTCTAAGGACATAAAAAACCAACAAGGTCAGTTTTTACCCAAGAGGGCAACTCCCTTTAGCATCTTTCAGAAACTCGCCGGCCTAACTGATCTGATCTAACATCCTGTGTTTAAAATGAAAATTGCTCTTAGAATATTCTTGGGATAGTGATACTAAAACTAACACATTGCCAGTGTAATGTGCATCTATGTACTAATGTAAAACACTGGCAAGAGAACTTCAGATGACCCCCAGTCATGTAAAGCAGCAAATATCGGTGTCAGAGCAGACCACAAGCTTAGAAAAGGGATGTGAAGTGTTACTGTGTTCTTCACACATTAATGAAAAAATCTTGCTCATATATGAACCTAACCATTTTGCAGCATCCACCTGCCAAACAGGATTCTGAGAGGCTGAAGTCGGTAGTGTCTAAGATCTGTAGCATTTATTTCAATGTAACACATAGCATTTACATAAGGGTGTACAAAGTTTATGCTATTCATTTTAACATACATTTTCTGCTCCTTTCTGAACATAAGATGGATTTTGTGCTAGGGAAGGTGTGACAGAAGAGAAAGATCATGCCAGTAAATTGCAGGGTTAGAGAGAATTAGCCCCAGCATATGAATCTGGTTCATAACAGAAATCAAAACCTGATGTTTCCAAGAAGTTAGAGACAAAGGGAGAAAATAGACATTGTCACATATTCCTTTTGTAAATTATTTCTTATTTTGATATTTATATTACTTTTACAGTAAAAGTTAAACTTATGCTGGACTCTGAAGATACTGTCTGCTATAAAGTCACCCAAGAAGAGAAATCCATCCATCAGTGTGCAGAAACTGCAAGGTGTTAGGATTGGTTGCTACTCCAGGTGAGAGAAATAATGTGTAATAAGAATTTCTCTGCGGTTACAAAATAGGAAAAAAAAATCTAAATTATTTTTCTGTAATAAAAAATGTAGTGAGGTGCCAATTTTGTAAAGTACAGGGGGAAAGAGAGAAGAAATGGAGAGGGGGAAGAAAATAAAGAAACAAAGAAGGAAAGAAAGAAAAAAAGGGAAAAAGGGAGAACCTCAAACAAACATAAAAAAAAATACACAGGGAGAAAAAGGAGGAAAAAGGAAGAAAAGGAGGATAATGAGGAAAAATATGAAAAACAGTAACAGGAAAAAAGAAAGATAATGGCAAAAAGAAAAAATAAGAAGGAAAAACATAAAGAAAGAGAGCAGACTCACATTTCCCTTCACTGGCGCTCAGAGCAAGAAGCTGCTTTGTGTCCAGCCTCGTGGGGTTCTGTGGGTTGCACTGTCAGTGTTACCAGTTACATGCACAAACCTTTAAATCACCAGAAAGGAGGGACAAAGTTTTCAGAGCAGCTGGACAGCTTGGAACTGGAGCAGGAGACGGAGTCTGACACTTTGCTCCTAACAGAGAAAAAAAGATACCGTTTGCCATATAATTACTGCCTGTGAGAGGCAGTAAATGAATGACAGAACAACACCTGGACATGGTAGTGCTTACCGTGCTTTGTGAGAGGTGCCCCAGCCCTGCCAGGAGAGACTCCTCCCTCTCTCTCAGAGCTCCTTGCCTTCCAGCTCTCAGGCTCTGCATCCCTCCCAGGAGGCAAAAGCATTTTATAGTGCAGAGCATCTATGCAAAATAGCTCTGAGCAAGGCACGGATAGTGTAATTGGGGATTCCCCTGATTCCTGTCCTGTCCACTTGGAGAAGTGCAGGGTGTGTGCTGCTGTGTGAGCAGCGTTACACAACCCGTGTGAGGAGGGAGGCAGCTCTCAGCATCCCTCCTTCCCTCCGTGTGCTGCAGCCTTCCCTCCTGCAGGTGCTCCTGGAAAGGGCAGGGTATCACACCAAACACTGCTTGCAGCCTTGCACACAGTGTTCAAATTAAAAGAAATAAATGCTGAAGGGCTTCTTACAGCTTTCATCCCTGTGTGGTCAGTGTCCAGGCACCCTCCTGTATACCACCCATGGCTGTAGGAAGAGAGTGAGCAACTTCTAGAGAAATGTTACAGAGCTGTAGAGCTTTACAGTACAGGCCAGGAAAGCATTTAACCACGTGCTTATAACTAAGGACAGGTATTTTAAGTTTCACCTACACATACTTCCTTACTTTTTATCAAGTTTTAAAGGATCTTTATCAATAGAGTATTTGTAGAATTTCTTGCTCTCCAGAGCTCCCTGTTCTGCCTGTTGCTGCCTGGGAGATTTGTCCCTTGGTGCCTTTCCAAAGTATTGGAAATTCTGGAAGGAAACTGCAAGTTTCTGAAGTACAAACCATCCCACCATGCTGTGCGTGGGAACACCAGAGGGACAGCTGGATGAGGAAGATGGGATTGCTGAGCTGATTTTCAGTCCCAGACAACACGTGGACACGCACCTTTTACAGAACCAGGCTTCTCCCTGCAGTCTGGAAGGCAGAACCCCCTCGGGACAGGGCTGGCAGCAGCTCCCAGGGCTGTCAGGCACCTGCAGCCCACAAGTTGGGTGCCAGATAGTGCCCCAACAAGGATTTTGACCTGCCTTATTTGTTTCTGATATTATCTACAGCTATTCTAAGGAAACTGTTTACAAATTAAAGATGACTAATAAATCTGCTGAATAATGCAAATCAAATGAGGTACATTGATAACTAGGGAAAGATTTACAGTTGCTGACCAAAGATCTACAGAAATGAGGCATAAGGCAGCCAGAGAAATAAGGAAATGTGTGTTCTTTTCTCATCTGTCACTCTTTTACTGGGCAAGCTTGGGCAAGGTGTTTTCTTCTCTCTGTGTCTAGCTTGTCTATTTGAAAATGAATATTAGATGATTGTGTAAAGCATTTCTAGAGGCAAAACAAGTGCTATGCACACGTGGTCATGCATGAGATCCCCTGAATGCATCCCATCCAGGATTGCTAGAGATGAACCTCCTGATAAACAGACCTGAGTTTTCTGAGCATTCATCTGCTTGGCTTTATCAAGCCTGTGCTGCTTAGCATCCACTGCTCATGAATTTCCACAGTTGGATTTTTCTTTAATGTGGTGACTTTCTCCTCACCAGAATTAGCAGGTGAATCCCTTTGTTTAAAATATTCCAGTCATCAGGCAGATGTAATCAGCAGGCAGAAACGATGTGTGAGAACTGTGCCACTCAATGCCATGCCAGAAAATTCTGCCTTTACATTCTTCTTTTGCATTTGCTACTTTGCAACAGGGTTTAAAAATTTCTCTTTTCATCCTTTACTTTCTTATTAACCTCTTTCTTCTATAGAACATGGGGAATGTTAATGTCTAGTACTGGAAGAAAGAACATATCTTAGAAGTTTATTTGAATTCAGTGGGTTCTAAGCTTTTAGTATTCACCCTCCTTATTTCCCTGTGCTTGGAACTGCTGAAATCTAGGAAGGTCATGTAGGGATTGGATATGAAAAATGAGATTTGGGATAACCAGAGGAGGAGAAACATCTTTCCTTAGGATAATTGTTAAAAGGATTGGCTCAGGTATAGCCATTCAGGGAACTGCTTAATCACTGCAGTTGCTCAAATAGGACCTGATTTTTTACTCACTTGAAATCAATAATAAAACTCCTTTTGTATAGTAAGAACAACAAAGAACCATTCAATCCTCAGGTGGATCAGAGATTAACTAAACAAGCTCACTGGGCACTCTTTCTACAAATATTCTACAAGGCTTGGAAGGGTTTTCCTTTAGAAAAGCAATTCTGCCCATTTGAACAGACACTTCTTCCTCTGCCATATCAGAGTGCAAAAACTGGTTGCTTTCCTTGCATTAACTTTGATGAAAGAGCTGCCCTTTCAGAGCAGACTTTGACCTATTCAATGCTGTCATCTTGACTTAAATTTTGTTTTCTTTCTGAGTGTCTGATGGTTTGCAGCTTCAACAATCAGCTCTCTGCAATCTCCTTCCAAGTGAGTCACATTCTGTGTCTGATATTATAATATACATCCTATCTGCAAGATTCTGCATGAGCTCAAGCAGGCATATTCCTGAAAATATTAACAAATCAGGCTCTGGTTGTATGGTTGCTCCTCTGAGATGAGAGCATTTTGAGTCTTCAAAGAACCAGGACACTGAGGCAAAGTTGATGACAAGGAGGGCTGATCTTCCCAACTTCATGGAAAGCCAGGGAGATGTTCAACTGTCCCAACTTTTCACAGGTTATCAGTGAACTCCTTCTAACTCTCTTTCCCTAACTAATGTAACTATTGTCTAAGATGTCTCTTGCAGCAATGCTGCATGTGACAGCACAATAAATACAGTACTGCAACCCCAGTAAACACTCAGATTTGTTAGAACTATTCTCACATCTGGTGGTTTCTGACAAAGATACAGTTAATTACAATAATAACTATTGCTGTTCCCAAATATCTCCTCTCATTGACTACTGTAAGTCATCTTCTTTTACACTGGTTTGGTTTTTCATGCCCCAAAAAAATTTGTTTGGTTTGAATCTTGCCCCAAACTTTGCAATGGCAACTCTGGTTTTTTTTGGTGGTTTTTTTTTTTTTTTTTTTTGTTTGTTTGTTTGTTTGTTTGTTTGTTTGTGTTCTGATTGCTGACT